>NC_067118.1:40462504-40786254 GCF_021347895.1 Acanthochromis polyacanthus
GCAAATTTCAAACTCACTGCAGAATTTTTTAAAGCAATGTTTCACAAACGGCTAATATTCTGTAAATGTTGCCTCCCAGCAAGCGGGGAACATTTCCACAGCATCAGCTAACGTTGCCTACAAGTTCTAAGAGTGTTTTAAAGGAAACATTTCTCATGGAATGTTCAATAAGCATTTTAAAGATATGTAACATTTCAGTTAACATTCCTGTGAGGTTAAAAATGAACTAACACAGAATATT
This sequence comes from Acanthochromis polyacanthus, assembly GCF_021347895.1. NCBI lineage: Eukaryota > Metazoa > Chordata > Actinopteri > Pomacentridae > Acanthochromis > Acanthochromis polyacanthus. The sequence continues at coordinate 40,462,746 of NC_067118.1, forward strand.
TTAACATTCAGAGGATGCATGGAGGACGATGTCAGATCCTATATAACGTTCTCACAAATGCTTATAGAGGAAGGACGTTAAAATGTTAAAATAACTTAAAGAGGAACAATCTGGGAACTAAAATAAGACTTCACATTGAAAACACTACTAGAACTTTCTCAGAATGTTTTTAGAATAAAACTATTCTAGCTGTGGTTACACAATAAAGATAGAGCTGAAAATATTTGTCATTTTATTGATTTAGTCAGCAGCTTACAGCTGACAAGCCTTAAGCATTTCATTTATTTTTGTCAGATTTTCTTTACAAATTTCTTTTATTCATGCATTTTCTTCCCCTTACTCGTGTGTGTTTAAATGAAATGCAGCAAACAAACGGTAACAATGCAGCTAAAAATAGTTAGCAAATGAAAAAGTCTCATTGATAGAAATCTAAAAAGAAAGCTAGAAAGCTCCAACATCTACAAATGTCCACAATAAGACCCGCACCCAAAAACCAGCAGCAGTATTCCTCATTTATCTTGGGTTGTTCTGACTTTTTCAGCTCACCTGCTCTTGGTCTACATCATCATCTCCTGTGATGATGATTCTCTTTTCGATCCTGGTCTCTGAATATCCTCCTTTCACCGTCTGGAACACACAATGGCTTTTCTTTTAGTGGATTTCAACAGAACCCACGATTAGAAAAAATGAGCTGCATCTCTTTGTGTTGCAAAAAAAAAAACCCACACACACACACCAGGGGGCGCACTACAACACAGCTTAATAAAATAGGAAATTATGTGCTTTCTTAGTTTTATTTAAGCCTCTCTACCTTTGTCACATGAGTGGTTGCTGAGGTAACGTTTTCAGTAACAAGGATAGGCGACCCTGATGCCTCTCTGCCCAGACTGCCCTTGTGCACCTGAGAAAACAGAAATACAATAAATACACACATGCATGAATTATTAGAGTGTAAAGAAAACAGTGATTTCTTTCTGATAGTTTAGAACGGGTGTCAAACTCATTTTAGTTCAGGTTCCACATTCAGCTCAGTTTAATCTGCAGTGAGCCACACCAGTAAAATCAGCGCATAATAACCTATAGATAACTGTTTTAGTGCAAAAAAGGCACATTCTGAAAATATTCACATTTAAGGAATTATCTTTTTACAAAACATGAACAACCAGACATTTATGAAGAAAAGTAAGTGAAATTTCAACAATGTTATGTCTCAGTTTGTCACCTATACATTACAACTTCCACATTGAGTGACACCCCTGTTTTAGAACATCTAGTCAGGCACACATTCATGAATTCTTGTCTTTGTAAGTAGGTTTGAACCCTGGAGAGCAGGACGGAGCACGCTGCAGGTTGAGATAAAATTGGAGAGGTCCTCCTGCTGGTACTCACGGGGGAAACGCTCTGTCTCGTAGTGTAGGAAACTTCACTCAGGCCAGTGAGCCCGTGATCCTGAAACAGACCGGGTCAGTGGGTCACTAGTTTTATTCAAAACAGTTGGATACATGCAGCTGTAACTGGAGAAGTTTTCATCAAAATCAGGTTTATACACCTACAATATTTACAACTAAAACAGGGGTGTCAAACATGTGGCCCGCGGGCCAAAACCGGCCCTCCAGAGGGTGAAATCCGGTCCTCAAAGTGTAAAATTTACAGAGAAGACAGTAACTGCAGATTATAAATTTTTTAAATTTATAAATTTAAAATAATTTCTAGACCATGACAAGTTGTTTTGATCTTAAAGTACTAGATTCCTCATTGCTCTTTTGTCATTTTGTGTCTCATTTTTGTAATATTTTTTTCTCTTGTTGTTGTTGTTTTTGTTGACTTTTGTTGTTTGCCTCATATTTTTGTTGTTTTCTTCCTGTTTTTTGCAGTTTTGTGTTTCCTGTTTGTCTCGCATGCGTTTTTTTTGTCATTTTGTGCTTTATTCGTTGTTTTGTGCATCGTTTGTGACGTCTACTTTTTTGCTTTTGTTTCTCGCTTTTGTCATTTTTTGTCTCATTCTTTTCATTTGTCAAATTTTTGATCTCTTTATTGTTTTCTTTAGTGTCATTTGTCTCATTTCTTGTCATTTTGTGTCTCGTTTTTGCCATATTGTATCCCATTTTTGCAATAGTTTTTTTGTCTGACTTTTGTCGTTTTAATCATAAAGTAAAATACTCTATCTTTCAGTTCCAGACAGATGTGACTAAATGTTGTGTTCCTTTGTAGACACTCTGTGATCTGGAAGCTGTGATGTGTAAATGATGAACCGAGGCATAATGTTGCTGAAAATGTACTTATTTTTCTTCAATAATTTCAGGTTGTTCATGATGTTGTGTAGAAAGACAATTTTTAAATGTGAACCTTTTTTGCACTAAAACAAAGGAAACATTTCAGTTGTGGTTATTTATCGGTTACTGTGCTCTGATTTTACTGCTCCGGTCCACTGGAGATAAGATTGAGCTGAATGTGGAACCTGAAGTAAGATGCATTTGACACCCCTGTGCTAAAATCTAGAACTAACCTGATCTGTGAACTCCACGATGGTGGTGGTGACCTCTGAGCCGTTGGGCTGCGTCTCCGTCCTGACGTCCGTCTTCCTCACCGTCGGTGTGGGCATGACGTCGCTGGCCTCCCTGCTCAGCGGCGCTACAGCAGAAACTCGACCGGCCTCCCGGTGTGACTGATCCCTGTCCACCGACGACGACACCGGCACCGACCTCTTTGGTTTTTGGGAACTACGGGCTTAAGGGAAGAAAACAAAACAAGATTTAGTTTGACGCACAAGCCGACAGACACTGGGCTTCAAAAGACCTGAAGTCGGAAGGATCGTGGTTGCAAAAACAACATCAATATTCTGATTGATTAAATGAAAACCGAAGTGAATATGATACAAGATGGAGATGGGCATTGGCATGAGATTTAAAGAAATACATAAAAACAGGAAGGAGAAATCAGAGTCCTTCTTTGCGGCTTCAAAACAAGTTTAAACTCAAACATTTCACCTGCCTGCATCACTTGACTACTCGTGTTTTTTAGCTGTACGGTCGTTATCGTTTAATTCAGACGAGCTCTGCAGTGACTATTTTTCAAGGCATGCATACAATAACCCAAAACCTACATGTATGCATTGCTGAAAAGTTGTCTGATGCAGAAAAAAGCTCACATGGTATAATGTCATAAAAGTGGCATCACATACAGTGAGACTTGATGCTACATTTACAGATCCAGCAGTCTGAGTTTAACATTAGAACGCTTTTAATCCATAATATAGAAACAAATTATCACCACTTGAATCCACTTTACTCTCTAATAGGATGTGATTATGTATCACATTACCATGAATTAATTCTATACTCATTTTTCCCTTTCGGCAAATGCAAAAATTATTAGATTCCATTTTGCCAACTGCATTTTGTTAGAAAGGGACGCTGCTCCCAGTCATTTTGTTCGCAAAGAAGAAAAAAAGAAGGTTTCCTGGGATCACAAAGTGCATGCTTTGTTAACAGAAAACTAAACTCTAAATGTATCTAATTTAAATAATATGATTTCTCCTCCATATGTCATCAGATTGCTTGTTGGAAATAAATCCAGACAAGCTACAATAGTTGTGTTTTAACTCTCCTACTTAGACAGTTTTACCACACCTATTAAAGCTCCACATCACTATTTGTAGGCATTTTTACTTCTTCTGCTAACATGTATAATTTATAATTTAAATAAATATAAAATATTAGAATATTTATAAGTGAAAGAAGAAGTTGAGCATGGTGAGGGCCCAAATAGTTTTGGAAGCCATTCTTTTAAAAACACAAATCTGCTCAACACTTTTTATTGTGTTGTTGTATTTTCATTATATGAGTCTTGAGACATCAAAATGTTGACATGTTCTTTAATTTCTCTGTTTTTAAAGTAAAATATATGTGAAGGTGTCCTATTTTGCCAGTAGTGTCAGACATTATTGAGACAGAGATGGAGTCTACAGTTTTGTATTTGATGGTGCCTCATTTTGTCTTCTGGATACCGTAGTAAATGTTTATAGAAAAATATCAGGTTGTGATCTGAGGATTTACACTGATTGCTTAAATTGTTCCAGAGCACAAACTGTCAGAGAGTGTCTCGTTTCACTGATACCCAATGCAAAGCTTGTTGACAGTTCACATCATAAACTGTAACCCCAGTTTAACAACGTCCACCACAAAAAAAACTCCTAAAAAAACACACGCTGCAATCATTGCAATCTGTGACTAACTCTTGTGGGATCACATCACGATTTGTTTTTTTTCACGTGAACCAAAGCGGAAAAGTTCTCATGACTCTAGTTTTCTACATTTCATTCACATCGACGCTGACCAACAACTGCACAGGAAAACACAAACTTATAAACTTTAACTTCCGCGAACTCATCAGCTGCCCTCTTTGGTGGTCTTTGTCACACTCTGGGGGAAACTTGGGCAGCACAAAGAGGGTGGTATTGGTGATATTATGGCAGACAGGATCCAAATCCAGTCCTGCTCATTGTTGTTTTGGCAAGACACTTGTCAGAACACTTTCTCTGTCTTAAGAAACATGTGTTTCTCGTTAAAAGCATGCAGGGATTGAAATAAAACACCTCATCAATAGTTTCTCACTATTTTGTGGTCCAATCAGATGCCATTCACAGCCATAATGATCAGTTTGAATAGAAAACAGTGCAAAAATAGCAGCTTTTCTCATCTGCCTCAACGTGATTCAAACAGAGCTGATATTTAAACTTTGCTCTACCTGAGAATCTGGCCGTTTGACTTCTGGTCGGACCTCTTCAGCCTGCATGTGTTTGGCTGGAGGGCTGCTGCTGGCTCCTCTGGACAGAGGGACCGACACCAGGGGAGGAGGCGGTTCAGAGGGACCCTGCTGCTGGAGCAAGTCGATGCCGAAGCAGAGACCCCCATCGGGTGACAGATCCCTCTCTCCCAGCTCGGACATTCCCCTGGAGAACTCCTCCATCCCCGTGTGCAGGTCGGTGAGGACGGTGAAATCTACTTCGGCCTCCAGGCTGGATGTGGAGCTGACAGTGATGCTGGAACATTTGCGTTCGATGCCCAGGTGGGTTTCCTTCAGGTACAGGATCTCATGGTCCTGGTCGTCCTCTGACACGGAGCCCAGACGTCTCTCCCATGGTTCCCTCTATGGAGAGACAGATTGATATGCACTCAAACACTGTGACTGATCTCACAATCCAAAATTAGGACAATGTGTGTAAATTAGAAACATATACTTGGGTATAGTATCGGCAAAAAATGTTTAAAGGTGTCTTTTTGTTGAGCAGAATTTAAAATTAAGCCCACTTAATGATAATTACTGAACCTAACAGCATCTCAAGACAAATTAGATCTCCTCAGTTTAAAGTATCCTGTTTTGGATTTCGCTTCTATTTGATTCGATCAGATTTTTACAGATTCTATTTTTTACGATGCAAATATAATAAGATTCTCGCCACATTTTGCACAAATAAACATACCAATGAGAGCCTCTTGGAGAAAATGTGCTAAATAGTTAATTGCAGTTTGTTTACTCATTTCCAAAGGTATGGCTGCATAACAAACAAGTGTAACGCTGAGGAATGACTCACTGAGGCTTCGTTGAGAGGCTCCTCGTGAATAGCAGGTGTGGGAGGTGTCTCCTACAGAAAAGAAAGAACAAACAACAAGCAAGTGTTGATAGAAAAGCTAATAAAGCTCATGTCAGTCCATAGAAATGCAGCCAGAAATCCAAAATCCTCTCTGTCGCTAATGTGCATCAGAAAAGGAGAGAGCAGGAAGTTAAGAGGTTTTCTTTGTCACTGCTTTGGTGTGAATTTCTGTTTGCAGCCCAACATGGCCGATGAAAGAATTAACAGTCATTTGGAGTGACCAGGTTTGCAATGTTCTTTACTCTCAGTGCTTTTAAGCTAATTGCTTTGGCAGCGGGTGACGCTCACTGCTGAGTTTTGATTTTTCAAAATAAGAGCCCCTAATTCACTCATAAACTTCATGCTAAACCTGCGTAGCCACACACGTGAGACTCCAAAGCTAAAGGCTAATGTCTGAAGCATGCACATAGGGAGTATTTCACAGGTTGACATCATCAAAAATGACTGCAAGTGCAATGGGAATGCCATGCACTGAAAAGGTTTGATTTTTCAAGACTCCTTTTCAGGGAAGAGGTATTCATATTTGTAAATGCAGCGAATGAATGCCTAAGCCCTGAAGAGGTTTGGCAGCTCTGCAGCCTGTGATTACATCTGATCGTCTGTTTTTTTTCATTTGCTGCTATTGCTACAGAGGTGCCAAGGCAGAACATTTGGTACAAATGCCCTTCTCAGCCATTCACGAAAAGGATTCAAAATATGTGAAAAAGGAGGTTTCAAAGAAAAATGGTGGAAAGGTCTGGCACTCCTTGCAACAGCAGCCACCTTTTACTCTGTGAGGATGTTGGAAGGAGGAGGCCAGGTGTTAACGTGACAAGTTAAGGTGGGATAAAAGAGACGCCTGAAGCTTAAGCAATGGCAACTTTGCTTAAAGGCCCGCAGCGTTCTGAAAATGGCCAAGCAGATGTCAAGCTTTTGCTGAAGGGGGAACAAGGGGAAAGCAAAAGGCTCCCCGAGGCCATGGACGTGAATTGAGTCGGTCAATGATGCGATGCGGAGGAAACGTGAACTTTTGCTTTCTCATAAACAGCCACATGAGTTCTGAAGAATATGTGTGCGTGATATTTTTGGTTTTGTTTTTAGATGGTAAAAACAAGATTTTGCACGACACCGCCTGAAGCTCATGCAATGCTTTACTTTCCGATGATGGACAAACAGGTTAGGTGGAGGGGCAGGTGGTTTACCGCTTGCTTCCTCTTGGCTGTTTCTTGGCTGGGCGTCCTGTAGTGGATGTGACTGTTGTCCATGTTGCTCTGTCTGTCTCGCGACCATTGTGTTTTCAGAGGGAGGGTGCGAGGGGGAGCTGTCGGAAATCTGGAGTTAAACTCTGAGATGTTTTGAAAATGATCTTCGTGTAGAACGCCTCCTCTAATCCCCGGGCCTTGTCCTGCTGCGTCTCTGCAGTCTCTGAGCTCGTGTTGTCCAAACGAGTCATTCCTAATCTGTTGCTGGAGTTGCTGCTGATACAACACTGCACAATCGCTGTGGTGTCTGGTGGCTGCTGTACTTTCCTTGACAGTATCTGTGGCGGATTGCTGTACAGTATTATCATCCAGTCTCCTTCCTAACTCGCAGGATCTGTCTTTTGATTTTGTCGGCTGTACATCCCCAGCCGCACCAAAGACGCCTCTGTCAGACCGGCTTTGAGTTTGAGGGTTTACAGCATCTTTGTTCTCCTTATTCAAAGACTTCTTTGATCTCTGTGGCTTGAGAGGAACTATTTTGGTGACTTCTGAGTGCGAGTTCCCAGTTTTGTTGCTATCTTTCTCTCCCACGGGACTCGGGTCTTTCATTTTCCGAGCCTCGCAATGTCCCATGCCACTCTCGAATGCCGCCCTGTTGCCCTTTGGGAAAGAATCCACTGGAGTTTCAAAGTTCTTGGGCCTCTCTCGATGCTCATACTGACAGTGCTTCACATTTTTGTTCACATCACTCGTCTCCTTGTCGGGTGGGGAGCCATATCCGTTTTCTTGAATGGCATTCCTCACTAATACGGAATCGTGTTGCCTATTAGTTGCTACTGTATCATCCACAGAGTTCATATCCCTCAGTCCCGCTGATACAAAGTCTGTTTCCTGTTTTGGAGACGTTCCAGTTCTAGTTCTCGAGGTGTCCCAAGGTGTTTGGCAATTGTTCATATTCGCTTCAGTCCAAGTTGCCACTGCAAATATGTCTCTACTCTTTTCCGCTTTAGGGTAAGTATCCAGTGTTCCTTCATAAGCATCCTGCTTGTCAATCAATTTGGCATCACTGGTTGCCTAAGTTAACATAGAGTAGACAGTTGCATTAGCCTAACTAGATAATCTGCTCCTCTATTTATGATATCAGGGTTCACCCACATAAAAACTGTAAAATGACTAGTAGAGAAAACAGTGACTAACTGCGAGACCTATGACTGAGTAAAGCTGGAAATGTTCTTTCTTTCAATTTTGACGGTGAAGGGGAAGAATAGATAGAATGGGCTAGAATCTATAGGTCATGTTTAGAAAACTGCAATATAAAAGGTAAATAATGCAACATAGTAAGTATTAGAACTTGGAAATACGATCTCATTCTTACTGATTTCCGTTCAGGAGTTCTTTCAGGAGGAGTAGCCGAGGAGAGGCGTTTCTCTCTCTGCGCCATCTTGCTGTTTGGCTGCCTCAGAGCCCTCTTCAGCTCATTGATGCTGGCCTGGTGCTTCTGGAGAACATCTTCTGGCTTATCCAAGAACTGCTGCTCATACAGCGAAGGAGGAAACATCAGGAACACAAATTAACACGAGGCAAAGTCCTTCTTCTAAATCACTTCCTGGTTATAGACATTTCCACAACTGAACTAGGCTGAACATGTGCCTGCACGATTGTCTCTTTCCTTTATAATTAAATGCAACACCACATGGATGGATGATAGAGGTCTTTACCATGAACAGAAACAGATATAAACCTCATTATAGTCTATTCAGTCCAATTTTACCTTGCAGTATTGTAGACGAAGAGTTAAAGCTTAAAAACCGTTACAAAAACACTTTGTATTTGTACATAATTAAACATTTGCATCCAGCAGCTTCTAGAAGATGGAGCACAAAACCAAAAATTTATTAAAGCCTGTAATTATTAACTGATGAATGTCTAGACATCAAAAAGCCCTTTAAGTGGCAGATGTTTGTCTTTAGACGGTTCTAAATTTAAGTGATTCACTAAATGATGACATGCACTGCAAAAAAATAAAAACATAAAGCTCCATAGCTCTTTACTGTGTTCTAGCATTAAGTGTCAGGCACAGTTATTACAAACAACAAAACACAGAACACCTGGTGAGGGTCACACACAGCAACATGCCAAAAAGAGAGGACAAGCAGTACCTCCTGTTTGGGCCGAAGGGTGACCAGATCCTTGTCCAACAGATGATGTGGGGCAAAGTGAGATGAAGTGATTGGGGGGTTTTGAGCAAAGCAGGAAGTTCAGGATTTTGAGGGGGAAGGAGAACAGATGCGTGCAGAGACAAAGAGGTAAAATGCTGCAGGTGAGTCAAAAAGGCAGGCGGCCAGACAGACAAACAGAAACAACCGACATCATCAGGGGCTTTGGACAGAGACTGTTTAAGCCTTTTAATGTTCTGCCAAGAAGCCAGGGACAATCCATTCCAGTGTCAGCCAACTGATAATTAAAGCAGTCATTTATTGACTGAACCTAAGTGTTTGGAGGGGGATTATTCCCATACTTCTTCATCCAAAGGTTTGATGAGAACGCATTACAAAACCACAAATGAAGAGTCCATTAAGTGGCTAGCGCTATGCCAATGTTTCCTGCGGTACTCAAAAACAAGACCACACGGACCTGCACAGGGAACAAATCAAATCAGACTGTGTATCTAGAATGCCGGTTTGCATTGAAAATTATTTCAAATTTGAAAAAATAAATCAATATTTGAGGATTTTAGCTGAACGAGCCAGAGATTCATTAGCTGGGGATCCACTGACTCACTGAGTCATCAGCAGTGCTTAAGAGCCATCTGCTTCTTCTGCTAACAACAATCAATCCCTCTAATATCACACAGGGACACTGTTAAAAATGCATGCTGTTGAACAAGCATTGTCACTTGAGAAGAAGAAGAAGCTTTTTCCACTAGAGTTATAATGTTTCAAGTCACTTTGGATAGAATCTAAATGTTTATTCCGATCGAATGCCTCTGAAACTCGTTCCCAGCGGATAAAAAGGAAAAGGAGCTTGAATAAATGTATATTAAACAATTTCTAATCTGTTCTTCCGAAGATCAGTTCACACAATTTCCATGGATTATACTAAGTGGAATCCTGGAAATCATGACATGAAAAGAAACATAATTTCCTTAACAGACAAACAGTAAAGAAACAACTGGTCGTGCTTAACAAACACAGAGTGCAAGACCTACAGCAACCCAAACCACACAGACAGACACAAAGGTCCAAGGCCAAAATACCTCTGGCTTTGAGTCTGCAGGCGAACCTGCCTCCTCATCCTGCAGGAGAGGACAAAGTAGAGGATAGAAATGTCAGAGAAAGAGAGCAGGGGTTAGCAAGGAGTGTTAACATTTCAGCAGCAAGAACAGAAGACTGTTAGAGGCAGGATGCCGGGTTAGAAAAATATCTGCGGCAAAGAGGTCAAGTTAGATTTTGGGAAATTATTTAGAAACTGGTGAGTAGAAAGGACTCAGTGAGAAGTCTTAAAAGTCTGAGGAGGTGCAGAAAATGGGGGAAAATTAGACCAAGGAGAGAAAAATAGAGACGGAGATTGCAGTCTTAAATAAAAAGCAATGTGAGAGGGAAAGATGAGGAGTGTAAGTTCGTTGCGGATTTTTTCTGAGCTGAGGTGCAGAAAGTGTTTTTTCAAATCAACTACTCACTGCAGTCTCCGTAAAACTGTGATGTAGTTTGATTTCATTTATGCTGTTGATTGTTTGACTCAGCTCAGCTCTGATCTGCCTCGAAATAGAGTCAAATTCGTGTGCTTTTGAAGTGTCTCATTTTGTACCTTGAGCTCCAAAGTCTTGGAAGGCGTTGAGACGTTGGCTCCCATTATTTGCTTTTGATCTTCGTTGTCTAGCTCCTGATCTGTGTACTGGTCCTGGTCTTGGTCCTGGTAGTGATAGTGGTCGTGGTCCAGGTCCAGGCTGCCCTCTTGGTCCAGGTCTTCTCTGGACATGAACTGTGTGCGTTCGCTGGAGCTTCGCTGGGACAGCTGGTCCATACTGTCACCGAGAGCTGAGGCTGGTAAAATGCAAGTTTAAAAGCTTTTAAATGCCATAATCTACTGTACAGTGTCTGTCAGGCCACATGACTTAATTTATAATCTTAACCTTTCATTAATAAGTTTTCATTTACACATTGCTATCCATTGTCCAGTCCATGTTCTACCGAATTATTGTCACACAACATACATCAGTAAACATGGGTGTCCATGTAGACGGTGGAATACAGTCTGGGTTCTTACCTCCATCAATGCTTCGGGGTAGCAAGTACCGCTTGCTAACGGACCGATCAAACTGTGGGGCAGGCCTGTCAATCAGAGCACTGGCCTGCCTGGTCTGGGCTTGGGTCCGACCGCTGTATCTGAACTTGGAGCCGATCACCAGGAAGCCCTTTGGAGGTGGCTCTGGAGAAACCAACCTGTAGAAATGGTCTGTTTACACTACTGTTCAAAGGCTGGGGTCACTAAGAAATGTCCTTATTTTTGAAAGAAAAGCAGTTTCTTTTTCAATGAAGATAACATTAAATTAATCAGAGATACAGTCTTGACATTGCTAATGTGGTAAATGACTATTCTAGCTGGAAACAGCTGATTTTTAATGGAATATCTCCGTAGGGGTACAGAGGAACATTTCCAGCAACCATCACTCCTGTGTTCTAATGCTACATTGTGTTAGCTAATGGTGCTGAAAGGCTCACTGATGATTAGAAAACCCTTGTGCAGTTATGTTAGCACATGGATAAAAGCGAGAGTTTTCATGGAAAACATGAAATTGCCTGGGTAACTTTTAAACGGTAATGCAAGTAAATCTACCATTGGTGTTTCAAATGGCTTTACTTTCAAGATCACTCATCTCTTTATATTCTCCCAGGATCCTTACTAGAAAGAACTGTGTTCTTTGGTCCCAGTTCTATTGAAAACAAGGCCAGTCGTGCTGAGTTTATAAGCATGTGTTGATTTCCAGACATAAAGGAGCAGCTCAGTATTGCAGAAAATTCTCTTATTTTCTTTCTAGACGAGATAGATATGATTTTCTTTACTGTACAGTAAATATGAAGCTACCACAAGCTGCCAGTCATACAAAGACTGCAAATACCTGGTTCTGTTCAAATCTAATAACATCTCTCAAACAGTAGCTCCAAAGATTCCTTGAGTTTTATCTTCACTGTGAGGTTCCCTGGCAGCCAGCAGAGACTCCAGGAAGTTTTCTATTCCTAACCAATAAGCTGTCTGGCCTGCAAGACCACAACACGCTGAACCGTGAGGATTTAGAATGCGTTATATTAGAGAAGCAGCACTGGTAAAAGTTGCAGTTGATTTTGTCATAGCCTTAGACAGTGGACTCATCTTTAAACCGGTCCTGCTGGATTTCAGCAGGTTCCACATTGTTCTGTGATCGAACTGATACTATTCACCTCGACGCATTGAATAAATGTTCAGTGTTATGCAGATGACATCCAGCTATATTCATGCATCAGGCCAGATGAAATTATTCAGTTAGTCAAACTCCAACCATGTCTTAAGGACATAAAAGCCTGGATGACCTCCAGTGTTGGTGTTGTTGGGTATCAGGGGAAAAATATTGCTCATCAGTGCTGAATAAATCAGATTTTAATAAATTGAGCACGTCATTTTTACAGTTTGGCTTTTAGCCATTTTTGTTTTTTCCACATTTTCCTCATAAGCTAAGCAAACCACTCTCTGTCTGTAGCTTCATATATGTGGAATCGTCATTTAATAGCAGCTAACTGAGAAGAAACTGACACAAGTCCATTTAAACCTATCACTATACTCATGATCATTGTCTTCAAATAAATGATACAGAACTATGGAATTTTTAACAGAAGTGTGACTCTGAAAAGTTAAGGGAGCAACACACTACACGTCCAAGTAAAAGTGGTAACCGTTCATGCAGGGTATAATGACTACAGTGCACAGAAAATGGGTCAGTTTGTGCACGTGTGAGTGCCAAGTCCTACCTGAAGAAGGTGTGGTGCTCAATGCAGACCTTCCACAATCGCTTCGAGGCCCTGTGGTTGGGCAGCTTGAAGCCTATGGTGCTCTCAAACTGTTCATACTGAGCGGTGGGGAAAAGGGAGTGGAGGTGGTGGAGGACGAGGAGTTGGAGGGGGTGAAGAAGAAAAAGAGAGTGAAGGAAGCAAGTGCGGAGGAAGATGGAGGGACGGTGGCAGGGTAAATTGTGTTTACTCCGCGGCAATGGAAAAATCAATGTTTTTCTGTTTACTCGCAGAAATATATTCTCGCGTCTCCCGTTGCCATGTCAGGTGGATTTTCCATCTCTAACCGACCTATAAATTAGTTGTTCGTGCGCTCACTCCATCAGATGTTCAGCAGAGTGAGCAAAAGAAAATGCTTTCAAATCAATAGGTTATTAGCAATATAACAGGTCTTTAAACATTAGGAGTCATCCATTCGCAAGAGGAAGCAAACTTCTGTTCCACACAAAAATTATTTGGGGACAGTTTAGAATAAAACGGCTTTAAAGCACAATGATGACCCTCCAGGCAAATTTGAAGTGACAGCTGACTTAAGAGGATAGATGTGCAGAACAAAGTATGCGCGTAGAAAGGCCTTGGTATTCACTATGAAGACGTCAGTGTCAGTTTAACAGTGGATATAAAACACACTGCAGATGCCCTAAAGGCCAAAGAGTGAAGCAAAATCATAATAATTTCAGCGAGTTGAAAACCAGCGTGAGCACAATGTGGCTCTCACACTTGCAAGTAAAGTCCTTGATAAAAATGCAAATCCTCACGACTGGCTAATCAGACTTTAAAGACACCATAGAGGAACAGAGGAGGAGAACAAGAATAAAAGACATGACCTATCAGCCTAATCTTTGAGAACGGTATCTCTGAGGGCTATAAATAATGTCTGAAAAATACTCTCGGCACTTGTCACATGGTTTGCAGCAGATAAATCTCAGAAGTAACACTTTTATCAAACCATGAAATGACTATTTATGCTGCTTGGGACGAGTCAAGAGAGGCGATGATGTAATTTTAACAACTGTGAAACCATGAAATAGAAATGTAAAGTTGGCTCTTTACCAAATGATCCTTTATTCCACTTGACTCAGCTTTGCCAGAGTGACTATGTGCTGCTCCGGTGAGGCTGTGCATGCAGTAATTGCGGAGTGAACTCCTACTGAGCCCCGCTAAAATGCTTAAGGGAAAATAATGAGAGCTTTAATTTACCTCTCCGGGGCGGATCTTGATGTAGAAGTTGCTTCTTTTATAGGAGATCTTGAGGATTTTTGGCCAGGCGAACCGATTGATCCTGAGCCGGTCTCGGTAGATGAGCAGACCGTTGGCACTTACACCAAGCATTATGTCGATTCCTTCTGAATCCTGGTGAAAACAAGCACAGATTATCAAAGACCCTCAAAAAATACATTTGCAGACTTATAAATCTTTAAAGAAATCTGAAAATCTGAGCATTTTCTGTGTACCTTAGCGTGATGCAGGTCCACTCCGTACATCGAAAGCTTCTTGGCATTTTCTAGAAAGTTCACCTCTGCTTCTGCTGGAGTCATCCCTCTGCAGTGCAAATGCCACAACAGATTCTTCATTTCCTATGATTTCTTCATTCCCCAGATCAAAAACACCGGCATCCCGCCCATTAATTGTGAAGTCATATTTTCTCTGACCTGTAATTACGGTGCAGCTCCATCACTCTCTCCTCCAGCTCACGTGTCTGGTTTGGGGCAAAGTGGAAATCGCTGACGTAGTCCGGACCGTGTTCTTCGGGCTCATAGTCTCCCAGTTCGGCCTGGACGGTGTAGGAGCCCAGCAGGGCGTGGGTGACAAACGAGCATGGGAGGCGACCGGACAGGATGTCATCCCTCAGCTGCAGGCACAAGTAGTACCTGAAGAAACAATGGAGGCAAATAAACAGATGCTCTTAACACCTGCCTTCAAGTTGCAGAAAACATCTGGTCGAAGCAATTGTTGGAATTGAACTCTCACTCAAGATTAAAACCATGCTAGTGTCTAGTTACTCTAAGGATGACAGTGTTAATTAGCTATTACCGGCATGTTAAAAGGTTCAGCTAAGATGGCAAACATTGTAAATACAGAACCTGCAAAGCATCAGCATGTTAGAATTACCATGTTAACCCACTGGTGATAGCATAGACCTTAAAGCACTGCAGTGAAAGTACAGCCTCAAAAAGCTATGAGCTCACCTATATAAAGTACACCCTTGCTTGTCCTTTTGTATCAAATAGTGTGCATCAAAAAGGCAGTTGACTCATATTGATTCATATTACAAATGCTATTTATGGATGATTTCAGGTATTAGTCTCTGAGAATCCCACTGTCAGTCCAGCAAAGCTGTGGTGTCATTTTTGTTTTGGGACCTAAAAAATATGTCACATTTATTTAAAATAATCCACAAACCTCACCATCAGCAGAATTAAAAAATACAGACTTTTGGAGTCTAACTCTGAACATACAACATGCTACACAACGAAGGTCAAACATCCAGGACAAGTAATGACAAAAATACTTTACTGGGGGGAGAGGGACGTTTTTGTGTGACTTTCATCGTTTCACTTCTACAGTTGAGTTGACAGAAACAAAACAACACTCATTTGGAACAAACCAGAGCAGCTAGAGTCCTCATAAGATCATGTATGTTTGGTCCTCCCTTGATGTATTTGCACTCGCTGCCATAACAAACAAGAGCAGATTCAAAAATGGTTTTAAATTCTCCATGTATGATTGACAGTCAAGCACGCCTAACAAGCATTTTACATAGCACTTATCCCTGTGCCACAATCATAGCACACAAATTGTTTGCATTGTTTCAAAAGGAAATTCTGTT
Source organism: Acanthochromis polyacanthus (assembly GCF_021347895.1). Taxonomy (NCBI): domain Eukaryota; kingdom Metazoa; phylum Chordata; class Actinopteri; family Pomacentridae; genus Acanthochromis; species Acanthochromis polyacanthus. The sequence continues at coordinate 40,478,451 of NC_067118.1, forward strand.
GATAGATTAACTAAAAGATACTAAACAACAACATGACAGTTCATAATGCACTGGTGCACAACGACGAAGTTACACAACAGAAATATAATTAAGTCTTGCTCTGTTTTGGTTAAATATTCTAGTGGCTGATTTCCTAAGTGCTGACAATTTTCAAGAAACAGAGGAAGAGATGTGACCGAGCAATTTTCCACATTTTACGTACTCCTAGAATTCATTTTTTGAAGTGCTGTTCTTACTATGCCTGTTTTGTGATTGCTGATTTCCAGTTTGTTGCAGTAATTTATCTTATCTGCAATCAGCAGCAGCCTAGTCAAGTCAAGTACACGCCGATCAGCCACAACTTTAAAAAACCTGACTGGTGAAGTGTACGATATTGATTATGCTGTTCCACTGCAATGTCCTGCTAGGAAACCTTGGATCTTGTTCATGTGCATGCAGTCTTACTTTTCTATCCCATTCTGTAGTGCAGAATGATCACCGGGCTATAGGAGAACAAAACACTCTTTTTTGTATTTCATTAGACCAATCTCAACTCACCATGGGTGGCATTAAGCTGAGTGGTTCCCTCAAAATATTAACAAGTGGAATGGCTTTTGTAAAAAAATTTGCATGCAGAAAGAAGAGCCCTGTCATTATCACTGATATTCCGCTGGAAAAAAATAGAGGGGCTCTTTTACTCCATGATCCAAATCTTCAGCAAAAATTGACATTTTTTGATTGGTAGGTTGCTGCTTTGAGGTTGTTGTAATATGGCGGTAATGTATCTGTGTAGATTCTCTGCCATACAGGTAATGGTAATCCTAGGAGCTTCAGTAGAAATCAACTGACTTCTAGCTACCAGAGAAGTCCAGTTGATTTCCACTTAAGCTCCTACGATTGAGGTGGTAATGATAATATTCAGGTTGCAGAAGGGGGTGAATGGTGTCATAAATGACTGGTGGCTTATACCAGCACCTTCACACTGCAGAAACTGCACAGAAACGGCTCGAGGAACACGACAAAGAGCACAGGGTATTGGCCTGGCCTCCAAATTCATCAAATCCAAATCTGCTGGAACACCCAATGGATGCACCCCAACAAACCTGACAAGAACCTGCACACCTCAGAGCAAGCTAAACTTTGTCCCAGAGATTTCAAGTTCAAGTTAGTAGATGCATCTACTCATATGACTGTGTTACGGCCTATGGTGTCCGTGTGCTGGGACTTTGTACAGCCTTTGTGTATAGACGGCTTGTGGAGAGGGGATCGATTATACACACGTGGACAAAATTGTTGGTACCCCTCAGTTAAAGAAGGAAAAACCCACAATTCTCACTGAAATCACTTGAAACTCACAAAAGTAACAATAAATAAAAATTTATTGAAAATTAAATAATCAAAAACAGCCATTACTTTTGAATTGTTGATTAACATAATTATTTAAAAAAACAAACTAATGAAACAGGCCTGGACAAAAATGATGGTACCTCTATAAAAGATTGAAAACTATTTGACCAGAGTGACATGATTAACTCAGGTGTGTCATTTAATTGACATCACAGGTGTTTCCAAACTCATAATCAGTCAGTCTGCCTATTTAAAGGGAGACAAGTAGTCACCCTGCTGTTTGGTGAAAAGGTGTGTACCACACTGAACGTGGACAACAGAAAGCGAAGGAGAGAATTGTCCCAGGACATCCGAAAAAAAATTATAGACAAACATCTTAAAGGTAAAGGCTATAAGACCATCTCTAATCAGCTTGAAGTTCCTGTGACAACAGTGGCTCATATTATTCAGAAGTTCAAGACCCACGGGACAGTAGCCAACCTCCCTGGACGTGGCCGCAAGAGGAAAATTGATGACAAATTGAAGAGACGGATCGTTGGAATTGTATCCAAAGAGCCCAGAGCAACCTCCAAAGAAATTAAAGGTGAACTCCAAGGCCAAGGTACATCAGTGTCAGATCGCACCATTCGTCGTTGTTAGAGCCAAAATGGACTTCATGGGAGACGACCAAGGAGGACACCACTGCTGAAAAAAACTCATAAAAAAGTGAGACTGGAATTTGCAAAAATGCATGTTGACAAGCCACAAAGCTTCTGGGAGAATGTCCTTTGGACAGATGAGACCAAACTGGAGCTTTTTGGTAAGGCACATCAACTCTATGTTCATAGACTCAAAAACCAAGCATACGAAGAAAAGAACACTGTCCCTACGGTGAAACATGGAGGAGGCTCAGTAATGTTTTGGGGCTGCTTTGCTGCATCTGGCACAGGGTGTCTTGAAAGTGTGCAAGGTACGATGAAATCTGAAGACTATCAAGGCATTCTGGAGAGAAATGTGCTGCCTAGTGTCAGAAAGCTTGGTCTCAGTCGCAGGTCATGGGTCTTCCAACAGGACAACGATCCAAAACACACAGCCAAAAACACCCAAGAATGGCTGAGAGAAAAGCGTTGGACTATTCTAAAGTGGCCTTCTATGAGCCCAGATCTGAATCCCATTGAACATATGTGGAAAGAGCTGAAACATGCCATTTGGAGAAGACACCCATCAAACCTGAGACAACTGGAGCTGTTTGCTCATGAGGAGTGGGCCAAAATACCTGTTGACAGCTGCAGAACGCTCGTTGACAAATACAGAAATCATTTAATTGCAGTGATTGCCTCAAAAGGTTGTGCAACAAAATATTAAGTTATGGGTACCATCATTTTTGTCCAGCCCTATTTCATTAGTTTGTTTTTTTAAATAATTATGTTAATCAACAATTCAAAAGTGATGGCTGATTTTGATTATTTAATTTTCAATACATTTTTATTTATTGTTACTTTTGTGAGTTTCAAGTGATTTCAGTGAGAATTGTGGGTTTTTCCTTCTTTAACTGAGGGGTACCAACAATTTTGTCCACGTGTGTACCTGGCCGAAGACTGAGCTCCAGATTACACCTGGCACTCATGAGGAGTGATTAGCCTGGAGCTCCAGACCTCCCGACCCACCAGATTGGTCCGCCACCACAACTCCTCCTTCCATAAGACCCCACCAATCACCACACATGAATACATGTACAACCAAAACTCTCAGTCTTGGCGACTGGTTTGATATAACCAGTTCGCCCTGGTACCTCTTTGATCTGTTAGTATTCTGGTATGGTCTGTCCGTAGTCACCATCCAGTGACTACGGACACTTAGAGCTTCTGTTGGCGGCTGTTAATTTGGTGTGGACCCTTCAGTCTTAGTGGAGATTGTGGCTCCTGTTAGCCATCTGTCAACTTCAGTGAGAAGCTATTTTGTGACTTGAGTCTCCGTGTATTGTGTGTTAAATGTGTGTGTTTAGAGGCACCAGCTTTGTTTAGTTAGTTCTGTGCACTATTCACTCATTTATTAGTTTCTGTTGTTTGTGGTGGGTGTTGCTACCGTGTTGAAGTTGCTAGGGAGTATAGTTGTTTTGTTTGTGTTCAGCTAGGTTAGATACTCTGCTAGCCCTCGATTGGTTTTGTTTGGTTCTTTGATTTAGCAGCATCCAGCAGCCCTCTTTTCTTTGCATTATCACTGTTCTTTTGAGTTTGGTTGAGCAATAAATTTCTCTACCAAACCAATAACATCTGGTGATTTTTGTTGCATCCAGCTGACCCTAGAGATTGTATCATAACAGACTGTCATTTAATATAGATGAAGCTTTTCTGTTATGACAGTTCCAAAGATTTCTAAAGCCATTCATTGCCATTATTGAAGGAGTGTCTAATTTGCTCATTAGGATATTCTCTCTAAGCTGCTATGTCCTTCCTAAAACTCTTTATTCTTAGGACAAGTTGACCTAAAATCCAACCAGACAACCAAAACCACACATCTTTTATGTCAAACACTGAGTTAAGAAACTGTTCAGACCTACCTGGTGATGTCTTCAATGAGCACAGACGGATCTGGAGGGTAGAACTTGACAGAAAAACCCAATATCCAGGAGCCAACTGTGGACAAAGCACCGGCAAGGTTGTTTTTGAAGGATGTCAGTTCACTAAAATACCGCATGTGCATGGATTTGCCAGACTGTGTGTGTGCATATGCGTGCAGTATCTCTCTCTGTGTGTACTGCACTTACCACGAATTTGCTTCTTAATCTCTTTGGAGGGATCCAACCAGTTCTGATAAGAAAAGAAAGAGACAATCCCCTTTGAGAAATTCAACCTCAGCAAAATCATCCATATTCACATTTTTAAGAGCCCTTTTAAGTAGCCTACTGTACCTCTCGGCTGCTCTTCCCTTTTTAAATCTACTCCCTAGTTGAGCCTAATATATTCATACTACCAGGAACTTGATGAGGTCTTCTATAAACACTGAAAGCATCAATATTGGGGGTATAAATGCCAGCTGAATAGAGCTCTGTCTGCTTAATGTCACTAGAGCGATGATGGTGCACCGTAGACCCCATGCACCCGTTTTTAAAAGGCCATACCGTCTGGTCACATTTTAAAATGTTAAAGGCCATGTATGCCACTCTCAGAGAATAAGTGGTTAAGGGAAGTTAAAAGGGCAAACAGGGTCTCGCTGTTTTATAACACCTGAGGAAACAATCCGGTTAAATGGGCTGCTTGAGAGCTGCTCTGAAAACTGTGACAAAATCCGACCAAAATCTGATGAAAGCAGCCAGAAAAATCCTTGTCAACACAAATTTGGCCTTGAATGCTGCACAGCTATTCACAAAAATAAACTAAAGTACTCCTACATAGTAATAATAGTCACTGTGGTAATAAAAATGAAATGAAATGCTCCTGACATTTTGTTTAAAGCTCTATATGTCAGCTTGGGAAGATAATAGACTGAAGAGGAATGTAGTTAAAACCTAATGATACTTCCACTCAGTGTAATAAACATATGTGTGTTGTAGATATTATGTGTAAAGTCTCTCACAGGCCACATTTGGAGATAAGTCATACCAGCTGACTTCTATTTCTGCACCATATTGGTGTCCTATGTTTGGTTTAATTTCAGCTACACTTGGCAACAGCTACAGCTTCAGTTGCAGACCTTAGAATAAATAAAAGTGCATAAATAAATGTCCCCAAGTAAGCTAGCCTAATGTGGGTGCATGTGTGCGTTTTTGTGTGTCTGACCTTGGCGGTATCCGTGTCCTGGAAAGTCAGGCCAAAGTAGTCCCTCTCCAGCAGGTTCAGATGGCCACACACCATGTCCAGCAGGGTCTGGCCCTTGGCAAATTTCTGCCATACACACATGCATAGAGGAAAAAAACAAAAAAAAAACCATATAGAACACTCAGCAAGTGGGGAGACAAAAAGGTGTAGGTTCAGTTTGTATGTAATTCAAATGCTGCAATTGAAAGGATTGATTGCAACAATGCAGTTTAATAAAGATGTAGACTTTTGTGGGAATTTGCAGGCTCGTATTAACATCACATCCCAATTCTACATTTGATTCCTGCAGATAGCCTTTGTTGCATGTCTTACCCTACTTTCTCCTCCTTCTATTTCTTGTCAGTATCAACACCATCATACAGTATGAGGTGGCATAAATGCACAAAGCATGAACTCGATTTGTTAAATAGTAATGGAATGTCAGTGATTCTAAAGATGTAAGGCATTTATTGGCAAATGTAATGATAACAGATACTAATGCATTCTTGTTTCATAACACACAGGAGTCACAGATATGCCAGCCGCATATAAATCCACAACAACTGAGCTCCGAGAGATGCTCCCGGTCTGTCGTCCTCCCCGCTGAGTAGGAGGAGTTCTGCTTCTTTATGCCTGCATAAGGGGAGGAATAGCTTTTCGCATCAGTGGCGTTTCAGCAGACCACACCTATTTTCTATCCAACCCTTGAGGGCTGAAATCCAGGCCTCTGTGGGATGGCCTTGGCAAGATGCTACTTACACACACACACACACACACACACACACACACCAGTTCCATCTCCTAGGGAAACCTGGCTCCTATGGCGACAAGGCAACCAAGCAGCTGTTACCATGGAAACAGAAGTAATAGGTCCCTTCTGTATGTGTGCGTGCCCTCTCACTTTCTCTATCTCTGGATACTACAAGGCCACCGCAAGCCTTTGTTCGGCTCCTGCGAGAGAAGCTGGCGGTACAGTCGGCTCAACTTTTAAAAATTTAGGACGGCCGATTAATTAAGCATCACCAAGTCCCTCCCTCAGTCAAATACATAATCATTTAGACCCTGCTGCACTGAGGCTGTCAAGGATGAAGCAGTGAGAGAATAATGCTGATTAACAGGCAGAGGCTGCAGTCTGAGATTTTTTTTTGTTTAGGGGGAGTGGCACATATGTTCGATTTTTCAACAAAATGAAATTGCAAGTCACATCTCTGGTGGTTCCCCAAGCATAGCAACCGATTCAGGAGCCGCTGATGAGATTTTGTTGTCGCTCCAATTGGATTCAATCGCATTTCTGTAACTAGTTCTGCGGCCTGATTGTATTAGCAGCCATTTGGCGTAATCCTAGAAATCCATTTCGCCGATCGTCTCGCACATGCAAACAAGAGGAGGCGAGACAATGCTGGGTGAACGGGTTAATGGCCGGCCGTGGAGAAAGTAAATCTGCCATTTTAACTAATGCACTGGAAGGAATCAAATGACTGGAGGACGACTGGAAAAATGTGGTAATAGTGGGTCTAATATATGACTATATTCGTGAACAAAAGTTTCCATACACTTGTAAAATAAAGTATATATACAGTATATATCATAGCTGTCTTGAGCTTCCAGTGATTACTATAACTCTGAATTTCCAATAATGGAAAACACATGAGTCTTTGTCACAAAAAAATCATGCATTTTAGCTCTTTCATAGATTTATTACAGGTCTTCTGGAAATATGGAAAAATCTGCTAGATGCAAAATAAACACACAGCAAGTTACACTATAAGTTTTGGTGATGTAGAAAGTTGTGTTATTTAAATTTTGTTAGTGTCATGGCCTCTGAACTTCCCATGATTCATTATGACTGACTACAGCTGGTGACTCATCTGAGGAATATAATTAGGGCCCATTTGTTGTATTTCTTTATGTAAATTAGGATTGTAACGTAGGAGTTACATGTGAAGTGAGGAGGCTGTTTTCTCTTTTTGTAACAACTACAGATTTAAGTTGTAGTCACCAGGTTTCACTGTGTCAACTGTGTGTTTGTGTTTTGTTGAATATTTCGACATGGTGCAGAGTTCTAAATACTGCAACCTCTGTGATCCTCTGACTCTGTTGTTATGGAGCATGAGCTGGTCATTAGCAGCATTTGGAAAAGTATAAAACTAAAAACCAGCATCACAATTACACCAACATTCATCACATGGAGCCTTTTTCCCACCCCAGGGTTGAATAAAACCAAACCAAACTTAAAACTAGGAAAAGCAATCAGAGAGTGCAGACCTCCGCCAAGGATAGAAAGGAAAACAGGAAACCTATGCAGTAAAGGATCATGAGCTGGAATCGAATCTGACACGATTTTGTTTACAAATCACCTTCTTAACCAGTTGAGCTATCTGGACACCTCGCTCCAATTTGTTGGACAACATACTAACCTATGATGTTTTTGGTCGTATTTTGGACCACATACTGAAACATACTAAAAAATTCAAAGTGATCCAGAATCCAGGATCCTTTCCGGATTTCCACCAAAATTAAATCAGCTCTTCCTCTTACCATAGTCTACATCCCCTCAAAATTTCATGTGACTCTGCCCAGGCGTTTTTGGGTTATCGTGCTAACAGACAGACAGACAGACAGACAGACAGACGGACACACAAATGCCGGGTGTCACATAACCTCCTTGGCGGAGGTAATAATGTCTAAAAACGAGTAGAACGAAGTTTAACTCATTACCTCCGCCAGGAGGTTATGTAATCACCGGAGTTTGTTTGTCTGTCCGTCTGTGTGTGTGTGTGTGTGTATGTGTGTGTCTGTCTGTATGTTTGTCTGTTAACAGCATAACTCAAAAATTCATGGACGGATTTTTACAGGATGTCCGGAAGAGCAAAAGTAAGAATCGATTAGATTTTGGAGGTGATCCGAATCACCGTCTGGATCCAGGAATTTTTTGAAGGTCGAAGGACAATTGAGACAGAGAGCTTCAAAAAATTCCTGGATCCAGACGGTGATTCGGATCACCTCCAAAATCTAATCGATTCTTACTCTTGCTCTTCCGGACATCCTGTAAAAAATTTGGTGAAAATCCGTCCATGACTTTTTGAGTTATGCTGTTAACAGACAAACAGACACACACACACACACACACACACACACACACACACACACACACACACACACACACACACACACACACACACACACACACACACACACACACACGCAGACGGACAGACAAACGGCATGGCGGAGGTATGCGCTCTCCGAGTGCTTTTCTAGTTACTTCCTGTTTCCTTTTTGCGTCAAACCTTATACATGTACACCTCTTTAGAAACTCTAAGAACACATTTACCATTTCATATTATTACAGTTTTCAAGAGATCTTTTTTTGTATTCTTTTTATAAAAATTATTTTATGGTTTTGACGATTTTCGGTAATCTTACCCCATAAATTAATAGGCACCTAGTCTTCATGGTGGTACAAAGAGTTAAAATTTAAATCTACATAATTCATAGGTTCTAATGTTGCTTCTGAACAGTTGTTGTATGTTATCAGGAAGTAACTTGTTGTTTGCACAGTTCTAAATTTACCAATGCTTACTAGTTAATTTCTCCTCCTGAAAATTTCAGCGTTTATTTTCTGTGGCAGAAATTTTTGCAGCTATTCATCAATGAAATTTGTACTTCTGAGATCAGTGGTGCCCAAAATAACTGACAGGAGCAGCCAATAGAAGGCTTAAACCCACATCCTACATCCAGTGAGTCAGACTATGTTTACAGTCAGTCTTTAGAGTCAGTCAGCCTGAAAATTGTCTTGTTTAACCTGCATGAGGTTTGAGGGCTCATGTAGTATGTTTTGCTGCCAGAGACCTGAGGATATGAGCTAAAAAAAAAAAAAAAGCCAACAACATAAAAACAGAAAACTGACACTATCTGGTGCGAGAGTGCAAAATCATAACCTATCGGAGGAAAAAGTATTTAATCCCTACAAGACTTCCAAGTTCAAGCAAGGCTATTACCATACCCCGCATGTGTGACACTGACCTTTCTTTTGCTCCTGCCAGGCATGAGCAAAAACTGTTCAATATGGGATTCAGGAGCCCACACATTGCTCACACCGCACTATGCACATTGATAATCACGTCCATGCCTTCTGGTTGTGCCCCTCCATGCAGCATTTCAGGGAAAAGATCACTCACACACTTTCTTCTGGCTTCTAAGATCTCCACACAGGTCAGCGTTCATTATAATCTCTCTAAAATTGCATTCCATACTTTACGTTTTTATGTCTCATTTTTGTAATATTTTCTCCTGTTTTTTTTTCTTTTTTTGTCTGATTTTTGTTGTTTTGATCATAAAGTAAAACACTTTATCATTCACTTCCAGATATCTGTGATTAGAATTTGGAGTTATTTCTAGATTATTATGCTCTGGTTTTACTGTTCCGGCCCACTGAAGATCAAATTGGGCTGAATGTGGCTTCTGAACTACAATGAGTTTGAGTGTGTGTGGGAAGGTGATCTAAATAACTACATTTAGAGGATGAGAAAATGAAACAACGCAGATTACTCCTTTTATTTTGGTTAGCCGTTTGTTGGTCAAGGGTGGAAGGTCAAGTAGTTTTTCTGTGTGGTGATTGACTGGGGATGAGGAAGAGAATGTTCGGGGGCGAAATAAAAGTTGGGAAGCGAAGAAACAAGCCAGGTGAATGGAAGGGTATTTTGGATGTCAAACAAGTTGTCCAAGTTACTGTTAGTTAGATTTGCTTATTAAATCTTATATTTGCCTTGCGAGCTGTGTGTAGTTGTCCGGAGATTCCGTGTGAGCGGGTTCAAGCTAACCGCTAAAGCTAACGGCTAAAGCTACGGCAAGGTGAGCGTCATGAGTGGACTTTGAACCGGACAGACTGAGGTGGTTCTGGACCAGGAGTTTACCTGCCGCACCTCTAACCTGCGTTTCTGGGACATTGGATTGTTCATCGGCTGGCTACTGAAACTACATGGATTTTGCTAGCTGCTAACTGTGAGTTTGCTGACCGCTGAGAGGATTCCGTGGACTAATGTCTGTAAATCACCGTGGGGTTTTTTTGCTCTGCACCGGGATGACGGCGACCAGCTGGAGATCAACTGCGATGTTTTGGGGTTGGTGTGTGAGTATATGTATGTGTGCGCCCACAAATTACTGAATAATACCGTTATTTAGTGGGAGGTTGTTTACTTTGTGTTAACATAACAGACAAGAACAGCACTCAGAGCGCAGTACTCTGCCAAGGCTGTTCATTCCTTCATATGGCATGGAATGGCATGGAATATGCTGCATTTCACGCAGCATATTTTTGTAGAAATACAGCATTTTATTATTATTATTATTATTATTATTATTTTTACTGATGATGATGATCAGAAATCACGGCACGAAAGAGTGTGGCCATTTAATATAGATATACCCACGAATAAAATGACCTTGCCCTGAGCACAGGCGTGTGTTATGCATGTGTACATCATGTACAGATACTGAATCACGTGACCTACATATGTGTAGATTACTCTCAGAAAGGTCTGTTGATCATTTCACCACTTTTTGCAAGGCTTTGTGTTGTTAGTGTTAAAATAACCGTTCACTTCATGCTTTTATTTTGAAAGAATATATTTTAATGTTGCGGGCTTTTATTTTTGGCACCATTCCCATGGCACAGGAAGTTTTTATCTAAGAAGCGGTTTCGTTATGTACGGATTCCAAACTGTGTAAACAAAATAAGTAGCAGGCAAGTGAATTGATGATGTTTTGTGTTAGTCATTAGTTGAATTTCAAGGGAAGGGACATTATCCAATTTAAAAGGTACGAGATTGAGTTGTTTGCATTTAAAAAACTATGAAATTGAAAGGAATATTTTTTTTTGCCATCTCAGAACATTTAATTAAAGTGCTTTTATTTTATTTACCTACAACCAAGTTGTTGAGGGTCAGTTATTCAAATTAACACATTTTAAGTGTGGATAGATTTGACGTTTTCTTAACAAGGTAAGTCTAATCTACGTCAGGTAAACCTTAGGGTTACTACCTTTGTAGTACGAACCCAAACATCCCAGTATCCTAAATTACCACTACTCCTCAAAAGTTATTGTAGCCTTAAATTATGGGTGCTGGGCTGCTACACTCTTCTGTATTGACCTACAACCAAACCACCAACTACCTAATTTTGCAGAAAATTACACGCATGCACGCAACACAACCCTGTTTGGACAAACACGCTGGGTTTGAACCCAGTTCCCATAACCCCACGTGAGACACGACCTTAATTATCATGCTGTTGGTATTATAATGTATGAATCACTATATTTAACATGTAAACATGTTTTTGTTCCTGTTTGTTTTTGCTTGTTTGCTTTTTTTTAATTGCTTGCTCTGCTAATTGACTTCTCAACATTGACATTTACAGCTGTGTTGACACTAATGTGTTTTCGTTTTAAAACCTCCTTTTCAATTTAGTTGTATTTATAAAGCTGCAATTCACAACATATGTCATCACAAGGCACTTCACATAGTAAAGTGAAGATCTTCCTTTTACCACAAAGACAAAATAAACCTCCAGCAGAGCCAGGATCAGGGAGAGCAGTCATCTGCCTCGACTGGTTAGGGTGAGGTTAAAGGAGCAGAGAGGATAGCAGATGAAGGCTAGACAAACAAATAAGGCATAAGAGAACAATAAACAAGAAAAAAAACTAGCAGCCAGACAGCATTTCTGATTCTTTTCACAAATGTCACATGAACATTCACATATATTCATCCAGTGCATGGTAGAGAAAGCATGAAGGAGAGGATTGGTTGCTTACTTGTAGAAAAAAAAAAACTACAGAGAGGCAGCAAAGGCGCAAAAAGTAAGAACAGAGATCTCCTTAAGTGCACAACAACTGCTAGTTCAGACAAGGTAAGTCATTATCCGTGCTGAATTGACCGCTGGTTTTCATTCAGTGGTCGCAAAAACGTTCTCTTGTTTGACCAACGTCCCCAAAGCCCAGCCACAAATCACAGTGAAACGTCCCTCTGGCTGACATCTAGACAAATCAGTCGAGAACACAGAGTGACTGATAAGACCCTATTAGAATGCAAATGCCAGTGTCTGGGTTATTTCTCCCAAAAGTCTCTGATTGTGCCCTTCCAGACAACAACTTTGATCTGCAGTTTTAAAACTAAAATGAGGTCAGTCGTGTTTCCAAAATGTCCTTGTTTTAAAATTTCTGGATGAAAAGTAGTGCGGATTTGCAGCGTCACCACAGCAAAGTAATAATGAAAATGTACCAGTGTGGACACACACTTCATTTGCTTTACCGTATTAAAAGAAATGCCTTACCAAAGAAATTTCGGCATTTCTTCCTTTTGTTTGCTTTCTAATTATATAGATTCCAGAAAAAAGACAAACTTAATGTTTATTTCTTTGTTGTTTAATGATTCATTTCATTTAGCCTTCTCAATATTCTTATTTCCTCTTCGTTGTAAAAACTGCCCCTCTGTCCGGCAGACTGACCTCAAATATTCGGAAATGTACATTTTTAAGTTGCCTTGAGCAAAAACATTGAGCGCATTTGAGTCTTCACAGGCTCTGCAGACTCCAACCTCCCCAGAGGAAAGCAAGCATGAGAGGTTATGCAGGGACGCATTTTATGATGAGTGCGGTTGTAATGGAAAGAAATGATGCAGAATACACTGTAGATAAACTGATTTTATTCCATTTTCTGCCTTTTCAAAAGAGGAACAGATTGCTCCGAGTGTTATGAATCTTTCATTTGCTTTTAACAACTAAACCACACGAGCACATGAACCTCATATTTTGGGGAACTGTGTTTTTTCTTTCCTCCAAAAAGACACTTGGAATGTATGTTAGTCAGTCTGGACTTTAATGCTTTTATCCTGCACAGTCATAGATGTATCTCTTGGCCTAGTTTTTTACTAACTACTGCTGCATCCATTTCCCAGCAAAAGTGATGCTCTTTGTGGAGGAAGTTAAAGAGCTGATTTGGTTTGGATCACAGTTTAGTGTGACTACAAAGAAACACATTTCAATAATGGCACTACAGGATGGATGGGGATGAGGGCGCAAAAGCATTTTTATTTCTAATTCCGAATAAGGCACCTTTTAAATAGCGCATCTGGTTGGCGTCAGCAGCTGAGCCCTGAGCCATCAGTAGCACAGAAAGCATTGACTACCGCAACGCAATGCACAAACAGCTCTGCCTCTCTAATAAAAGTGGAAACTCCCAAGCCCATGCGGTTAACCAGTAAAAACACATGAACCGTGAAAATGAACATTACCATTTCATGGGTTGGACCTGCAGAGAAAATCCCGTTCAGCCAAAGTTGAAGTACTTAAATCGGGTTATAACGGTCTCCTCGGGATTGTATTTAAAAAGCCAGATGTTTCATTTAAGATTAGTTTTTTCCAGTTTTTCTTGTGAGGTTGAAAGCAGAGCTGTGCTACAGAGCAGGTGTTGTAGCTGTTCCCTTAACAGTATGGCTCTAGGTAACGGAATGGACAACGTAAATGCACTGAGCTCGGTCAATATCTATAATGTTGGAAGGAAAACGTCAATAGGAGGTTCAGGCTGCTTCCCTTTACTTCATCATCTGGGCCCGTGTGCTCGCTGGACATCGTGACTGTAATGAAACAAATGAGGTTACTGCATTCATCATCCTGTCCCTGCTTGCCTTTTATCCTTTGCAAACACGCTGATATACACACTCCCATTCATACTACAAGTACACAAACAAGCAATCCCAGCATCCTCTCCTCCTCTCCATCTCTCTCTCTACCCCACCCCACTCTTCATCTTTTCCTCCTCCAATTCTATTTTCTCCCCGGTCAAACGTAAGAGCGCTCATCTGTCAACCGCATGGATTTCCTGTCAAAGCCCACTACCTCCAGTGTCACTGCCCAGATGACCTGAAGAAATGTGTGTGTATGCATGCATGTAACTAAGGAAAGATGCATGCGTGTGTGCGTGACGAGTGACATATTTCTCCACTGGCCGGCTCTTGTAGGTAAAATATGTGAGGTCATGTGGGAGGCAGTAAGCCATAAAAGGAATATAGTTGACATGAATGAGGCTGAGGGGCCAACGAGCTCATTCCCAGCTGCATCACACTCCATCAGCGGCAGCGGCGGCCAATCAGGCTGCAGGGCTGGTTACGACGAGAATCGATGCAGCTCTGTACCCTGAATCCGAACAGCCTCCCTGACACCACTCAGGAGTCATTTCAAGGAGCAGATTAATTTTCTGCAGTACTTGCTCCTGACGAGCGTGTGGGCTAATGCGAAATTCCAATAAACAAAGAGCAACGGGGAGCCACAGCCGTCTGTTTGCAAACGCATAACGCGAAAGAGTCACGATCTTATGGAGGGTTTCCTTCCCTTCCGCCACGGTGCAGAGCTCGTTTCACCTCTCTCCACCTGCCACTTCCTCCTCTCGGTAAGAATAGCAACCGAGCTGCATTTCCTGACTCAGTGGTATGTATTACCAAGGGAGACTAAATCCCACAGAGGTGCACTGTGGTGTGCTTGCTGAGTCAAGGGCTCTGTTCAAATGGGGGAGATGCACAACAGCTTCTTAAAATGCTTTAAAAAAAAAATTACCTGCAAAGCAAAATAGAAATTTGAAGCACGTGTGGGTTTTAGAGCTGAGGGAAAAAGTCAAACTGTACGTTAACAGAATTGCAAAACAACCTCTTGAATTCATTTTTTTTTTTGTAATTATGTTTCTGCATGATCGCAGAATTGCTGATGCTGAAGCTATTACATAAGGATAGCTATGAAAGGGAGGCGCGTGTCTGGCTGTGGAGCTGAAAACAGCTTTAAAGGACAGATTTTGTTTTTGTAGCTTTGGCTATCATTTGTATCGGTTATGATAATTTTGTTCCCATCAAATAATCACCATGACAACGGCGATATGTCTACTGTCAGACAGGATCTAGTCCTGATGGAGGCGAGAACAAACTTTCACTGGTGACTATAGATTAGGAGAAAACCATTTCAGCTAGGTAGGAAGTAACAAAAATATGATGTATTAGAGTGAAGCAAGATTGTTTCTGTTTAACTTGATACAAGCTATGCAAAATCAGTTCGTTATTTTTGTTATTACTTTGTCTATTGATTTTTTTGTCATTTCTATTTTCAAATTTTTTCCTCTAGCACATTTTATTAGCTGATCCATGATGGAAATGTCCAAGTAGCAGGAAACAGTTTGATACAGTATACAATTTAGTCCTGGATCAGGCCTTGTTGTGACTAAGTGATACCAACAGTTTAGCTAAAATACACAATCCATTTTATTTGAAGGCAGTAGTCAACTAGTTCTATACACTGTATATGAAGCAAATCTTCACCAGATCTCCAGAAGATCTGCAGAAAAGCAACTTCATGTGTGTGTTTATCAACTGCTGTTTTTAAAAAGCACATAGTTAAATATGAGTTGGACTCTAAATGTCCAGTCTGATGCCATTACAACCCATACAGAAGAAGAAGGGCCGATAAGATCACAGAATTTACAATCTACTCATGGCAGCTCACAGATCTGAGGTTTTCTTTCATCTGTTTTATCTCTTCAGTAAAGGGAAGCTCGAGTGATGTGAGTCAGATGCTTTGTGTACAACATGACTTTTATACTGTGTGTGCTTTCATTATTGAGGACGCTCTCCAGTAAAGTCAAGGTTTTCACTTTGTGAACACGTCCATGCACTGCTTTTTTTGTTTGTTTGATTTAATAGAAAACTGTCATGAGTTAAGTAAGAAGTCAACATCATGGCTGAGCATTTCCACCTTAAAACAGCAGTGAAAGCCTCAAACGCACAGAGTCGGACTTTAGAGGGTTTCATGTGGGGTGGAGCTTCCCATAACATTAATCTTCTGCAGAATTGGTTTCTGGTTTGAAAATGTGTAACTGAATTACTCCAATATTAGCCACTGTAAGCACACTGTAAGTACTTCTGCAGTATTCCTATTTGAGGATAGTCACAGTTAGCTAGTAAGCTAAAGCTGGCGGGCGTGGGGAGACGGGCAGAGACAACACTGAGCTGCAAAAAAAACACAAACGAGACAAAAAGGAAACACAAAAGGACAAAAACTAGAAACAAAATGACACAAGTCTGACAAAAAAACTACAAAATATTACAAAAACAAGACACAAAACAAAAGCGAGAAAAAAGACAAAAATTTAGACAAAAGGTTACAAATCGACAAAAAAATGGACAAATGACACAAAAAATGACAAAAGCAAGACACAAAATGATAAATGAGACACAAAATGACAGAAATTGGACAAGAAAGAAAAGATTAGACAAAAAGTTGGAAAACAACAAAAACGTGAAACAAAACAACAAAAACATGAGACAAATGACAAAAGTCAGACAAGAAAAGAAGAAAACCAGCACAAACAAGACAAAATATTACCACAAAGAAGACAATGAGGTAGAGGAGCAGAAAAAGAGTGAGCTTTCAGGAGTTAAATCACTGACCAGAGAGAGACTTTTTTTTGAGACACAAAGCCAAGGCAAGTAGAAATATTTGAAATAAAAATTCCTGGATCCATTCAGGTTTTCTCTAGGGCAGAATTATTATGCACATTAAATGTCAGAAATAATCCCTTACTGCATTAGAAAAATAATGTTCGTCCACAATTATGCCACTTTCTGGATGTGCAAAACTATGAAAATAGTCAGAATGGAATCATTTTTTAAACACATATTCATAATTGAAGTCTTCCGCAGGGACTGACCAGCTCAGTTTTCCTTTTCCTCCCAAATCACACCACCAAACCACTGAGTAGCATACCTCGACTGCCGTCTCATAGTCGGAGCCATCCAGTAGAGTGACTTTGACAGGGACGGTTTTGGGCCGCTTGGTGCTTTTCTGGGGGGATTTGGAGGCTTTGCTGGGGGTCTTCTCTGAGCTATCATCCATATCCCCATGGTCCTCTGGAGCCTGGAGAGAGAATAAAACCCTTCCTCTAAGTGGGTGAGCGGGAAATCCTTGTACTTTGTCTTTCATTCAAAGCACTTGAATTCGGAGTCTGAAGAGGAATTATGTACTTGTTTTGTAAAATGATTTAAATCCAAAATGTTTGATCACAGGAGGCGATCATCAGATGCATGATGTAGTGCGAGCTGCTGATCTAAGATGTTAAGTTGCTGGCACAAGCAGGACGCGCTGGCTGCCTTGCATATCAAACAGAAAGCCGGAAGGCCCCTGAGTGATTGAGAGGCCTGGGTAAAATGATCTACAGCTGCTTCGAGTTCCACAGTGCTCCCACCTGATTGGTTCTCCTGGCATCTCCCTCCATTGCGGTCTTCATTTCCCCAGCCAAGCCCTTCTCTGTTGTCATAGAAATGGATTACGGTCCTGCAACCACACATAAACATTTAGTCAACATCAAATCTTTTCCTGCTCCAAAAACCCAGTGTGAAGTGTTTACTGCTGCTGAAAGTCCAATCTGTCTACGGACTCCTGATGGATTTGACTTATGAGATCTAAGCAAACACTTTCCCGTCTGCGCGTCACATACAGAATCTTCACTTAAGCTGACATTCGCTGTGACGAATGGCTACACAAGCAATACCTGTGGTGACAACGCGTCCAATTTTCCTTCGTAGCCGACAGCTACAATGTGGTGTTTTTAATTATCTTATACCGCCATGCAGATTGAGCATCTTTTTTTTCCACACGTACGGTCATTGCATAGACGGACGGTGAAAGGGAAGAGAATGGCGGTAGCTCAGCCGGCGCTGGCTCACAGCCTCCCACAGGAGCACTCTGCATGAAGAGCACTGGCTTCAGGACGCTCTCTTCTCACACTAGCAAAATAGATAGCATAAATTACATCAGCCAGAGAGCCCTGCAGCACCACACAAGACAGCAGAGATAGGGAATGAGGGGGAGAGAAGGAGACGACAAGGAGGAGAGGGCAACGAGAACATGACAAGAGTCTGAGGATGTGACGGGAGGAAGGAAAGAGGAGCACAGAATCACAGGCAAAGGTTACGAGGAGAGAGACACCGGATGCAGGGGGAAAAGACAGGATTTGGAGCGCGAGGCATGCAACAATGCTGCTGCTGCGATATTCTGGCGAGAAAGCTTGTCATTTGAAGGTGACCACTGCTGCCTGAACTCTCGCTCTGTCTCCAGGTGACACACAGTAAAATAGCTGATATTCAGATGAGGTGGAATGAATTATCTGAGATAAAGCGCCGAGTGAATCTGTAGCTTTACCGTGAGAGGTGAGCACGGGGTTGCAGGTTGATGTCGGCTTTATGTGTCAGCTGAAATTTTCTGATTTTTAAAAAAAAAAAAAAAAAAAAGGGAATATTTCTTAATAATTAAAGGCAGTTTAAACCAGGGGTGTCAAACATGCAGCCCGCGGGCTGGATCGGACCCTCTGGAGGGCCGGTTTTGGACGCTTTTGCAAAGCGTAAAAATTCCAGAGAAGACATTAACTGCAGCTTGTAAATTTGTAAAAATGTTTAAAAATTCTAGACCATGACAAGCTGTTTTCATCAAAAAGTAAAATACCAGATTGCACATTGTTCTTTTGTCATTTTGTGTCTCATTTTTGGAACATTTCGTCTTGTTTTTTTCGCTTTATTTCTCATTTTTGTCGTTTTGTGTTTGCTTTTTGTCTGGTTTGTGTTTTTTGTCTTATTTTTTCGTTTTATGTGGGTTTTTTTTTTTACTTGCTTGTGTTAGTCTACATTTTTGTTGTTTTGTTTCTCACTTTTGTCATTTCTAGTCTTTGTATCATTTGTGTTATTTTTTGTCTTGTTTTTGTTGTTTGTCTATTTTGTTTCTTTGTGACTTTTTTGTGAAATGTTTTGTCTCTTTTTTTGTTTTGTTTCATGTCATTTGTCTCAGTTTTTGTCATTTTGTGTCTCTTTTTTTGTCATTTTGCGTCATTGTGTCTTGTTTTTGCTGGAGTTTTTTGTCTTTTTTTGTCTGAATTGCTTAATACTATATCATTCAGTTCCAAACTGAGGCATAATATTGCTGAAGTTGAACTTATTTTTCTTAAGAAATTTCAGGTTTTTCATGATGTTTTGAAAAAAAAAAAAAAAAAAAAAAACTTTACATGTGAAGATTTTCAGAATGTACTTTTTGCACTAAAACAAAGGAAAAATTTGGAGCTGTGGTTATTAATAGGTTATTATAATTTTACTGGTCTGGCCCACTTGAGATCAAATTGGGCTGAATGTGGAACCTGAACTAAGATTAGTTTGACACCCCTGGTTTAAGCTGTTAAAAGATTACGGTGAGGCAGAAGTTTAAAAGTACCTTCTGCCTTTTCCCCTGTCAGGCAGGAATATATGGAGGTAACTGCTGAATTATGTGTTCTTTCTTTCCAGGAATATATTGTTTACCTTAGAATATCCTCATTTTTCAATCTCTGGGGAAAAGTTGTGAGCAAGAAAAGCAGACTTTACTGCTTGTAATTTAATATAACACTTTCCACTTAAGAAACCCAAAGAAATGTGTCAGCCCAAGGCGTTGTGTAATGTTGGTAAAGAACTGCAGAACTCCAGCTACTTTATTAATGACTGCCTATAAAGTGTAAAAATGACCATAAATCCACGGAAAGAGTGTGATTTTCACTTCAAAGCAAATTTTCATTAACGGTACACTACTACGTTTTATGAAAATGATTTGAACAGAACGGAACAAAATGCTTCCCTGAATATCCACGTTATCACACATTTATGAAGATGATGTTTGTAATATAAAACCTGAGTGTGGGGAAAAAAAAGGCATAAAATAAGGTTAATGAGAGAAAGGGATTAGTGAGGAAGGGAAGCGATTAAAAGCTGCTAGGGAAAACTGCCATTTGGGAAAACAAAGGCATAATTTAGGCCAATAATGACCAACAAAGTGTTTGTTAACCAACCAGGAAAAGATAGGATTGTATTCTTCCTCAAAGACGCGGCCCTGATTATTCATTTTTCCTCAACCGACTGTCTGAGGACACTTCTGTGTTGGTAATTTTGGAGGTTGGAACGCGGCGTGTCTCGGCTTTCATGATAGGTCATTCTAAAGCTGCATAATGAAACCGGATCAAAGAGGAGAGCAGGCTGGCCCTTGGAAGGCTGCAGATGTCGCACACTCTGTGCAGCGTTTCTCTGCAACTTTGAAGGGCCTGAGGGTTGTTTAATTAATTTATCTAATGAATAATATTATAATTGATTACAAAATTTACTCTTAGCAGTGTCTATTAAATGAACTAATAACATTTTGTAGGGATTTATGCATTTTTAAAACTGGTTTTTACAAGTAAATTTGTCTTGTGTCATCTGTGTTTATTCAGAGAAGTCAGACATGGAAAGCTGCATTATTACATGGACGCATGTTTGAGATAGTTTAGAAACACTAGCTCAACTCCATGGTTTGTCATATTATTCTTTGTTTTATTTTCTGTTTACTTCCTGTTTTATTTTGATATTGCTTTTTCTTATGTGTTGCTTGTAGCTTTACTTCCTTCCTTTGTTTGCTTTTCCCTCCTCTTTTGATCACTCTGCTGAGTTTCACCAGTGTCTTGTCTTCCAAATAACCTCGTCTTTCTTTTTGTCTTTGCCAGTTCATCCTGTGTGGTCTCCGATTTGTTTCCCTCGTGTTGACCTGCCTGCTTTTCCTCACGTTCCTCGTCTGACTTTGATTTGTGCATTTGGTTTTATTGAACCCTGATGTGTAATTTTATCTCTCGCTTCAGTCTGTTCCTTTGTTTTAGTTACCTTTTAGATGTTTTTGGTTGATGTTTGCCAGTACACTGTTTTTTGACTCACCTGGACTTCTGTTACCTTGCGAAACCAGTGTTTTTGGATTAAAGCTCGCCTTTTGATTTCTACAGCCTGCTTCTGGCATCTCTTCCAACACTCACCCTGTCATAGTTTGTCCAGCTGATAGCACTGGCATGTTTTAGCTCTACTAATATAGGTCTATATTGGAAATGTCACTCAGTCAACCACTTTGGTTTATACTGGAACATCTTGGCAACTTAGGTTTTGTGAAACTTAACAAAACCCAATAGAGGAGGGAAAAGCAGACAAAGGAAGGAAGTAAACACACAAGGAAGACATAAGAATAGGTATAATCACAATTCTTGTAGAACAGATTCTTTTTCATGACTTGTTAAACTATAAAGGGCCCTAATTGCTAAATAAATTGATCATAAATTGTTTTTAAAAATCCAATCAGTCACCTCTGGCCGCAACAATTAAGTGCCAATCTAAACTAAATGTCAGTTTTTACGATTTTCTATAGTATTTTGCATATAATAGCTTTAGATTAGATTAAACTTTAATGGCATTGCACAGAGTTGAAGTACTAAAGGCAATTTAGCATCTATCCAGAAGTGGAAAAGAAGCACTAAAGTGCATTATATACAGTGTGGGTGTATGACAATAATATAAAATCTATATATGTGTGCAGTCAAGAGGTGGTGAGGAAATATTTTGAGAGAAAGTGACGCGCAACAACACCTGAAATTTCTTAAGAGAAATACACTCTCCCCATACAAATGCAATCAGTGTTTTGTGCCAAGACGCAAAGTGAAGATGATTCGAATTCCAAATCCATCGTTTTACCTCGACGTCTATCTCTAATATAATCTCCCGCATAAACTCGCTCGTGTAAGCCAATCAGATGTGTCCGCTGTAATACAAGCACTCAGCGTGAATGTCAACCCCATGAAGTAGCTGTCAGAACAATGTGTCTGTGAATCACAAGCAAGCTGGAGAAGAATCCTAATGGATCAGCGTCGGAGACTTTGGGCCAACCGCTCATTTCACACACGCCATGATTGCCAGGCCAATCAATTCTTTCATTTGGGTCACTTTATGATTCAATCAGCACCGGGTCCACATCAGTTCTGGTCTCCGCACACCTAATCATCTGTGCGAGAGGGATGATGGCGGAGACAGTGATGGGTGAGGCGCTGCAGCTGCTTAGACTCAAAACTCAGGCGTCTTCAAACAGACTCCCATTAAAGGTCTTTCTCCACAAAACCGTCTGGGGCTCTTTGGTTCTTGAGCTTCAAAGGGGCGGCATCAAGGAGAGTCTCTATGAAGTATGACAGCATCGCGGGAGGTGAGGCTCTGAAAACAATGTGTGGTACTGAAAGCCTCCAAAAATAGGTGCACTGCATGAGTTGGCTTTTTTATTTATACTTCTGAAGTTCTTGAACTAAAACTAAAACGGCATCAGACTAGATATGGGGAACAGCTTATATTAGAAGGATTATCTAACTAACCCATAGACATAACTGTTCTACAGGTTTGTTTGAGTCATAGATGATCAGAATAGTCCCAGACAGCTTACTCTGTGCGTCCACTCTTGTCTATTAATCTCGTATTGTGTGGGCACTCTAGTGTATGGAAGTGGGTGTGTTGTAAGTGTGTCTCTGGTCTGTACAAAACCGAATTCACCTACAACTGGCTGAGGGTGCAGCATTGCCAAACTACTACTGAGAAATTGTGTCAGACATCAGGAGACAGAAGTCAAGACTGATGAAGCTGAGTTGCATCACTGATAAAGATTTATTTAAAAAGCCATACAATGGAAGTTATTGCACATAATTTTCTGTCTTTATGCATTTCAGTTGTGATTTTCCCACAATACGGTTGTTGTGTCTCATATATGAGGGATTCTTTGCTCATTCAGCCTGACATTTTACCCTTTTTAAAGTTGAAACCACAACTTTTTTTGAAAAATAGCAGACTCTTTACACATCCACTAGAAAAGCTAGCTTTCTTTTGAGTCTTGTTTTTGTCTGCCTGATGGAAAATCCAATACTCAGTCCTTTTTTTTTAGGGTTTCTAGCCAAAAAGAACACTTTGACAGCGGTAAAAGTGAACAAAGTAAACTTGCAAATCAGAGAGAAGCACAATGAGGTGAAAGATGCTCCCAGAGTCGAATGATAATTCTCTTTGGGTTTGTCATTATGAGTGACCTTTCTTACAATACACATAGTCATTTGAGCTTTAGCTATAAAAACATATTGATTAAAGCCACTTTTAAGATTTAAAGGTCCCAGCCAGGGGGCCTTGTATTCACAGGGAAACAGCATTTACAGAAAATCCCTCTCTTCTCTTGTCATTTCTCCATAGACGGTCAAACAAAATGCCCACAAAATAATCTTCAGAAAGCATTTTAATAACAAGTTTTCAGCTGCAAGTAAAAGTGGGCCCATGTCACAATAATTATTATCATTCAGAACTCAAATTTCACTTTAATTCAAACTGTGCAAGTGCTGGACAAATCTTATTTTTCAAAAAATATGATGCAATCACCTTTAACAATCAAGTAATAAATACTTTTTTAGGCTTCAAAAGTTGCATCTGTCTTATTTTTGGTGCTTCTACATTGTATTTGACAGTTATTTTATTGATCCCACAAGGGAAGGTGTCTTTTTGTGTATCCCAGCTTGTCAGAGGGTTGAGGTCAGAACAGTGTCTGCCACAGTCCAAACCCCCAATGGCTTTAAGGGTTTGCTCAAAGGTCTAGCAGTGGCAGCTCGGTTGTGTTGGGACCTGAACCCCTGACCTTCTGATCAGTAGACTTAACTGGTGAGTCTAAAAGTCTCCTGGAGAATGCAAGTATTGATCCCATTACCTTAGCCAGCGCTCTACCATTTGAGCTAATTCCCCTCCATTAAGTCAGATATTAATTACTACATGTGATCTATGAAGCTAAAAATTGATGTTACTATTAGTTATGTGAAGTCTAGCAATATTCTGCATTTTACTGTGGTTAAAGGAAATTCAAGAACACAATGAGTTCAACCAAAAAGCTCTGCAGTCTGTCAATCTGTCTGTTAGCATTACCAGCTTATGTGGACCACAGATGAAAAAGTTAACTCTTTATTTAATCATTTAGTGAGGTGTTTGCTCATTCAGTTTTATTGAAATAGCGCAGTCACAACATGTCATCTCACGGCACTTAGTATAGTAAGTTACAGACTTGCAAATTGTAAACAGAGAGGTGACAATCCAACAATCCAAAGACTAATTTAGACCAATTTCCAAATTTCTGGTTTTAGCGCTCTCACTAGTACAGAAACTGGCCTCCTCAAAGTAACAAAAGACGTCCTCCTGGCTGCCGACAGAGGAGAAAGTGCAATTTTAATTGTTTTAGATCTGAGTGCAGCTTGTAGAGCACAAGATTTCAGTTAAACGTCTTAGAACTTGGGTTGGTGTCAGGGACACTGCACTTGACTGGTTCTATTCCTATCTTTTTAGACAGAACTTACTCGGTCGCCATTACTAATCATTCCTCCTCTTCAGCTCCAATTACCTGTGGTGTACCACAAGGTTCGATTTTAGGCCCAATTTTATTGTATTTACTCCCCCTTGGTCTTCTAATCCAATGCCACAACGTATCCTTTCATTTTTATGGAGATGACACACGGATATACCTTCTGTTAATCCAGGAGGCTCCGTTGCTGTTTTTAACTGTCTGTGACATTAACTATTGGATGGCTCAGAACCTTCTTCAGTTCCCTCACAAATCAAAATCTGAAGTATTACTTTTTAACCCACAAAATCTGAACAGCAGTCTCACCGCCAATAACCTTGGTCCTTTATCCACCAACAAAAAGCTTGTTTCCAGAAACCTCAGCGTTTTATTTGACCCTGACCTCAGTTTCACTGCCCAAATCAAAAAAGTTATCCAGTCTTGCTGCCTCTTCCTCATCTTCTCCCGGCTTGATTATTGCAACTCCCTCCTTCAGGCATTCCTTACAAGCTCCTCTGTGGCCTCCAACTTGTCCAGAACGCAGCAGCTAGGCTTCTTACTGGTTTTACCCAGGGTCAGGAAAGGCGGCTATCTGTCTAAACTGGTTGGGTGAGAGTGAAGATATGTGGGGTGGAGATATATCTTATAGTACATGTAAATATATTTTTCCTACATGAAACCTTGCATTCATTTTAAAAGCTTTCGGAACATTGCCAAAAAAAAAGGATCTTGCAAGAAAACAGAGAATTTTGTTTCATTCTTTGATTTTTTTTTTTTTGTTAGCCTAAAGCGATTGCACTATTATATTGCAATTCCTGTATTTGCGCATTTGTCATTTTAAATTGTAGCTGTAATTATAGGCTGTAGCTCCACCGTCATTGGTTCCTAAAAGCTTCAACTGCATCTCTCCCTGGTTATTTACATTTTATAGCAGGAAAAAATGCCTGTTTATTGCATAATCACAGCTACTGGTGGTAGAAAACACTAGCATATTTAACAAATGTACCTGCAATTTATTCATAAAAGGCAGAAGCCATGAGTCGCTTACACGCCCTCACAGCATCACAGTTGTTAACTTATATTTGTCCATTACTGGCCTCTGCATCTCAAACGTTTATTTTTTATATAAATCATGTTGTTTCAAATACTTGCTGTCTTTTTGGGTGGAAAGGAAAGATAATAAATCTAACGCCTGATGATTAACGCTATCTCCGACTGTCAAAGAGAACAGATGCTATCTTCCAATTTAATGACTTTGCTTTGTCTCTGTGAGAAGCGTCGCCTGTTTAAGTGCGTTACAAAAACACTGCACGTATCAATAAGATAAGCTGTGTTTAGCTGATCAGTCACAGTTATTGAAAATCTTTTATGACAAGGCACAGATAAGCAGGATTTCAATCCACAGACACTTCCCTCAAAGTCACACACAAACACAGGCTTCCCTATCGCTGAGGCCTCTCGTTCAGCTTTGCCATGTCGGTCTGTCTCTGCAGATGACCTCGACTGTGCTCCACATTTCGGTGCAGATACACTGGAATCATTACACAGCATTGCTGATGTCTTGATGTAAGTTCGGCTCAACTGCAAAGCTTTGAAACTGCACTCGCTGGACTGAAAATAAGTCTCAAACTGCAGAGCAAATAAGAAAAAGCAGCAGACAAAGCGACGCCCCGAAACACTCATTGTCTCCAGCGGGACATCTCAGATAAATTGCCAGATAGTAAAACTCATGATGGCTGATCATCTAGGGCAGAGTGATGTCCGTGATGCACCGTTCACGTCGGCCCGCCTCGGCTCATTTGTCTTTGTGCCGCTTCTCAAACAAAGAGTCTTGTCAATTCAAAGGCCCCCGAAGAATTGATGCGTCGTCAGTCAGCTGCCCACAGGCCCATCCTTCACCGGCAGATGGGCAGAAGAAATTTGTCAAATATAGCATCTCAAAAATATGTCACAGATGAGCAAGGGAAACACGGGAATGACAGCTTGTGGATTCCTCTCACTCCTCAAACACAGTATGCTGTCAGGAAATTATGCATCTGCTAACAGCGTCGAGTGTTTGCCGTCCTCCAGAGCATGTTCGAGGGGAAAAAATAAGTCTAGTATCCAGCGCGAGACCAAAACGGTGACAAAAGCAGCAGTCGGAGTGTCATCAGCAGCTCTTTTGATTACAATATCAAAGCTTTGCAAGAGAAATGTCTGGAATTTTCTTTGCAAATAAAGTTCTGAGGAAACAATGCCCTGTCCAACAGTTTTACATTGATGCTCCTGTGGTTTAAAGCAATATATGTCGTATGAAAACTGCACTATTTCCAGATTTTAAAAGCACCTCTCAACATTTTCTGTCAGCTTTTACGGCTTTCATCAGCACATCACAGCTATCTCCCTCTGATTGGACGCTGCTGATTGCTGCATTTGACAGCTTTTAGATCAAAGTGCGGCATTTAGACCAGACCTGCCTGCTCCAACAAGCAGAGAGGCATATTTTCCCTGTTCATTTTTGTCAAATCCTGCGCTGCTGTTGTTGAGAGAAATCCATCATCCTCTCAAGCATTTTCTCACAACATCCCCTAAGGGGGGTTCAGCCACCATACTGCATTTCATTATTACTTGTCTCCACTTGGCCGCCTTATTTGCAAATGTAATACCTGTTTCCATACAAAACCGGTGATTGCAGCGGCATCCCCTGGTGTTCAAGTGCTTTTATTGTGATAATAAAAAAATAAGCACAGACGCCTGAAACAGTGAGTTCACCAAAATGTAAAAGAAAGTTTTTTCCAGTGTCTGGCTGCACAGAAGCTGGAAGTGAACAGCATTTTAGTGCTGGTGGCCATTTGCACGCCTCACAGGGTTAAATCTTAAACCCTGGGCACGGCTAGAAGCACAACAAAGGGTAAGTGATAACAAATGGATGACAGGGTTAACTGACCTTTTAATGAAGACATTGATTAAATTCTGGGGTTTTTTCATAAATTCAAATTATCATCATCCAGCAATAGCCCTCTCCAGCCACTGTTCTGCCTTTGCCAGAACATTGTTACTAAAACATGTCCTACAATGTGCTCCTATTAATCTGCAGTTTAAAAGGGACACTGTTTTGACTCAGAAACAAAGACCGTTTGCTCCGACGATGCCATCTGTCTGCTTTCGGAACGTTTTTAGAGATAATTCCAATCAACTATAAATATGAATCTAGGTCTCTTATTTTTGTGCCAACTGCA
Source organism: Acanthochromis polyacanthus (assembly GCF_021347895.1). Taxonomy (NCBI): domain Eukaryota; kingdom Metazoa; phylum Chordata; class Actinopteri; family Pomacentridae; genus Acanthochromis; species Acanthochromis polyacanthus. The sequence goes on from NC_067118.1 coordinate 40,506,010, forward strand.
AACGTGTCTGTGGGGAGTAAACCAGACAGTTTGGCTGCTCTAATGGATTTTTTGGCACTTTTTAGAGGTAAACCCCTCTCCATGGTGCCTTTGACCAGCCTGTGACCGGCACACAGAAATCGTATTTTCTTTAGATGTTAGTGCAGAGGCGATCATGGCAACACACATTTGCCTAATAGCAAAATGATTATTTCTACTAGCTCGTACTTGCTTTGTAGGACATCTTATTTGAGTCAAATCATGTCTCTGTTAGTGTTCTGCTTGTAAGAAGTAACACAAATCAAGAAATCAGGTTGTTTTTGTTTCATTTATGTCTAGAAACGGGCTGCACAATGGGCGTAGTGGTTAGCACTTTCACCTTGCAGCAAGAAGATCCCCAGTTTAAATCCTGGGGTGGGCCTGGCATCTTTCTGCATGGAGTTTGCATGTTCTCCCTGAGCATGTGTGGGTTTTCTCTGGGTACTCCGGCTTCCTCCCACAGTCCAAAAATATGCTGAGGTTAATTGGTTACTCTAAATTGCCCGTAGGTGTGAATGTGAGTGTGATTGTTTGTCTGTATATGTAGCCCTGTGACAGACTGGTGACCTGTCCAGGGTGTCCCCTGCCTTCGCCCGAGTCAGCTGGGATAGACTCCAGCACCCCCCGCGACCCTAGTGAGGATAAAGCGGTGTATAGAGGATGGATGGATGGATGGATGTCTAGAAACTACTGCTAAACCACAACTGCATTCATAAACATGGAGAAAATGTCTGCAATACTGTTAAAATGATGCTCAAGATTTAGACAACTGTATTTTCCCCTAGGGGCAATTAAAGATAGCATTGAAGGATCAATCCTTTAAAAAAAGATCAATTGCAATATCACAAAGAGACATGAGTGCCATCAAGGTCATGCAAAAGGTGCCAGATGACGAAACATAACAGTATCTATCGTATTTTTATTAGGATTAAGAAAGTTTAAGTCCATTAAGGTTTTGACATCTTTAAAGCAGTCCTGCATGAAGCTTTTTTAAAAAAATGATTTATTCTAGGCAGAATGACCCATGTATGATCAGAAAAACAATTCAAAGAGCTCCGATTTTTTATTTTTTTTTATTAATCCAAAAGGCAGCATATACAATGAAAACCACACTGGGCCCAACATGGAGCCTTGGGGGACCCCAGAATTGAGTAGGGCTGCAGTTGAAAAATAATTGCCAATTTGAACAGATATGATTTGAGATAAGATAAGACTCGAGATAAGGCAAAGCAAGGCAAGACTTCACTAATCCTGAAGGAAAGTCATGTGCCAGATATTGCTCAGAAAAAAACAAAATGACCCAACATAGGAAATGCAGCGCCTAAAAAGTAGAAAGCAATGACATTTTAGTATAATATAATACTAAATAAAATAAGTGAGGCAAAATAGGGCTGGAATAGAATTGTGGAAAGTCATGTTAACACTTATACTAAGGTGAAATGAAATATTGCACCTAAAAAATGGGATGAAAATGAAATACTGCACATTACATCGACATAAAACTGAAATACTGCACTTGATCAAAATATTGTGAATAAAAATGAAAGATTACACATGATAGTGAAATACTGCACATGAAACTGAAATATTACACTTGAGAAATGAAAATACGAACCATTGCACCTTCTTACTGTTAAAATAAGGAGTATTTCAAATCAAACACTCGAAAGGCACAATAAAATGAACATAGTTTCCTCAGATTTTGACTACTAGCATGAATGCCTACAAATTTTCTGCTATTAATGTGTATTCAAACATGTCTCGAGCACTGTTGCAAGAAGAAGACGGTGCTCACTGTCATCTAAAAGTAAGTACTGAACAGTGCATATTTTAAATTACTTCATCTCCACTGAAGCCACCCAGTGTATAAGCCGGTCACTGAATACTCCTCAGCGAGCCTTGCCGTTTCATCACGCGGCTCCTTCCACAACCTCAGCTTTATAATCAGCGCCTCCCTTCTAATGGCATCCACAGCCAGTCCATCAATCCTCGGTGGGCAACGGCTCTCCTCGCTCTGGGAAGCCAGGTACAGGACAGTAGTGTGGGGATTGGGGGGGGAGAAGAGGGAGTGGCGAGATGTCCTTGTTCAGGAGAAAACCACATCCACATATTCTCCCGAAACCTTTGGCACTCAGCAGTCTTGGAGGCAGATTGCGTAGCACGACCGTTAAGTCTGCTGCAAATCATGTCACACGGCAAGCGAGATAAATGAGACGACATCCGAACCAATGAGGCTGCAAGTTCATCCTCCCAAAGAGGAAGCGGTGCTGCATGGGTGTAGGTACAGTCTGGTGGGAATGTTCAGAGCGGATTAGTACAGTTTCCACACTTCAACATCTGAGCTGCTGTCTTTCTTTCTTTTTTTTTCTTTTTTTTGAGCTGATGTGAAAAGACAGATTGTGTGATTGCAAACTTATCTCCGTCTGCTTCATTATCATGTGGAGTCAAAGAAGGTGGCAAATGTGCGTATCAGAATTATCAGAGCAAGTGGAGGAGGGGGCGGGTCACTGTAAAGTTAATCCCCACTGATTAAAACAAATCAAGCAGCGATATCTCTCAAAATGAGCTGTCAGAATGCATCGTTTGATTTATGAGACGAATATCTTAAATATTAATCAGTTTACGCGAGCGGAGGAGACACCATCTTCCACGTCCGTTTAGTAAAAGAGGGTCATGCTGGGATACATAACAAGGCGTGAGAATATTACTTTTAAGGTCACGAGCCATTTGAATTCCTAACTGGAATAGTCCTTTTTATAGGTTTAGCTTTCAAAGAAAATAAAAAAAACATTATTCAAAGAAGCATGACTGAGCAGATGCTTGTGAGCGAGACATGTTGACACACTTCTGATGCACTTCGCTGACAAGCCGACAAACATGCCGCAGCAGTTCACATTTACAATGAGACAGAATGGAGCTGTGACTTTTATTTTTTAGATTCAGCATCCTATAGCGCAGGGGTGTCAAACTCCCCTCATTTCAGGTTTCACGTTCAGCCCAGTTTGATCTCAAGTGGGCCGCACCAGTAAAATCCCAGCATAATAACCTATAAATAACCACAACTCCAAATTTTCCCTTTATTTTATTCCAAAAAAGTACATTCTGAAGATGTTCACAGTTAAGGAATTATCCTTTTACAAAACATTATAACCAACCTGAAATTTCTGATGAAAAATAAATTAAATTTCAGCAGTGTTGTGCCTCAGTTTATCATTTACACATTACAACTTCCAGATCAGAGTGTCTATAAAGGAATAAATCATTTAGTCACAGGTAACAGAATGATACAGTATTTTACGTTATGATCAAAATGACAAATGTCAGACAAAAAAACCCCCAACAAAAACACGGCAAAGTATCACAAATAATGAGACACAAAGCGATAAAAAAATGGACAAACGACCAAAATGAGACCAGAAATGGCAAAAGCAAGAAGAAAAAACGATGAAAAAGCAGACAACACAAGTGAGACAAAAAACACAAAACGACACAAATGATACACAAAACAACGAATAATGAAAAACACTAAATGACAAAAATAAGACAAAAAAAACACAAGCGAAACTTTACTTAATGATCAAAACAAAAAGTCAGACAAAAACATCAAAAACAAGACAAAATATAACAAAAACGAGACACAAAACACCAAAAGCGAGAAACAAAATGACAAAAAAATGAGACAGACAAAATGAAACAGGAGACAAAAAAAAATTAAAGTTACAAAATAACTAAAATAATGGACAAAAACAAGACAAGAACGACACCAATGACGCAAACGAGACAAATGACAAAAAAAACCCAAAACGACAAAAACAAGAAACAAAACAATGAATACAGCAAAACACAAAATGACAAAAATAAGACAAAAAATGCAAGCGAGGCAAAAAGGAAACACAAAACAACATAAACATGAGACAAATGACAAAAGTCAGACAAAAACCCCCCAAAAAACAAGACAAAATATTACAAAAATGAGGCACAAAACGACAATCTGGTATTTTTTGTTGTGATGAAAACAACTTGTCATGGTCTCAATCATTTTACAAATTTAAAATCTGCAGTTAATGCCTTCTCTATAATTTTTACACTTTATAAAGTCGTTGGACCCTCTGGATGGCTGGTTTTGGCCCGTGGGCCGTATGTTTGACACCCCTGCTACAGTGTGTTTAAATAGTGCAGGTTAACACAAGATCACAACCTACTTCCCTCAGAACTGACCACACTGTTGGATCAGCGCCTCTTTACCACAGCCTCGACGTAAACAGAACACTGAGTTATTATTTCTCCCAAAGCAATTTCACTGAGTGCATAACACCATATAGGCGATGCGGTTAGTGTGTTTACCTCCTTTATATTTAAGCAGCGCAGCGGTAATGACTGCAGCTAGACGCAGTAGGAAAAAGTGTAAATAATAAGGAACAAGATTAATTTATCTATAAATAATTAGCCCCATGTCTCCCTGATTGAATAACACTTTATCCAAGTGACCGTTAAAATGAAAACCGTCTTTCTCCGCTGCACTAACGGCATCTTCTGCATCCCTCTATGAGATTTTTAACTTGAAAAGTCAAATAGGAAAAACAAGACCTCGTTTCACTCCTCACCCAGTGACAGAAAAAATAAAATGGCAGGCACCACGCTGAGATTACAGCACTTTTCTTGATGGTCGCCACGAACAATAGTTAACACTGGCACATTAGGCGTGCCCGTTTAAAATGCAGTTGCCATGGGAACCCTCTCCTAACATCGTCTGTCAAGCACGTCAAAATAAGATAAAGGAAATGACAACAGGAAAAAGAAATTAATAAATCAAGGAGAGAACAGCCCGAAGCCGTTATTTTGCTGCCTGACACACACACACACACATGCATGAGAAGGGAAGAAGAGGTGAAGCGTCGCATGACACGCCGCTGAAGAATGTGACAGTTCATGGGGAGGTGGGAAGGTTGAAGTGACGCCGTGGAGAGGCAGCGGTGACGGAGGGGGTGAGGAGGATGACCAGCACTTTCTGGAAGGGTGTTGGCTTCTAATCTTCGTCAAAATGTTTGGAACGAACACAAAAGGCCAGACAAAGAGGATGTAGACGGGCGAAACAGCACGTCAAGGGACCAGATTATGTTCGATTATCCACTATAGACTACATAAGATTAGCTTGTAAGCATTTAAGACAACAAATCATCATTTGAGAGGAATCATTTGTTGTTCAAAATCTAATCAGCTTATATGCAAAGTATAAGCATTGAAATATATTGGTGACATGGTTGATTCTCTTTTATGTGGTCAGTCTTATGACCTTTGTCACTGTAAGTTATCAATATGAAGTCTCGGTTCTAGCCACAGCTAAAACATTAAGCTGAACAGTAATATCAGTATTATTGAAGGATTACTTTTCTCAATGTTCCATGTGCAATTTTCAGATTTTATTATTTCTCTGGTGCAATATTTCAGTTTCATGTCTAACATTTCATTTTCATTCGCATCATTTTGACTGCATGTGCATGTAAATGTGCTTCACAGTCAATATAATGTGCAATATTTCATTTTCATCCCATTTTTCAGGTGCAATATTTCAGTATCATGTGTGACATTACTTAATACCTCAGTATAGTTGCCAGCATTCCCTTTTACTGTTCTGTTCTAGACCTATTTTAATGTACCGTACTTGTATCTTATTGAATTTCTACTTTTTAGGCACTGCAATTCTTATGTTTCATCATTTTATTTCCATTCTGAACAATATATGGCACCAGAATTTCCTTTGGAATGAATGACGTTTTATCTCATCTTGATCATAGCTTTAAAGTAAATGTCGGTCTATTGCCCTTTCTGAAACCTTTAGATTTGTGTCTATTTATTTACTGCACCACTTTTTATAATCAGAGTCTATTTGAACAGAGTTCTTATTGGATTCAAAGGCACTAACCTTTGAGTCTCAACTGCTTCAGGTCACCATGTTTCCAGCTTTCAAACTACATTATATCATGCACCGGATTCAATTTTTTTTATTTACCTCAAGCAAACTCGTTACCTTCACAGCCTCTCAAGCAATATCTGTTAGTTATGAGCAATCGCACCGATATCCCTCAGAAAATGTGTCATATTTTTAGATTTTAAATTGAAACTCGCCTCTTATGACTGCCTCTCATTTGTAGTACGCTGTACAACAACAAGAACATCCCCGTGTTGTAACTTTAAGGCACTGCTGAACGAAGGAATTGCCAGAAAATGTGACATCTTTGCTGAACTGTGCAGCATCATTTGTGATGATAATGTGAAACTGGGAGTTTATTAGGTGCTCTTATCGTTAATGTGCCTTTGAAAGCTCCTCTCACTTGTAAGCACAATGAGTTTATCCTGTGGAGAATTCCAGGTTGGCCGTGAGCGGACCACTGGCCCCGCTTCAATGAGCTATTACCAATCGATCATAGGATGACTTAAAACAGGGCTCCGGGGAAAACGGCATCAAAGTGTGCCGCCTTAAACAACCATTTACGCACACAACAACACACACACACACAAAGGTGCTGATCGTGCTGATCCATAACATGCCAGGTGTATGCATCGACTGGTGGCAGATTACACAGGTTACATGTGTGCATCAGTTGTGTAACTTTGCTAATCGCTCCCTGTTTTAAGTGAGGATTCCTCCTGAACGTCTGCAGCAACATTTTACCTTTTTACAGATAAGATGGAAATTTCTCCGGGGGGAAACGTGGCATGTAATTTCGTTACTGTATTTCCTGCAGCGAACTTCCTTGAACCACCTTGACAACATCTTAGAAAACAGGTATTCAGTAATTTCTCCTGTTGGAGTTTAATGGAACATGCGTCCACACAAAGGTGCTTCGCCCTTTAATCTGAACAAGCAAACGGGGGCACAGCAGAGGAGCGACCGCACCGTCTGCGGTTGTGCCATTATAATGAACTCCAGGGAGGCTGAAAGTGGAGCAGGTGAAAGGAGAGCGAGATTGGAGGATGCATGGAGGGACAGAGGCATGGACGGACAGATGGATGGGTTTTAGATCTAATTTGCCCCCTCCCTGACTCTGCCTCCGCAAATTCCGAGTCTGGAAGTTAGAGTAGCCTGTGGTGTGGCTGCGAGGGAGCCAGATACACCAGGACTGACAGTCTGTTTGAGGAGGAAGAGGGCGAACAGAAGGCTGCATTAGTGAAAACGATAACTTTTACAGTCAGACTTGTCTGGAGGTGTTGAAATAAAACTTGCTGAATGATGCAGTTATGTTGTTTGTGAGTAAACTCTTTTTTTTCCCCGTTTCATTTCTTGTCAAAGTTTCGCTGTTGTAGCTGTTCTGTTTACAAAAGCAATGCACCAAAACTGTAATAGTTTCGCTCCTTGCTAACTCCTGTATGTGTGAGAGCCTAATCTGCACCGTCTAATTTTAATCCAAGTGATCTTTGGAACATCTTGTCCAGTATGTAAGCACCAGGTGGATGGAGCAGACAGAAATGCATGTGAAACTAACCCAGCTAGTAGTTAGTGTTTGCACAGCATTAGCTAACATTACTTACTAGTTCTAACAATGTTTGAAAGGAAACGTTTTAATCTAATGTTCAAAAAAGGTCTGAAGGATATTTATCATTTCAAGTAATGTTCCTATGAGGTTGAAAAAGAAACTAAAACAGAACGTTTTAAGCTACAGAGGAAGATTCGAGGAAGTTGTCAGATTATGTTCCATGAAATCAACATCCAAAAGATGTTTATCGAGGCCTCAGAAGTCAGAATGTGTTTTTTTAAGTGTTCTTGTAGTGCAGTGTATTAAGAGGTGGAACATTTTGCGTGAGGATGTTTCTGTTAAGAATGCTCTTCTATAAAATGTTCCCACAATGTTACATGATAACAAAGGAAGGATGTTCTAAGTGCTCCATCTTTCAACATTTGCAAGGTTTTATGAATGTTTTTAGAGAAAAGTCTCATACAAGAAGTGTCCCTGCTTTATCTCTGGTTTATAGTTTAGAGTTGCAACTTGTCAAATTAAGCAAATTTCAAACTTGTTGCAGATTTTTTTTATAAGTAATATTTTATGAAAAGGTATTTTCTGACACAAGTTGCCTCCCAGAAAGCATCTTTGACTAACATTAGCTACAAATTCTAATAATATTTTAAAAGAAAACATGTTAATTTAATGGACAAAGAACATTTCATAACTATTTATAAATTTTCGTGCGTTTGAGGTTGAACGTGGGCTAAGACAAAACATTTTAACATTCAGACGATGTTTGGAGGATGCGGTCAGATTATTTTACACGATGACAAAAGAAGAGCTTTCAAATAATGTTTTCAAACCTCAGATGACTACATGTATTTTATAAAAAGTTCCTGAAATGTGACCTTCTGACAACTATGTTCCAGGGATGCTGCTGTTGAAAATGTTTTTATAAAACGTTTCCACACTGTTAGGCGGCAACAAAGGAAAGATATTCTCAGTGTACAATCATCTGGAAAACGTTGAAGGACATTTGTCAGAAAAAGTCTTTAGAGAACTTTAATCTGCCTTTAAGAAGAACATTCTGGGAACTAAAAGGAAACTTCCAGCTGAAAACATTACTGGAAGTGTGCAGGACTTTCTAAGAACATTTTGAGAGTTTAAAGGCAAATTCCAAACTCACTGTGGATTTCTTAAAAACAGATTTTCATTACCAGCTGCTTAAACCTGTTTCCTAATTGTTTTTTGTTTTTTTTTTTGTTTTTTTTTAATGAGCTTCACTAAAAAAGAAGCTGGACTTCTTTTTGTGGTTCTGCAGTTACTCAAAAAAGAAGAAGCTTCTTGAATGTGATGTAAAAATATCCCAAAGAACCAAAAAGTGAAGTCCAGCTGTTTTTTTCCTGAAGCTCTTCCTGCTTCCATGATCTGGAGAATCTACAGAAATATTCTATAAAATGCATTCCAATGAAAGCAGTCTGACAAGCTGGATTAATGCCAGTCCTTTATGCCTTTTTTTTTACATTTATATATTGAGGTATATGTTAAGTTTCCTCCTCCTGGCCCACTTTCCACATTGTGGAGAGCTTCGGATGCGCCCACGCCTGCCCCCTGCGCCACACCCGCGACAATACACTCCGTCCTCCAATTAGCTCATTATCTTGAGGATCAGCTGTTAGCCCCTATAGCTCCACGTAGAGCACAGAACACACGGGCACGTCCAAGAATAGGGTCTGAACGATCCGTACGTGGGCAGGACGTGTTGAGAAACGCAGCTGATCCGGCGTTATGTGATCCACCATGAAGGTGCACCTGCTGCCTGCTGGGCCTCGATGTGCGCGAAATAAAGAGAAGGATGCCCTCCTTCTGTGCAGCTTATTAAACCAGCCATGATAAAGCTCCGTGGCAACACCCCTCTCCATCCGCCCATGACACTTGAGGCACAAAAGCGGCGTCTTTTTTGCGGAGCATGCAGAACGCGCAGCCGATTTGTGCGGAGTGAGAGAGAGAGAAAAAAAGACGCTCATCACCGGCTCGCTGCCGCTGCTCCATTCCCTTCACCCACAATGTCACAAGCCGGTAAATGCAGCATGCACCTGTTCCCAGACAAACACAGCCGGCTGCGGAGCCTACCTGTCCTGTCAGGTTTCCCGGTGTCAGGCTTCAGTCCAGATTCTGTTCATTGAGATCGCAGGAAATCTGGAAGACGGACGCCGCCACCGCCCCGGAGCGCCTTTCTCTCCTTTCTCTCCTCCGCCGTCTCTCTCTGTGCGCCACGGGGAGATGGAAAAGCCTGCAGGCTGGGACGGCAAGACAGGCACAAGCCGGCAGGGATGGCTAGCAGTCGGGAAGGGCTCGGGAGGACGGTGGAGGGGCGTTTTCACGGTGGAGGGAAGCGAGGGAACTCCTAACGTCGTGCGTAATGTGAGGACCGCTCCGCTCGTGGCACGCAGCGTCTCTCAGCACTCCTTTTTCGGGTCATCTTTTTTTTTTTCCAACGTGGAGCTCAAAGATGCTCAAATACACAATCCTGTAGCTTAATTTCCCGCCGATTCTTATAAATAACCCACTTGTAAATAAGCTTCATTCCATTCAATTCATCAATTTAAAAAAAAAAAGTTCAAACCTGACCTCATATTTGTCTGATTTCTGTGTATTTGTATGCCACCAAGTAAAACGTGTAATATTTTTGTTTACAGGTATTGTAAGTTTCCTTTAAATTATTTGAAGCACTATGAATTGGAAAATTAGTAACCAGTAACCATATTGTTGGCTTCACCCATCATATCTGCTCAATGACTGTCCTAACATTGGCATTAAATGCGGAAACCATCATTTGAATATATATTTTTCACATGAAGTATTCCTCTGGCTGGCACCATACTCTACATTTTTATAAGCTACACTAGTGTCAGTCACATCAACAACAACAAAAAAAAATCAAAAATCTGCCTCTCAGGGTGAAAAATAAAGGTTTTATTGCTGACAGAAGATTGGAGAACACCTAATTTACTCCAACATGCAACTAGTTTGTATTTTTATTTCAAAGCAGGGTTGTACATATGAATCAATGAGCATGCAAAATTTCAGGACTCACATTATTTCTCGAGATAAACCATTTCCAGCTTTGATCCACAGACTAGCACAAAGGGAACGGCCCAAAACCGGACATGACGCCACCTTCATTAGAAATTTTTAACTCAGAATCGAGTCTTTCCTGTAACCTGAGACTTTACATGTCAACTCAACCTATATCCACCCCTTTTAAAAAAGTAATCTGTCAGATTGAATATGGTGAGGTGTGGGGCATCTGATGACTTTAGCCAGAATGACCCTTATTGTAATTTCTGGAAGACACATAGAACTGAATGCCAGTTTAATTTCTGCTCATATCCAACCTCTGTGTTAGTGTCATAAGATTCAAAAATTGGATGTAGGCAGAGATATGAGCCCTCTTATAATGTCGGATCAGGTTAAGCATCATAGAACAGCCCATGTGAGAGTTTGCTGTATCATACAGGTACAGGTACACCCCCTGTCAAAAGTTTTAGGACACTGTCTCATTCAAATAAAGTAGAACCTGTCCTACAACTTTTGACAGGGGGTGTATTTCATCACATGGATGTGATCAGGGCAGGACTCTGATCATACATGTAAAGTTTCAGGCAGATTGGAGCATGTTCAGGGCATTTACACAGCATTTGAAATTTCATGGCGAAGGATCAAAATTCCAGAGGCCGCCACGGACACGCCCTTTGACTTTGGAAAAAGATTTTAATAACTTTGGATCATTAAGGCCTCCTGTATGTACTGGCCCAATTTGAGGTGAATTGGAGTTTCCCCCTAGGAGGAGTTCACTCTAGAAAAAAATGAAAAATGGGCAAAATCTGACATTCAACGCAAAATAGCTCACTTCCTGTTGGGTTTGGAATGTGGCTGTCACTGACTTTTTTGTTCAGCCTGATGTGCTGCATATGTGTACCAAATTTGGTAGATACACCCCCTGTCAAAAGTTGTAGGACAGGTTCTACTTTATTTGAATGAGAAAGTGTCCTAAAACTTTTGACAGGGGGTGTATATCTATGGAAAGCAGACTTCTTTTATCCCAGGACATCCTCCTGGGACCTGGAAACGTGCTTGTCATTTATTAAAAGCCACAATGCCATGTGCATTCAGCATCCTTAATTCTTCCATTATGATATTGCTAATTCATTTAATACAAATCAATGCAGTTTGCATTAATGTACTGGAGGTTCTATTCCAGGATTATAGTGTCCACATGCACAGGAGCATGTCAGGTCACTGAATGGTTTAATGAAACTTTCACCAGATCTCAAACTACTTGGACACATTTGGAAGATTTTAGAAGTAAGACAGCACTCTCTACAACCAGTCATCAAATCACCAACTAGAGGAACATCTCTTGGAAGAATGGTGTTCCTTCGATATTGAATTGAACAGAAGTATAGTGTAGTGTAGGGTCGGGTCATCAGTCTATCACAGGGCAACACCGAGAGACAGACAACCAAACACACTCACATTCACACCTACAGACAATTTAGAGTCACCAGTTAACCTCAGAAGGTCTTCAGACTGTGGGAGGAAGTCGGCCTGGTACTGGGATCTTTCTGCATGGAGTTTGCGGGTTCTCTGGCTTCCTCTCACAGTCTGAAAACATGCTGAGCTGTGAATGAGAGTGTGCTTGTCTGTTTCTATGATAGACTGATGACCTCTAGGGTGTCCCCTGCCTTCACCCTAAGTCAGCTGGGATAGACTCCAGTCCCCCCACGTCCCTAATGAGGATTAAGCGGTGTATAGTTAATGGAAGGATGAATAAAGGAATAGGTATTTTGTTATTCCATCACACAGTATCTCTGCAAGAGAACAGATGCCATGGAACAATCAAATAAATGCACCATACTAGAACTGATGTTCAGTAAATCGGTCAGCATATAATTACAGGACCTTTTGTATCATAGTTGACATTTTTGCTGTTTTTAGGTCTGAAATCAACATGGCCGTCTATAACCAAACACCACATGGTGTGTTTACAGAAAGATTCTTCTAAATATTAAAGATACAATCGAGTACAATTGAAATTGAAAGTTATTTATAAAGATATTGTAGTAAACCTGTTGACTACTTTATATTAAATAAGTCAGAAAGCCTTGGAGTCTTCCAGTCTTTTCTTCAGGAGGAAATGACATCATGTGGAGCAGGTCATGTGATCTGGAATTAACACACTTCCTTGTTTTTGTAATAGACAACTTAAATGAAAGGGATTTCTTGGACACAGATACAGTTTGTTATTTTAAACTTTGATATATTGCCAAAAAAGAAATCTCTGCCATGATTATCTCAACTTAATAAAAAAGAACACAATCAAAACAATTTCTGAATCAGCTCATTTTATTATTGTTTAGCTCATTAGAAAGTGGTTGTTAATAAATTGGGACGGTTATTTAGTGACGTTTTAGTGACATCCAGTCATTTTTTTTATTCATAAGTGATTGTTTCTGTAATAAATAATCATGGAATTTGTAAAGACGTGATTATAATGAACTTTTTTTAACTTTTAATAAAAATGTATGCAAGATATATCCCATGGACTTCAAAAGTCCCTCAATTCTATATTGACCCAAATGGAGAGTGGGGTCACAGACCAGAAGTCATTAATGTGTGACTTCAACATGTGGTTAATGAGGTTGCTAGTGATGCTTCTTGAACGCTGTCCTACCTTTCCTGCAAGACTTAACAAAGTCGGTGGACATTTTTAAAGGCAACCATCACATGTCCATCCAGTGCATCAAGTGGCAGATGATCTCTCAAACTATGGAGTCAAATGGAGACGACAAATGGTGGAGTTGCAGACATTAAAGTGCCTGTTAAGCTAATAGCCAGCATCCTACAGGCAAACAACCTGCTTTCATCTCTTAGCATCATATAATAATTATATAAAGCTAAATTTTAAGGTAGCCCTTTACAGTCACTGGTCAAGAAATCCAAAGATGTAGATGAACTCAACAGGAATCGAGAATTTGTCACTCAGAAACATTTGTGCACATTTGGCAGCTGTTTGCATGCTGGCTGCACTTACCCTGTTGTTCACTGTGGGAACTACCTCCTAGAATCCTCCATGAAGCTGTTCTGGTGGGGCTACACCTTACCTAGACCTATTATGTAGATTTTTCCTTAGTGTGTCATCTGTTTGGATATAAACAAGCAAACATGCACATACATATATATAAACCTGTGATCACGTCTGGAAGCATTTTCTGTGATAAATGAATTCTGTTTCAGAATGAAAAGGGCCCTTCAGTGATGTATAACATAATCACACACACACATGACGGGCTGTAACCCCTGACGTATTTGACATTGAGCGGCAGGTGAGAACCCATCTTTAACTCACAGCATTAAATAAAAAATTGTCCTCGTGTTCCCTGCATAGTGAGCAGCCTGCTGAATGAGGGCTCAGTGGGTGATGTATTGCATTGGTGACTCATAGGAACCTTCTGGGCTGAACACCCTCTGTGGCTTTCATGCACAAGTGTTCTGTTGAAATGCAAATATGCATACAGGAAAATCAATTCCCGTCACGCTTCGCTGGGTCTCCTTCAGCTGGTTACAGGATGTGCAAATAAAAGAATGAGCAGCATATTGGGGGGATTTTTGGTGCACAAACTCCTGCTATGGGATTTGCCTTATTGTCATATGAGTAAATGATGGAATATGTGGCCTTCAGTGGCCTCATATTAAATCGATTTAGGATATGTGCTCGAAAGAAGCTTCAAGTCATTCCAAGTAGCTGTTATGAGATTTCTCCACATGGTGGCGATCATATACCATCTTCACGCTCATCACAATTAAGAGGATAGTGCAGAATGTCTTCCAGCCTATAGATGCATTCACTTCACACTTAACAACAAGCAGATTCCTGAAAGAATTTTTATTTCACACCTGCTTTTCTGTAGCAGTGCATCTCTTATGTTGCATCTGCCTCCTATCAGGTATCATCATCTATACAGTTACTAGAGCAACAAGACAAATCTCTCCATGAGAACTTTCTTCTGTTTCAGCCGTCAACGTTGCAGATATTAGAAGGTGACAAATGAGACGTTAGATGAAATTGTGTTACCGCCACGTCCCTCGGCATGATTTATGTTCGCTGGTTTTGTAGAGAGACATTTCGACATCCATGTGTTTTTGCCAGCATTTGAAAAGCAGCATGGTTGTTTGCTTACACCTATAGCTGAGCATATTTTCCATTCCAGACAACAGGAGCGGTTGGAAGAATTTCATTTGCAGCATTGGAAATTGCATTTTTGTCATCTTGTAAATCTACAATTTTATTATTCAAGGTTCATTTAAATTAAAGTTTCTGGTTGTCATTTGCAGGCAGTCTTAATTAATTTCACTAGAGGGTTGAAGGTGTTATTGGTTTATTGAATTAGTTTGTTAAATTACACTTTGTGAAGAAACACGATTAACGTTGCACCCTGTGAGCGAGGTTTAGCGCCATTCTGGTGCCAGGTTTTTATTATGCTCTGATAAACAGTTTTTTGCTGAGTAGAGTCTACTTTTTCTGGCCTCTTTCAGGGCTTTTCTATATTCAGACTGGGTTTACTTCCTGTCAAACATGATCATGTACACACCAGAAACACCCATCCATCCATCCATTCTCTATACACCGCTTTACCCTCACGAGGGTCGCGGGGGGTGCTGGAGTCTATCCCAGCTGACTCGGGTGAAGGCAGGGGACACCCTGGACGGGTCACCAGTCTGTCACAGGGCTACATATACAGACACACAATCACACTCACATTCACACCTAGGGGCAATTTAGAGTAATCAATTAACTTCAGCATATTTTCGGACTGTGGGAGGAAGCCGGAGTGCCTGGAGAAAACCCACGCATGCACAGGGAGAACATGCAAACTCCATGCAGAAAGATCCCAGGCCCAGGCCGGGACTCGAAACAGGGATCTTCTTGCTGCAAGGCAAAAGTGCTAACCACTATAACACTGTGCAGCCCACACCAGAAACAGTTAGGATTATTTTAGTAGATAATGTCACAAAAGAAGTCATTTTTGTATAAGTAATTTATCTTGTGTATTGATTTGTGCAGACAAAATGATTGCTTGTTTCAGCTGGGGTATATAGCATTTATCTTGGAAATATGCATAAAAACAGCACAATTGTAAGATCAGAAAACTGACTTGCACTAGTCTGATTGTGACGATAAAGTGGGGGGTATAAGTCTGCCATCTCTGTCATTTATTTTATGCAACCTTCTTCTCTGCTTCCACTATCTGCATGTATGCTGTTTTCAGTATCTCTTTTGCAAGCAGAAACAACAACAACAACCTTCAAGTGACAACCTACACTTTGAAACTGTGAAGTTTTGACAAAGATTTGGATCGTACAATAAGACATGTTGGGTTGAGGGTTTCTTTTTTCAGTGAATTAGCCATTGTAATGAGAGTGCCCACCTCCCTGGATGCAAACGTTCCTTCTAAATAATCCCCTGTGACTCCAAGTTTGCAAGGGCACCTTGCTGCATCTTATTAAAACCCCTACAGCAGAATGATAATGAGGTGCAACTGTTAAGTTTTGACGAAGATTTGGATCGTGCAATAAGGCATATGTGATTGGGGTTTTTTCTTTCCCTCAGTGAATTAACCATCTTAATGACTGTGCTCATGTCACTGGGTCTAAATAGTCCCCTGTAACACCATTTTGCAAGGACACCTTGCTGCATCTTATTACAACCCCTACAGCAGAATGATAACGAGGTGTAGCCATTCTCCAGAGCTGACAGTGCTGTGAAGACAAGTCTGGTTGTACCCAATTTTCATTCTGCTGTGGCCAGCTTGTATTTCTTCATACCAATCCTAGTTCTATTGGATCGTGCTAAGCCCAGGATACAGTAACAGTGTCCCCTCAAAACAGTTCCAGGGAACTTGTTTTGATGGAGCATTTGCACAAAGGGAGGCCAGCATTGTCATTAAAAGGGCTAATTCCTCATTGCATGAAACAAAGCTTTGGCCAGACTTGACATTTTCAGTTCATAAATATCATTGGAACCTCAGTAGTAATCAACTGGACTTGTCTTGTAGTTTCTTTTTTTTTTTTCTTGTAGTTTCTTGAAGAACTAAGTTTCTGAAGTCTTCTTCAGTTCTAACTGACCCATGGGGAGTTACATCATTTATAATCACTCCAGCTCCATGGCTAATAGCCTATTAATGACCCTGGAGTCACATGCCTTAGGGTGTGAATTGTTGTGAAACCAGGTGGTCCAAAAACAACAACATCAATCGTGGTGATGGAGCTGCCAGTTTACACAACAAAAGATGTGAATGTGCCATGTCAGGAGTGACTAAAGATGTTTTTGATGGCGAAACTTTATCACTGCATTATAGGTGATTGATAAGTGGTGACCCCTCCTCAGTTTAGACATAGTTGTTCCAGTTTGACATCGATGGCTTCCTTTACTTCTATCTCACACCATCTGTCCAAAATGTGTCCGTTGCTGTCCTCAAAGGAATGTCCCTTATCCTTCTAATGCAGGTGAACTGTTGAGTTAATTCTCTCCAGTGTTGAGCCATGCACTTGTGAAGCTGTTGTTTAGTCTCTCCTATGTACAAGTTTGGACAGTCTTTGCTACATTGGACTGCATATACAACGTTGATCCGCTTGTGGGTTGGTGTTCTATCCTTTGAGTGAACGAGAGATAAAAGTTCATATGCATTCACCGATCAGCAACAACATTCTGACCACTGACAGGTGAAGTGAAGAACATCGATCATCTTGTTATCATGCAACGTTTTGCTGGGAAACCTTGAGTCCTGACATTCATGTGGATGTTTGGCATGTGCCACCCACCTAAGCATTGCAGGTCAACCAACCCTCGAGCTCCCCATGGCAACAGCAGGCCTTGATGCCAGTTACCTCAGCAGGACAATGCACCCCGAACACGACAGAGCTAAGATGCTCACCCAGGTTCCACAGTCCCCAGATCCAAATCTTATTGAGCATCTGTGGGATGCACCAAGTTAAGCCTGATCTAGATAGGTCCCACCCTGCAACCCACAGGACCCACAGAATCCACTGTCACAGGACATCACCAGAGGTCCTGAGTCCATGCACCACTGGGTCAGAGGAGTTTTAGCAGCATAAAGGAGACCAGTGCAGTATTAGGCAGGTGGTCATAATGTTGTTGCAGATCGGTTTTGGTTGCAAACTCAGAAGTGGTTGCTTTTGTGTCCTTTAGTAAAGAGGGTTTTGAAAATCCTAAAATAGTAGAAGGAAAGGAGAAAATTGGGGGGAAAAATGCATGACCAATTGCAGACTTATACCCCCAGGCTACATCGAGTCAGTCGGATTAACAGCTCATAGACTTTCCTGTAGTTGCAAGAAGAATGTGTAGAAGTCAATGAGAACAGGATTCGAGTTGTGACTTGATTTATTGCCACATTAAACATTTTTTGTAATGAGTTTATGTTGTCAGTCACAGGCTTCAGTACGGTCTGTCTGACGTTCACTTTGTAAAGTTTGGTAGCATTTAGAGTAAAACATACAATAAGCAGGGCGTGTTTAGGGTTGAGGCTACATTGTGACTGACAGGTCACGACCTTATGGGTGTGGATAGTGTTTTCAGCTTTTCTGTCAGATATTCCCCTCACTCTGAACATCCAGTTTGGAAAAAAAAACAACCAGGATGTCAATGGCCAGCATGCTAAGCTTGAGACTTAGAAACCTGGAAAGTAATGAGCGATGCCAGGGGGGCAACATCCATCTTTTTTTTTTAATCTTTGTTCACAGGTGAAAGCAGACACAAAGAATTACTTAAAATGCCCCTAGGCATGTCTTCTACTGTTTTGCAAGCGTCACCAGGCATTGATTGATCTTAATATATTAATTTTACTAGACCTGTTTTCTTTTTCAAGTCAGCTCACATTTGCAGGTATTTGGGATAAATTTAGTTTTTAAGATGAATCCGCTTTAAAAAAAAAAAAATCCCAGTGAGGAACTGGAGTTCACAGTCGTCTCCTACTGTCTGATGATTTTTAGATTTTCTTTTTCTGTATATGAACCATAAAAGAATTGCAATGACAACAGTGCGGTTTTGTTTTTCACGTCGTATTTTCCAAGGTACATTAAAGTTTTTAAATGTCAAGTCTTCATGAGAAAATTCCACAGTGAAAGCCAAGTATAAGAATCACAATAGAGAAGTTGCACAAGTCCCACAAATTGCACAACTGTGAAAATGGCGAGACACGCATCTCTTTGTGATTCAGGCAATTAAATGGGAACACTGTTCAAAGGCTTTAATTGCTTAACGATGGAAAAAACACCTATTGTGCTTTACTATTTCCATGCTGCTGTGTTTAGGAGGCTCTTAACTCATTTACATCATTAAATGCACATTAGGTCCCTGGAAGTGATTCAGTACTTTTAATTCGCTTTTTATCCGCTCTTGTCTAATCCTAAAAAGTACAGCACATAATCAGACAACTGTAAAATTAACAGACAAGGCCTCTACTACATTTGGTTCTTTATGTTTGACAGCTTGTGGACACTGAAACTCAACCAGACTCGGTAAAGAATAACATATGCTCGCTTCACTTGCCTTTAGGAAAACACTGCTCAGATGCTGATGAAAATGGGGGATATTATGGCCACACTTGCAGCCATATAACCCGAGAAAGTCGGAAAGTCAATAAGTCAAAGTTGTAGATGTTTTGTAAATTCTTCTTAGCAGGATTTGGGCAAAAGATGGCACAAGGAGAGTGGCAAATTTTTAAACCAGAGCTGCCAATCAGACCAATCCAATTGGCTGCCACTTAAAGGTGGGGGCCAGGTTTTTTTGATTGAAACATTGCATTATTAATTTGACTTGTGTTGGGTATTTACATGTATTTTAGGTTTGTTTGGCCTTATTCATTTTGATTAAATTGACAAACTGTTGTAGCTGATTGTAGGTGTTGGTGTCTGTGTTCATTAGGTCTGATCAACCGGTATTAGACTCCAGTTTTGTTCACCGTTTGTCAGATCAGTTATGAGTTTTGTTGGATCAGTGCAGTTGGTTTGCTGGGTTAATTAGTTGCTACACCCTTAGATAAGTTCTTTTCTAATAGTTTGACTTGTTTTGTGGGCCTAGAATTTACTTTTTAATTCTGTTTGTCATTGTTTTGAGCGAAATTAAAACCCCATTTTGACTCCATCTGCGAGCCCTTTTGATTTGTGGATTGCTGTTGGTCTTGAGCTTTGTCCAGTGGGGATCGTGAATGAGTTGCAGTGTGGCGTCTTAATGAATGCCACTGGACTTCTTGTCAGTTCCTGTCCGGACCTTACACCCGAGTAAACAAACAAGAACATACACTTTACACAGGCTCTCTCTCCCAAAAGTGCTGCCCATCTCTGACCCATCTGACAGGCTGTCTGTTATGTGACACAGCGGTATGTCCTCATTTCAAAGATGACCGGTCTGCGATCTTGATCTGACTGCTGCCATCTCCTCTCCACCGGTTTAAGGAATGGCAAAAACAGAGAGCACATTATGACACTTCCTATGGCCAGTTATGCTGATGAGTTTAACATCTGGCTCCCTGTTGTGTTTGTCGTGGTTTCTCTTGCATGTGCCCAGGTTGAATAACGCGTCCGAGACACTGTTGCTTTTCATGGCATAATTTTATGATCAGGAAGAACAGCAGCGGTCAGACAGAGACTGTCTGGGAGGAATCAGTCAAATGAGCCTCCCCGAGCAACAACCAGAGGTCACTTTTATACACTTTGGACAAGAAGGTCAAGTATGAGGTCACCACAAATAGTTTCTGCTCAAAGACTAAAATAGGAAACAGAGGGCCCCTTCAATCATCCTCCTAGACACAGAGGCCCCCAAGAGCCCCATCGGTCAACCACCTGAAGATTTTGACCCTTATTTGGACACAACCTTAGACCCTTCTGAACAGTCAGGAGCAAACATAGCACATTCCATTCTAAACAGTTGAAAGCAGATGAAGCACATGCCATTCTACTAAATATATTAAGCAACACATGTCTCAGATCAGGGCTGCACAGTGGGTAGTGGTTAGCACTTTCGCCTTGCAGCAAGAAGATCTCCGGTTCAAATCCCGGCCTGGGCCTGGGATCTTTCTGCATGGAGTTTGCATGTTCTCCCTGTACATGCGTGGGTTTTCTCCGGGTACTCCGGCTTCCTCCCACAGTCCGAAAATATGCTGAGGTTAATTGGTTACTCAAAATTGTCCTTAGGTGTGAATGTGAGTGTGGATTGTTTGTCTGTATATACAGACTGGTGACCTGTCCAGGGTGTCCCCTGCCTTCACCCGAGTCAGCTGGGATAGGCTCCAGCACCCCCCATGACCCTAGAGAGGATAAAGCGGTGTATAGAGGATGGATGGATGTCTCAGATCAGATACTATGTTCCTTTTAGAGATACAACATGTGGTTGTAAGTGCTTTTTCAGATTACGCTATAATGCAGGTGGCTTATCAGATCATGTGGCTTGTAACAGTGAGCTTCAAAGATGGAAACAGAAACGCTGATGTTACAGAATACATCATTTAAATTTACTACAAGCTATTTACTGGTGACTTATTACTTTCATTGAGGTGTCCCTTTGGGTCACTAGAGCATGAACTGTGCGAACATACTTCAGACATGGAGGTCACTGAGGCCACACTCTACGCTCACACTTTCACTGAACTCTTGTTCATTGCCAAGTCTGACCCGAGTGAGGATTTCAGAAATAAGTAGATAGGAAAAAAAAAGGAATTCCATCATGTAACCTCAGGGCGGTCCTCCACCTCAGAGGCGATGACTTAGATAAAGATATTTCAGCAATGTGCACTGATGCAATGAAAATAAATATGATGGGAGCAGACGCCTTGCAGATGCTTTTTTACGAACTGAAACTGATGAAAGGTGAATTACCTGTTGGTCGGGGAATCAGAATGTATTATTTACTGCAGCAGTTTTAAGTTTAGCATAGACAAAAACTTTTTTACAGCTCCTCTCTTCTTCAAAGAATTATGTTTGATCCTTCCAACATTGTCCTTAACATCTATACTTTTACTTCTAACAGCAGAATCAACACAATCATAATGAAAATAAAAGTCGAATCTTTTGAATCTGAAGTTTAAAAGGAACACATAGAGAGTCAAGATTTTTGTTCACTGTCCAAAGACCTTCACTTCTTTTTGGAACCTCAGCAATGGACTTTTTACTACATACTGTATTATATTTGCTGCCAAATATTATTCTGGCATTTGTGCTGCTTCTAATGAAAAACTCTATAAAACCAAAAATCCTGGGGCCTCCAGAATCCAAGCACCCCTCTTTATTTGCTGTAGTTAGACTTTTAAATTATCTTTTTATATTGCAAATGCCAACCATTTTGCACATGTATGGTAGCATCTTATTTCTTCAAACAGCACAATTTGTTTAGAATTTCATGTCCTGTGTTCATTTCTTTTCCTTATTGTTCTTGAATGTAGTGTGTGAGTTACCTGAAATACCTGAAATTTTCCCACTGACAGATGGTTACAATATCTACGTTTTTAACAGAGGAAAGTACATTAAAATGATGGGAAACTGGTATAGCCACACACTTCAGAGAAACACATGTCTAACGCATTCAGTGCTGCCACAGATTCATAGATTATATTTATCTAGGAAGCAATCCATGCTATCAAACGGTTCCTAGCAGCTGACACAGATGCTAAATGCAATGTTTAAACAAAAAGAAAAAAACAAAACATAAAAACAAAACTCTGACGTGGCGCTTCAGTTTCACAAGATAGGATACAAGTCAAATACAGACAGAAAACTGTTGGAGAGAAAAATGATGCCAAGGCGATGACAGACAGCCAAGTTTCATGTCTGGATCTCATTAGCTGTTAACATATGAGCATCAAAGTCAGTGGATTTTTCTTCCCCAAGAGCCACATCCTCACACTCAGGTTGGGCCTCCAGATGTCTTGTCTGAAGTCGAGCCCGACGATTTTACAGGTAGCAGCCGTCCGACGAAACAAATACAGCTTGTAACATCCCTGGTCTTCACACAGCTTTATGTAGACAGACTGTTCTCTTCTGCTGATTCCCTGTGAGCCCGAAAAGAAATAAAGGGAGTATAAAGCAGTAAACAAATCATCGACACTCTAGTGCAGATGCAGAGGGCATCGATGTTCTCTGATCAGCGAGCTGTGAGAGGAATGAGACTTGAATTCCTCTTTTCTGTCAGCATGCACACACTCTAATAACAAACATTTAAGCTTGCATTAGTCTTATTGAGTTGTGACAACTTCTAATGAATTTATGTTCAACCCAACAAACGACGTTTAGTTAAGGTAATTAGTCAATATTCTTTTAAATTACCAATGAACTGATAACTGGCAGCATGAACACAAAAAGGAAGTTATCAAGCCAATTTAATTAATTTACACAACCTGAATTTGGTTTTAAGCCAATTAACACAGAAATGTCAGTTTAAAACAGATACAATATTAAATTGAAGGAATTACCAACATTTTCATGTCAACACAACTCATTAAAATAATGTTTGCTGCTTGAAAGGTTATCTGAAATGAATGCATTTTAATTTATGTCTTCCAGCTGCTCCCTATTGATGTATTTACATGTCCAGTAAAGTTTCACGAACCCTTGAACTCTATTTTCAGAGCTTTCCAATGACATGGATGTTAACTGACCCCTCAGGCGCTGGACAGTGGACTCACTGTTAACCAAGATGTAGGGATGCTTTTTCCAAGTCAAGTTCAGTCACGTCCATTTTTTTGTTCATAAAACATGTTTAAAAATGACAATAGATGTGCAATTAAAACAGCAACCAATAAAACATAATGGTTAAAAGACAAATCTTAATAAAAACATAATGAAATAAATGAAAAATGAAAGCTGCAATTACAAGAGGTTAGTTGTTGCAGAGATTAGGAGCAGCCTGATCTTTTCAATCCTGGAACATTCAGGAGCATCTGGTGTTTCAACCTTTAGTGCTCTATCCAGGGTATGAAGCTGTAAGAGATTTGCTAAAGAGGGTGCAGTCCAACCATTAAAAAGCTTAAAAACAAACAATAAAAATCTAAATCAAACTTGACATGGATAGGAAGCCAATTGGAGGAAGACCATTTTTGGAGTTATGTGCTTTCTTTTTCCTGGTTAAAAAAAAATGCGCAGCCACATTTTTTCGCAGCTGCAGGTGCTGAAGAAACGATTGCTGTACTCCCACGTCCAAAGAATGACACGAGTCTAATCTAAGTCTCTGGGACAGAGCTAGGCCTTCCCCTTGTTAAAGAGTTTTAACTGAAAAAGACAAGTTTTGACCACTGAGCTGATCTGTCAAGTCGAAGGAACTGTCAAGGATCGCTCCAAAGTTTTTACAAAAAATAGACAAGAGACAAGATGAGACAAGAGTACCATCAAGATCGTCCAGAAAGTGCCAGTTAACAAAACAGAACACAATCAGCAGGGCTGTAGTTGAAAAATAATAGATATGATACGATAAGATAAGACTCAAACCATTTGAGGACAGTGCCTTGATGTGTCCACACTGTTAAAGGTGTGATTTATAGATGCTACGATCCACAGTGGGCAGCAGTCAGGTCAAGGAACACCGAAATTGCAGAAATTCCCAATACAGCTGTTAAAAGAACACCACTAAAACCTTGAGGGGTCTCTGTACTATGGTGAGGTTTATAACCCGACTAGAAGTTTTCATGAATGTCGTGCCAAAAACTTTTGATTTAAGAAAGTAAAGAGTAGTTCTGGAACAGCATTGCTGTCCAGGTTAACAACGTTTTACTTCTAGAGCTTGGATATTGGTCTTTTTGTCAATACTTGATTCTAAATTATGTGACACAAACTGACTTTAGTGGAGTACTGGACTTCAATGTGATACTGAAGCACTTTTATTATGCTTTATTTTTTTTTTTAATTTGATGCAACTTTGTTCCTGCAATGAGACATAATATATTTTTCTTACTACACTCTATATAATAGTTTCAGATTTTGCTCACACTCAGTGGTGTTCCTCTGTTTTGTCCTCAAGAATTGCCCTTTGTCCAGTGATTTAATGCGAAACTAGTGGCATTTCCATTAGCCTTAGCTGCTAACATGCTAAACTAAGAACACATGATACTTATTAAACATCAGCATGTTAGCACGCTGACATTAGTATTTAGCTCAAAGCACCTGGTGGCTGAGATTTTTGATTCACTATGCAGCACATATTTTCTGTTTTGGCAGGAGCTGAATCAACCAATCAGCTGTCTTGACACGTATATCCACAGGATTGAGATTTCAGACATGTGCACATCACCCCCTCTGCAACATTTATTCCAACTAGATAATGCCTTTCAATAGAATTCGATTCAAAGTGACAAAAAAAATCTAACAACTGCTTCAAACCTTCTGCTGTCACATCCAACACACATTTTACATATTCATGGCATCACTCGTGTCCCCGACTGCTGTGAAGAAAGTGAAAGCTGTTGCATAACAGATTTTTTTGTTTGTTTGTTTGGGACGTACACAACATGTTTAAATCTGTTAACAATTGCGGCGTCAACACGTAAGAGTTGATTTACAATTCAGTGAACTTCAGCGTCCATCGAGTTCAACAATGCTGAGAGTGAAATGTGTCTTTGGGGCTTGTTCAGTGGTGCCAATAAAACAAAATAAATCACACATAAATTACAATAACCACATAAACTGATCACCCTAGAGTGTTTTCGTGTCGTTAGTGGTGCCTGAACACAAGTATGCAGCCGATACCCACCCAGTCGTGTCACATTGTTTTGTGTTTATTTTCCATAGAGACCTCATTTGGTGCATTTTAAGGAGTGCCTCTTAGCAGCTCCCATTCGTTCAAATCATCATTCAAAATGATTAACAACTGTGCAGCAGAATATCTGACTATTACTACTGAAGAATTAATATGGAGTCAGTGTTTTACTACTGTACTGGGCAAGGTGGGTTGACTTGTGACTGCTTTATGTGCTCTTGGGCGATGTAAGAGTACATCTTATTTAATCTGCACATCAGATTTTCTGTGTGTAAAGTCGTCATGTATAAAGAATAGGGTCATTCCAGGTGAAATTACCAGATATTCCTTGGGGGTGTTGCTGCACCATCTTCAAATTAGTCCTAAATTTGCATGCCATTAGATAGTCACAAAAGTACTTTCTATGAAAAATTGTAGGCCTGTAGCTCAAATAGTTTCTGAGTTCTGGGGGTCTGAAATTTTCAGAATTTGGGCTATAAAAAGCCTTGCCAGCATTTTTTGCATTTTAAGTTTACCAGAGAGCTGTGAGTTGGTAAACAAGGCCTCTGCATGTAGCTAGTGTCCCACAAACATCCCCAGGTGTTTCCCTACACTCTGCAGGCCATGGGGGCTTGCTAAAAATGCTAAAAAAAATTAAGA
Organism: Acanthochromis polyacanthus; assembly: GCF_021347895.1. NCBI lineage: Eukaryota > Metazoa > Chordata > Actinopteri > Pomacentridae > Acanthochromis > Acanthochromis polyacanthus. Next base: position 40,531,930 of record NC_067118.1, read on the forward strand.
GACACCTACTCATGAGTGGGGTTTGGGACCTTAAAAGTACTAGAAATACTGCACAGAAGTGTTCTAACACCCCTGGGTTCCATTCTACACAAACTTGTGTGATAACTTAGCAAACTGGAGCTTTCAGGTACCTCAGTTTGGAAAATATGAGCTCACAAAGTTGGACGAGATTTTAAATTGGCTATTTTGGGGGGGGGGGGGGGGATCTCAGTGTGGGACAGGTACCAGAGACCCCAAATTTTTCTGCAAGACAGTTCCATCTGTCGTCTATCACTGTACAAAAAAGCAGCAGGGTTGTATTTGTAGTTACTGAGATATTCTTACTCAAAATGGCATGGGTAATGTCAAAATCATTTTTTGCTTTTCAGTACTTTAAATTGGGATACAAGTATTAGTAGTCATTCCAATGGTAGTATTATGTATGTTTTGTTCTTTTTGAAATGTTAGTTGTTAAAGGTGACTACCTTCAAAAAGTGTAGTGGTATAACTTCGGTATACCTAAGTTATAACTTGGGTATAGGTTCTTTTGCTTGTAACATGACATTGTTCAATTAGATTCAACATGTTTAATCCCACTGCACTGATACTGTAAAATTCAACATTATTGTTGTTTTTAAATTAATCAACCATGAACTACTACAGAGCTCCCTGAATTCAAGTTAGTACATGTAATTTGTATGCGTATGTTATAATTACATGTATGCATTGCAAATGGGTGTCAACATGTCATTACACTTTTTGAAGGTAGTCACCTTTGATAACTAACATTTCAAAAAGAACAAAACATACATAATACTACCATTGGAATGACTACTAATACTTGTATCCCAATTTAAAGTACTGAAAAGCAAAAAACGATTTTGACATGACCCATGCCATTTTGAGTAAGAATATCTCAGTAACTACAAATATAACCCTGCTGCTTTTTTGCACAGTGATAGACGACAGATAGAACTGTCTTGCAGAAAAATTTGGGGTCTCTGGTACCTGTCCCACACTGAGATTTTTTCCCCCCAAAATAGACAATTTAAAATCTCGTCCAACTTTGTGAGCTCATATTTTCCAAACTGAGGTACCTGAAAGCTCCAGTTTGCTAAGTTATCACACAAGTTTGTGTAGAATGGAACCCAGGGGTGTTAGAACACTTCTGTGCAGTATTTCTAGTACTTTTAAGGTCCCAAACTCCACTCGTGAGTAGGTGTCTCTTAATTTTTTAGCATTTTTAGCAAGCCCCCATGGCCTGCAGAGTGTAGGGAAACACCTGGGGATGTTTGTGGGACACTAGCTACATGCAGAGGCCTTGTTTACCAACTCACAGCTCTCTGGTATGTCTAGAGGCTGACAAATAACCACTTAAAGATGCAAAAAAATGCTGGCGAGGCTTTGTATAGCCCAAATTCTGAAAATTTCAGACCCCCAGAACTCAGAAACTATTTCAGCTACAGGCCTACAATTTTTCATAGAAAGTACTTTTGTGACTATCTAATGGCATGCAAATTTAGGACTAATTTGAAAATGTTGCGGTAACCACCATCTGGTGAAACCACACAGAATGACCCAATACCGTAAATAAAGCTGTCAAATGGTGCAATGTTTCATTTTTGACCCATTTTCACCTATTTCCCACATTATATTAGTGTCAACTAAACATAGAAGTTGTGTAGTTAAGTGTCCGTCATGAGGCTGGTAGGGGACCACAGCAGAAGGTTTGGATTAAAGCCACGCTATTGCCACACACACTACTGCAAGCATGCAAGTTGAAAGATTCAAATTGCAGATCAACAGATACACAGAGGACTGCATCAGTATACTGCTTGTAAGGTGTGTGCACAAAACCACATAATCACTGTGTCCCAAAAAACTGTTGGCCTGCGACCAGCTCACCAAGTTCGGCTTCCATTCCAGGGGGAGTTGAAAAAGAGGAAAACAAGTCCTTCACTACCACAATAACTGTTAACATTCTTGCATAAAATTGTGAAATCCTCTCTAAAAAAGAAGAAAAAAAAAACTTTACCACAGTGGAATGAAAATGGTGGATCGCTGTAAGTCCTCACAGAGATGGAGCACAAACTGATCCGTACCGTCAGCGTAAACCTCGCAGTATAAAATGTCATGTTGAAGAAACAGAGACGTTAGAGCGGAACGTTTATCGGGGCCCAAAGGCCAACAATTCATTAATTCATGTTATTAAATTCTTGAAGGACTCCTCATACATAATTACATCGACGTGCAGCAGGTGTGGTGCTGCAACATGCACCGATACACCGCTATTCTCGATTCCCCGTAGGCATGTCATCCTATGACAGACAACTGTGTTCCAATAAATGAGAATGTAATCACCATCCAAACCAGCCTGATTTATACAAGCACAAACATTTAACCTTTTTTTTTTTTTAAACTGCAGTTAATAAACATGTTTTCACTTCACGCTCTTATTTCGTTACCGACGCTTCAGCTGTGTTAAGTTTATTACATGGGTTTTGCTCTGCTGTGATGTTTTATTGCTATTTTACTGCATTTAGATGTATGACAACATTGAGGTTTTGCAGTAAAAACAACGTTGTTTCATTAACAAGCAAAGAGCAAATAATCCACATACAGGACTCAGCCAAAGTCATTCTCAGAAGACGTATGGAACAGAAGCTGAACACGATACTGAGGAGGTCATTAGATCATGTTTTTGTTTCAATGCTTCACTCACCATACGATACAGCCACTCCTTTTTTTACTTTAACACATATGGCTTCTTTCTTTCTGCACTTTAAGTATATTGTCAGGTGTCTGTTTCTTCTGGAAATGGACATGAAAAAAACCAACAAATGAACCTGGAAAGAGACCAATTCCTCCTGCTGCTTCTGTCTGGCTCATTTGTCTCTTACAGTATACTTCTTTTTCCAGTAACAGGCACTTACTGTATGTCTGTCTCACACATGTATATAACATATGGAAGCACATTTATCCAACAGCTGGCTTCAAGCCAAACTACAGCTCTTCTCCTTGAAATGTAACGTAAAGGGAAGTAGCATTTAAACTATTCATGACTAAATGGGTAGAAAAAAGCTCTAAGAGTTATTTATTTATTGTATTTTGCTTCCAAAAATGCATCATCTGCTTCATGAAGGCTTACTGGTCAGATTTTATCAGTTTCAATGGTGAAATAATTAATGATCCGCCAACTGCACATGACACCACCTTTCCCTGAAAGAGCCCTGCCCGTCCAAAACCACTGAGGAGAAACAGAAACAGAAAATAAACGAAGATGTGAAACAACCAGTAATTTTACAGAAGACTGAATTCACATGAAATCGAGCCACTCTTTGTTTCAAGATTTGGTAAAGCTGAAGTCAACAGTGTGTTCTCTTGTGAGGTCAAAAGTATATAAATAAAAATCTAGACAGCCTTTTAGGATGTATTTTATTATGTGTGGTGAGTGGAAGGACGTGCAGCACACTTAAACTGTCAAAACAGCTCACGATGCTTCATTAGGTTGTTTACGAGCTTGTTGAAAAAGACACAGATGGATGTTAGGTCTCCGAGTGTGAGCAACAGTTCAAATGAGAACAGCCTCCACATTCCGCACTAGAATGAACGAGTGTTTGCTTGTTGTTCTGTCCCTCGAGGTGAGATTTGACTCTCGGCTGCTTAAGAAGTCAAACGTTATGAAAGGCTGTGACCTGCAAGATTTACCTAATGCGGGGAAGAATTCTTACAGAATCAAGCCCCAGGGCGGCAGTATATTTTTTTGGGAGCCCTCTGAGACAAATTTCTTCACCCTCGAAAGTCAGGAAGCTCGGGTTTGAACACGTACCCCGTAGCTGCAATGTACATTCTGCATGAGTAGGTAGAAACAGTGTTGTGTTATAAATAGGGCAGTTTGTGGCCAATTACTTCCAGTCGCAAGCGTTTAATTACCTTGCCTCAAATATGCATTGATTTGCACCACACCTGCATCCTTCATGTCGAATTGAAGATGCAGTGCGATAGCTCAAGTACCTGGTAATGATTCCACCTCAGCGGTGAGAGAAGACTTAGCACCCCTGAAACCACAACATCTGTGCTGCTTCTCTTAGAAGAGGTCAGAACGGAAGTAGTCAGCACCTGTTGGTGTGATGGTCGTCATCCCGTTTTACACTCCAGAAGAGTGGATTGTTGACCATGCACAAGGTTTCTTCTTGTTAAAAGAGAATTTTTTCTTGCCACTGTCGCCTCAAGGCTTGCTCTGGGGGTTCAGGCATATGGGTTCTGTAAAGCGTCTTGAGACAGTTTGACCTTTAATTGGTGCTATATGAATTGAATTGAAAATTGAAAAATTGTTGAAAAAATTTCACTCTTAGTCTTTCAAAGTTTGCTGTAGTGGGGTGGTCATTGGTATTCTGGTGCACGGTGGCTTAACTTCACAGCCTCATGCTGGTACCAACCACCAGGAGTCTGTGAAGTTATAGGGATGGTCAGAGAGTGGGTCAGAGGGTAGGGAGGGGGCCCTACCCTCTGGTCATTGGTATTCTGGTGCACGGTGGATTAACTTCACAGACTCCTGCTGGTACCAACCAGCAGGAGTCTGTGAAGTTATAGAGATGGTCAGAGAGTGGGTCAGAGGGTAGGGAGGGGGCCATATGTAAATACAAGGGTGAATAGTGATAACTGTGGGAAGCAGAATAAAGGGGGTGAAATGTGACACTAGTAGAAAAAGGTGCCCCATTTTCTTCATCAGGACCCAACTCACTCTAAACATATGTACAAGTGCTCACATGTGTTCAATGTTGGGTTTTTACAGCACAGGAAAATAACTTTTTTGCTCCATTTTCACCATTGTCTGTTGGGAAACTCAAGATGTGGGATTTGTTTACTTGAAGACACCATGAGACAGGAATTCTATTGTTATAGACACCACCTTTTTATTAATAATTATTAGCTATGAATCAGCTGGTGCTGACAAAAGTCTCATCCGTCTTTAAATCATGAATGAAATCGAGAAGTCAATGAACTGAGACAAGACGAAAGGAAAAAAACGACTCCATCGTCCAAAGAACGGATTTAAATCTGTATCACACACATTTTTTGGCTGCTTAGGGGCAACGGAAACAAAATCTGAACATAATATTGACATAAAACCACCTTTTAAGTTGGTGTGGTGAACCTGTCAGCAGAAACTGCAGACACAGAGCAGCCTCACCGTTCATCCGGAGCTGTGCCTCTGCACAATATTTACCCTCCTTTTAGGTTCTGTTTTTGCTCTCCAGCAGGTCCTGAGGGAGAAATCATTACTGTTTTGCTAAATGTCTCCACTATGTTCACCACCCAGATGCTCCCTAACTTTCTGAGTCTGCATCGACCACATTGAGTGCACTGTGAAAGTTTAGAGCTTTTTCCTTGACAACAGTGGCTTTTACAATGCTGGTGGAGCAGTGAAGTGAACCAAATCCAGCTGTGAGCCATAACACCAAACAATGGACTTAAAATCCCCACAGAGAAGCCTAGTTACTGTTCTTATGTGACCACAGGCCACTTGTCTTAATTATTGGTTGTAGGAAAGTTTCACATAAGTGTAGTTTAGTGTTGGTGGGTGTGTTCTGCCAGAGGCTGAACTCCAAATGAAGCACTCATTTTGGATGCATTTACAGACAGCTATTTGCTAATATGTTAGTCACAACAACTTAATAAGGTCTGTGGGTTGCTTTGGTGGTCCTATGGCCCCACGTAGCCATAACCTAATTAATGAAGCTAATTTAGGGATTCTTGGAGTGACAATGAAAGAACTTTTATGGGTTCTTAGAGGCTAGGTTCTTCTGATTTCACTGCTTACACTGGAAAAGAATTGCATAATATTGTCTGCTGCAGCAGAATGTTGCCTCGAGATATAATTTCATGCTTAAATGAACCCTTGTTGAAAAGACACGGATATTAGGCATCCTAGGCATTGTTTTTTTTTTATGTTGTCTGTGATAACAGAGGGAATGAGTCAGACAAGCTACAGCTACATAGTAATGATCTTTGACCTTTTATCGATTTTGTCCTTATGCTTTTGTTTGTTATAAAAACAGTTTAACTCAGAATGTTTTACTACCTACAGCACAGAGGGAGAAATAAGATACTCATACTGAAAGAAAAAACTACATCAGTGTTTTTATTGGAACTTATCAAAATGTATGGAGAAGTTTAAGTGGATTACAGACTGATCTTCATGGAAGTATGGCTCAGCAATGCCGTTCTTGATAAGCTAGTCATGTTAAGTGTTAAACTTTCCATCTACCCATGTGACTGCTATGCTTATCTCTCTAGATGCTAATGCTACGCTTTCCCTGAATGACCAGCATGTAGCCATTAGTGAACTCCAGACTAAATATCTGGAGACAGCCCTAATTGTTGCTGATGACTGCAACCCATCCAACCTGAAGACTGAACTCTCCAAATCCTACTGACATGTCTCCTGCTCCGCGAGACCAGATAAAAACCTCTGGAGCAGGTTTTTATTGCTTTTACTGCCCAATTACTCACCACTCATCAACCGTGTAAAATCAGCAGTAAGAACACTTAAAATGTAGCCAGAAGGAGCAGACTCTGCACTGTAGTAGCACTGTATTTGTTATTCAAAGCACTGTGGACTCTCACATGGACATATACTACTTTGCCACCTTTATTCTACATGAACACCAGCATCAGCGGTGTAACTGCCCTCAGACAGATCACAATATTCCCAAATCAGAAGCCATGGGTGAAAACAGAGATCCACCCACTGCTGAAGGCATGCAACTTTGCTTTCAGATGAAGTGATGTGCAAGTCTATAGATCATTCAGAGTCAACCTGAAGAGGGGCATCTAGAAGGCCAAGCACAGAAACAAGCGAAAGACTGGAGAGTATGTGGCAAGGAACTCTCCACAAACTCTCCAACACCACCCTCCAACAAGTGCTGCCTCGATACCTGATACACTTTTAAGGTCATTCTGACAAGGGCACCAGGAGACAACCTACAAGTCTGCACTCCCTACAGACCACCAGCCTCTCACATGTTTCTCCAATGAGAATTGTGTGTGTGATTAATGGAGGCAAGGTCCTGCTGGCATCCCTGGATGTGTACGCTAGGCAGCTGACTGAAGTTCTGGCTGACATCTTCAGCCTGTCACTGGCCCAAGCAGCTGTCCTTTACTTCCTTTAGAAACACATCATTGCAGTCAGCCTAAATGACTACCTGTACCACTACTGCTTACTGGCTCATCTGAAAACCTGTGTACCTCCCACAGTCAGCCAAGAAAGAATAGAAGTGCATAGGATTCCATCGTCACATTGCTTCACTTCGCTCTCTCCCACCTGCTCAACAACACCTATGTGAGAATGCTGTTCATCAAGTTTCAACAACATCATCCCTTCCAAACTGGTCTACAATTCTACAGTTTGATCTTTAGCAGATACTTTTGACCAAAGTGACACACACCTGAATACAAACAAGGATCTAGTCAGGAGAAAACAACCTGGAAAACCTTATTGCCTACCAACAATGCGGGAGGTAGTAGGAATTTAATTTTTTTTGGCATTTTGCAGTCTGTTAGTGCAAAGATGTTCACTAAAGAGCTGGGTGTTTAGTCTTTTCTTAAAGGCTGAGAGAGACTGTAGATGGAACAGAGTTTGCTAAATCGTTCCACCACTGGGGAACCACAGAGGAGAAGAGTCTAGCTATTGACCTTGGGCCATGTTGTGGTGGTTGGATCAGGCGCCTTTTGTTGGCAGAGCTGGAGGGAGTGTAGACCCAAATGAGAGAGTTCAGGTAGAAGAAAGCTGTTTTGTTTTTTTGTTTTTTTGAGTTTTGTCTCCTAACAAGATGAGTTTGTCATCAACACCTTCTTCTGTGTCTGGGTAGTGGACTTTTTAACCAATAGACCCCAGTATGTTTGGTTCCAGCACCATCATCAAGTTTGCAGACGACACAACGGTGGTTGGCCTCATCAACAACAGTGTGTCGCTTTACAAGGAAGTGAACCAACACCTGGCAACATGGTGCCAACAACACTAACAAGACCCAAGATCTCATTGTGGACATCAGGAAGGAAAGGCTAGAAATACAACCCCATTTATATCAATGATACAGAGGTTGGGCATTTAGCCAGCTTTAAGTTTCTTGGTTTCCACATCTTCAAGGACCTCGCTTGGTTCCTCAGCACTTGTCTTAATTCCAGAAGGCTCACCAAAATCTCTCCTTCCTGAGGACACTAAGGAAAATCCAATTGTCTCCCAAGATCCTGGTGAACTTCTACTGATGCACCACGGGGAAGATCCTGAGTAACTACATCACAGTTTGGTACGGCAGCTGTTGTCTCAGACTACAGAGGGTAAAAACTGGCTAACATATCGCTGGCTAAGGAACAGCTTCTTCCCCCCAGCTAATGAATTCTGCATCATGGGGACAGAATACTGGTACTGTTGATACTGTTAATACTCTTCATACAATCATTTATCCTTACCTGTACATTTATCTTTACATTTATATTGTATCATACAACCATTATATACTTAGTGTGTTCATGCCTAAACTGCATTGCGTTGTTGGACTACTTTTACTACTATAGGTGATTCTTATCTGATCTAAGTATTTCTAGGAAAAATCACCCTCATTGGTATCCGGTATAAAGTGGTCAAATGTCTCTTTTGAAGTTTTCTAAAATCTCAAAATTTGCAGCTGAGACACATGGAAGGCATATTTAGATGATTACACCACAGAATTTGGACATTTCTTTATAAATATATCATGTTGAAGGTTTTGAACTTTGCGCTGTAAATCACCACTGTAAACAACTCAAAGAGGGTTTCTCACAATGCCAGGTAACAGATGATTTGCTCATCTGAAAACAACCTGGTCTAAAAATTCAGATTTTCAGACTGTAGAAACTCTTCTGTAGCTCAAAAATGTTGCCATATGGTGTTCAGTGTGTTAGTTTGCACCAGCCTACAGCGGTGATTGCAGTCTTCTGCAGAAATAGTCTGCTGCGACTCCCTGCAGAGGGATCCATGGTAAGAATCACTCAAAATACATTTCAAAAGATTTAGCTCAAAAACAACCCAGCAAGCCTTTTCAATCAGTCATATCTACCATTATTCAGCAGCTCAGTGTGTCATAAATCACAGGTTTTATTACCACTGGGTTGCAAGTGTGCAGTGTTTTGTGGCTGGCTTGCGGCTGTGGCTCCCTTCATGTGTTTACAAATGTCAGTTGGCATTAGCATGGACGAGCGAAGACTTCATCACCACAAATTATTTAATGCAAAAGGAGAAATTAAACATCAATGTAGGAAAGAATGTAGTTCCTCACGTGCACTGGAAAAGTTGATAAACAGGACTCCACTTGGGGTTTCAGACAAACTCCCTCTCATTTATGAATAAACACATCTTTTTTTCACAGGAACATCGCATTAAAAATGCTCAGGTGCTGCGTATTTTCTAATAAAAAGACAAAAGACTTGAATATATCTTCACATCCTAATAACATTACATTACATTTTGAGAACAAAGACATTTCTGAAGCTGAACCGATGACCCACCCTGTCAGAAACATGTCACGCTTTGGCTTGATTTTGGCAGTTTATGGCTATAGTACCCTGTAGATGAAGCATGGTACAGTTCTTTAGAATAAATACTCATAAATGCTGCATGTTTTATAACCCAAATCCAAAACATAATATGAACTATGCAAACCATCTGAAAGTGCTTGTGTTATCACAGCAGGCTTTATTGTCTTTCAGCTGTCAGCAACTACCAGCGGTTCGCTCTATGGCACCAAAGATCCATTAATTTAATGAACCAGAACAAACTCTAAGCCACGGCATAGGCCCTGAACCTGCCATCTCATGGCCAGGATGTCTGCAAGAAAATATTTCCCAGGGTTTACTGTGGGCATAAGGCCTTTGCTGACTGCAGAAGGTTTACTCTGAGGCTCCAGGGTAGGCTTATTTAGGGTAGACTTAGTGTGGCGTTCCAGGATGGTAGGTGGTATTCGGGGTTTCAAAGGGTTCAGCTGATCTCACATTCTGTCTATAAACAGGAAGGTGTTTGTAACAAAAAAAAAAGTGAAATACAGCAAAATAACTCATGTATGACTTCTCCAAAAACAAAAAAAAACACCACCAGCAAAAAGCATCTGCATGGTTGCAAGAAACAATCTCACCATCTCAGGATAACAAAAGATGTTTTCTTACAAAAACAGGACATTTTCTCCTTATCTCATGAAAACAAAAATATAGATTTTTTCAAATTAATTAGAAAATTATCTCTTGATCACAAGATATTGATATTTTCTTTTGGACAGATTACAAGAAAATTAACCCATTATCCAAGAAAACTACATTGTTATTTTAAGATAACAACTTAATTAACTTGTGATGATGATTTCAGGTTCTCTAAATATATTTTGTGTGCTCTTAAAAAAAAAACTGATTTACTTTCTATTTCCTCACCTGCAGCACAGTTAGAGTTTTCTAGTCAGCAGAATATGCAGGTAGCTTTGATTTAGTTATACAACGAAGAAGAAAAATTACATTTAAACTTTAACAGATGCTGAGCAGCGGAGCATTGCCCTTAGAGAGATGAAATGTGTAATAACACCAGAGGTAGCCTTGGGAAGCTTAATGACTGGATATGGTTTCAGCTCATAGCTCACAATGGGAGGATAGATTGGTATGGAGAATTTTATTCCACTGGGACAGGATACATATTTTCACTGTATGCAGTCTGGTTTTCTTTACACCACGGGTTTGTAAATTACAGGTAAATATATTCAACACAGTCAATTAATATAAAAAGTATCATTTACTTAGTGATGGAAAATAAAAAAGTAGCCTCATCAGTGACACATGCTTGGAATTATGTTTGGTGCCATTTCTTTAACAACAAGAAAAAGAGCAAATGCATAAATCTGGAATGATCCCTTGTCACATGTATGTATAGTTAAGTCCAACTTTTGATTTACAGTGACTTTTTTTTACTTGACCAATTGGTTTCTTTTGGCTGGAAGTGACATAAACAAGTAAAACATGACAGTGATTCCTTATTAGCAATAAATGACAGACACTTTATTTGACACCAGAGCAACCAAGCAGTTCTTATAACTGCTAAAAAAAGCTTTTTTCCCTCTCCACTGGGATTTTGTTCCACTCCTCTATTGTGACAATCTCCAGGTCTTTGAGGTTGGAAGACTTCCTTACCATCACTCTGGTCTTTTGCTCCCTTCAGGTCCGAACTGTGGCTCCAAAATGTTGATATCACTTTTTTAAACCATTTCTTGACCGCTGTCGCTGTATGTTTCAGACCATCGTCCTGTTGTAGGGTTCAGTGCTGTCCAAGGCCATGGTTTTCTGCAGACTGCCTGATTGTATTCCACCAGAATCTTAACATCATCCCATTTTCTCATGAAGCAGTTGACATGGTCTCCCAGCGCATTGGCTTAAAAACAATCCCAAAGCATTCCATTCCATTCTTGACCATGGGGATGGTGTTCTTGTGGTTAAACCCTTTTCCTTTCTTTTGCCAAACATAAGCCAAGTCCTTGTGTCCAAACAACTCTGTTTAAGTGTCATCAAACCACAGGATTGCTGACCAGAAAGGATTTTCTTTGTCCAGGTGAAACATTGCAAAGACTAAGGAAGCTTCTGTATGCCTGTCTTGGAGTAGGAGTCCTGCTTGATCCACCTCTGTGGTGTCCTTGTCCACTAGAGTGTCAGATATCCACATTTTTAGATATCAGAATTGCTCAGATTCATCCGGATGGCCTTGCTGGTGAACCTTGGATTCTTCTTGGCCTCTTGTACTACCATTCTTGCCTGGACAGGTGTTTCTTTCGGATACCACACCCTTTAAGATCTTTCCTTGCATTTTTTTACTGGCACTTAAAAACACTTAGTTATGCCTTTAAAGTCTTTCCAGTCACGTGAGCAGCCACAATGCACAGCTCGCTTTCAGTGATGGATCCTAATAGCAAGCTCACTAAGCTTTTTGGTCTTTGCCATGACTTGCAACTGACTTCAAAAGCGACTGAGTAGGGAACCGCAGCATTAGCTGTTCTTATTTTATGGTGTATTAGAATGCTCCAGAACATGAGGGAAAATACCAGGACCATTTGTAATGTTACAGAAACTTGTACTGTGTAAAAAAAAAAGTGTGACAATTTAGTAGAAATTTAACACTGCCATATCTGACACAATCCCTCACTGTCATTTCCATCCCAGGGAAACCAACTGATCCAAAAAAAAAAGGTCCATTATAGTTCATGCTTCTCAAAACATTGCCTGTAAACGATGAATAAAGTCACAATATGTTTAATTAAAAGCACATAACATGACATTAGTCACTACGAAAGAAAAAAGAGGTTCCTGCAATATATCTTAAGTTGCAAGTTGAAGGGAGGAAAGGAATTCCTCTTCAAACTAGAATCTTTATCAACAATGAAACCAGAATACTTGCTGGTAACTGTCTGGAGAGTAACTATAGAGGTATATGCACCGATCAGCCACAACATTAAAACCACTGAAAGGTGAAATGTGTCGCACTGATCAATGTTCTGTTGGGAAGCCTAGCATCCTGGCATTCATGTGGTGCCTGCTGCTGGGACACGTACCACTCATGTAAATATTGCTCCAGACCAAACACCACAAAAATTGCTAAGGAGCAGATTGAGGAACATGACAAACCGCCTAAGGTGTTGGCCTGGCTTCCCAATTTCACACTTTTCAATCCGATCGAGCATCAGCGGGATATGCCAGAACAAGCCTGATCCGTGGAGGCGCCACCTGGCAACCCACAGGACCCAAAATGTCAAAGTGCCAGTCTCAGGCACCACAAGACACCTTCAGAACCTCTGAGCTATGACCTACATAGTAGTAGGCAGGTGGTTTTAACACTGTGGTTGACCCACGCAAATACCAGCAGTTAACTCTGAGCAATACAGTTCCATACAGGTAAGAGATTGCATTCTCATCATATAATTCCATATCTATTCCCTTTACATTACCCTGTTATACGTGTTGATATATTAAGACATTGAAATACAGGATTTATAAATGTACACAGAACTCATACATACATACATACTATACATATCATACAAAGTGAGGAGGCCACGGCTTGTTGAGAGGGTACATGTGAGTTTTCTCCTGTATGTCCGATCATCATGATCTTCGTCTGATTCTTGGGCGCAAGTTTATACTCTGGAGATTTAAACAAAACTATAAAACACTGGGGATATTTATCACATCAAAAACTTTATATGCTCCTCATACAAAAATATCCTCTAGTAAGTTTACAAGGTTCTTGTGCACTGATAGTGATACATTCATAATTAGGTTTTGCATTAAGACACATTCTTTAATGCTCTTTCCCCATCTCCCTGTGTATGTTCCACATTCCCTATCAAATCTATAAATGCAAAGAAATCTGAATTCCCAGTTTGAGCTTGAGAGCCCAATGCGAAGGCTGTGCCAAGTGTTTTGTCATATTTAACTCCCTTTTCGTGGAAATGTTGTCAGTCTGCTCAAACCACAAACAAACCAGCAGGCACTAACGAATGCCTGTCCATTTACTGCTCTCATTGTCCATTTTTATTTCCTGCAGTAAACCGCATAATTAAATTAAGAGTTCGGTTTGGTGGCACGGTGCTGCCAAAAAATAGCACAAAGGTTTGTTGAAATTATACATGACAGCTATTTCTGCTGCTGCTGAAAACTCACAGCAAATGTTTTAACGCGACACTGAAGCAACAGTCAAAGGAATGGATTCAAGAAATGATCAGTGGGAGAACACATGGCACCAGAAACAAGGAACACTCTGCATGTTGTGCTATTCTGTTGGTAGCAAAGCTTCATGGAATTGGCTGTGGTTAAATCACAGTATGTTTAGCCCTTGGGTAATATGGTGCTGTCAGGTTTTTTTTCTACTGCCCACAGAAAAGTCTCACTTCAAGGCAAAAGCTGGTGTTATTTTGTGGTTTTTTTATTAGTATTGAACTCATTACAAGACCTAAACCCACAAAATGTGTCAGTAGTATTCAGCCCACTGGAGTTTTATCAAACGTGACTGAAACGGGTGAAAAAAAAAAAGTGTATTTTTGGGCTATATATAGCTATATTTGTGTACTTTTGAGTGTTTGTGCAAGTAGGACAATGGTTTTGGACTTAAAATAACCGACAGTGCCCGTGTTTATCAAAACGTGAAGGAGCATATCACCCACTGCAATAATGTGGCTCATTAATGTGCTAATATCATTATTTTAATGTCACAACGGAGCTCTGTGCGAGAAGGGAATCGGCTAAACCCGGTTTTGACTTCACAGAAAAAAACAGTTAACCGCAATTTATTGTTAGGTTTTGGTGTTTGTAAAAATCTAGAATGTTGTTGCCCTTATTCATTCACATTTATGTAACCCACAGTTCAAAACAATTAATTACATCAGTTAAAGTAGGATACACAGGATCAGTGGTGGTGAGGAAAAAGCAAAAGGAATGTGACGGAAAATTCAGTTACACAAATAAGATGTTTGTTGCTAAAAGAACTAATATGAACAAAATACGCAAACTGAATGCATCTGTAAATAATTGCACCAACCAAAGCTCCAGTAAAATGCTCCATAACATGAGTGGCCAAAAGCTGTTTGTGGGATTCAGTATTTTTAATGCCAAGATATCACAAGATTGTGCCTCGGTCCCATTTTCCAGTGCTCCTCCCGGCACTTTTTTTTTTTTGCTTCCCCTCATTTTCTGTCTTTGTTGTCCTTTGTAATTTGATACAAGCTTATCGTATTGGTTTGAAAGATTGATTCAAGTATGGTCCTCAAAACCAGGAAAGAATACAAAGGGATGGTTTGATCAACTTTGACAAATGCTCCTCACAGGAGGGAATAAAAAAGGGGATAGCCTCCAGGGATCTGTATCGAATTTTCGGAGGAGCTCTTGAAACCACTTTGCCTGATGGAACTTGCTCCAAGACTTATGATGCTGAGGAATGTCGGCAGCGTTCTGCTCCAAAGTTCTTCCTTTGAGTGTATATACCTGCTGAGGCAAGATGCCAAACGGAGGGCCAAGGGGGCCAATTAGGAGAAAGGGTCCATTCACCCAAGAACAAGGGAAGAGGATGGAGAGGCGTCAAACTGTCATCCAAGGCTGGGGTTTCTGTGGAGACTCTTGAATGACAGATCCTGCAGGGGGCTTTGGAGAGAACATTTTCACATTAGATTAATAATAAGAAAGGGCTAATCCTCTATAAGTTGAGGAGACTTACGATCAGCATCAAAACAACATTAAATCCTGCTAAAACATGGCAAATATTCACAGAAAAGTGTCCGAAACTACAATAACAAAACACACCTGACACATTTATTTACCCAAGATCCAGCCATGATTTTGCCTGGGTCTGTTTTCACACGTGGTACTGACTAATTAGATTAATGGTTTGTTGTATTTGGATAAGAATTCAGTTGGAGACAAGGGACAAGTCTTCCCTCCGGTATCAATAACAGATGGGTAACAAACTGAAGGAACGCCTGACCCGTTGATCTGTAGAGTGAAGGGAAACAGAGGCTCTGTTGCCCTGTAGGGGGCATTTTGCTGGAATGTTTTAGGTCCACTTATCCCTGTTAGACCAGACTGCCACTGCAAATCCATGCAAGTATTTTGAGGAATGACAGTTATCAAATAAAATATTTCTGTCCTCACGACAAAGCCCAAATCCATACGACACATTGAATCCTTAAATGGTCTTCATCACATCGTCAAAACACCAAATGATGGTGTATCTTCTGGAATAAATGGTTTTGCATTCCTCCAGGAGATTTCTAGAAACTTGAAGAACCATAACTAAGGCACATTAAAAGTCTGAAGGCAACAGGAAGTGGCCCAAAACTTCACTGCAGCACTTTACGTTGGGTTTTCCTTTAATCTGTCACCTAGCTGTAAATTTATTAGAAACAAAAATAAGCTTTCTATTTAAATACAATATATTTTCTGATCCTGTGCAATACATTACTGTATTTTTAAGACTTTGCATGTCCAACACTTGTTTTGTTCTATGAGAGGTGAATATCAGCAGAATAACATGACGTGCAGAACTCAACCTGACACGATAGAAAAAGGAAGCAATATTTTTTCTATTTTTTTTAATTATTTTTGCTTTTATGTAGTTTGCATATTGCTTGTTTTACATTACATTTAGAAAAACACATATGTACATATCTAGGAAGCTTAATATCTAGAAAATGAATGAAATATGAAGCATAAAATGTGTCTATATTTATTCGTTTACTAAAATTCACAATTCACTAGTGTCCTAAAGTTAACTTACACTTAACACAGTGTTGATGAAATGCCCACTATTCACCACGCTTGGTGTTTTCTGACTAATAAAAGCGTTTTTTCAGCGCTAGGTTGCTTCACTTCCCTCTTTATGCACAATTAGCTTGATGCGTTGATCCAAACATAACTATGAACTACAGACACTGAGAAGGATCATTTTAATGTCATTGTTACAGAGAGAATATCACTGACCTTGACAGGCAAAAATGGTTGCATTCAGGGTCTGCACCAATCACGGCACAAACGCAGCGAGGCGTCTTTGCCGACTCGCGTCCAGACGGTTGTCCAACAACGGCACGTCTGC
The DNA here is from genome assembly GCF_021347895.1 of Acanthochromis polyacanthus. Lineage (NCBI taxonomy): Eukaryota > Metazoa > Chordata > Actinopteri > Pomacentridae > Acanthochromis > Acanthochromis polyacanthus. Next base: position 40,548,554 of record NC_067118.1, read on the forward strand.
TTCGCTGAGGCCCTCTGTAGCTGGACATGCCATAGGGAACAGTGCGCCTAAAAGGGAAATAAAAGGAAGTTTTTAATCGAAGAAGGAATGCCAAAGTGGGAACGTGGAGTCATAAATTCTTTATATCTGTGCATAAACTTTCGTAGAAGATAATGACTTCTTAAAATTAGCTTGCAGTTAAGTTTTAGTGATCTGTTTTTGTACGATTGTCCAGAAACAACGGACTGTTTTATGCTCTGTGATAGATGAGATGTTTTGCCTCTTGTAAATTGTAACATCTGTGAGCATTCGACTGCAGTTAAGAGACCACTTTGAACTGGTAATGGGAAAAACAAAGGCAGCCAGAGTGGTCATTTAATCTAGATAACCAGCAAGATACTTCTTGTAACTTCTTGATCAATTTTCAGTCACACTAGTTGTAATCCTCCCATCTGGTTGCCAACATTCAGGCTTAGAGAGTCAGGCTGGCATCACTTAGCTTCTTCCTCTTTCCACTCATCTGTTTTCAACCATCTGTGGATGATTTAGTTTTTGAAATCTACGGCGTTTGTGGCTGTAAGACCTATTGAATCTGAAGGGGCGAAAGAGAAGGAGAATCTGCTGTTGGGATTTCTAGTGGGTGTTTTGCATGAGAAAAAGGTCTTTGAATGAAGGTGAATAGACTATCCTGATCCTTCAAATCATCCACAATATCTCAGGTTTTAATATAAAAGGTCCACTGACAGTACATATAAATGCATTACCCTTGAAGAGTTGTCAATCCTGTCAGGCTACCTGCTGCCTGAATCTGCGTGAATCGCTGTGAAGCTGACAGCTGCGTAATGTTTCCACTGTGTCTTGTTAGCCGGATCCTTCGGTCTGCCAGTTTTTGACTAGATATCTGACTGACTTCAGGGTAAACAGCCTTTTAACCTTTATTCAGTCTTAAGTCATGGCTCAGTAATTTACCACAATTATCTGGTGGCGAAAGAAGCGCCTTGACGAAACCTGCCTTTTTAACATTTTGCCGCAGTGACTAAAAGCATTTTAATCCCACTTGCAGCCTCAGGGAGAGGTCATATATACGACAAACTTGGAAGTTACCCATAACCACAATCATGCAAGTGTGAAAAAATGGAAGGATGTTTTCACCAGAGGAGGTAGGAGACGCCTTCTTGTTTTCAATCTATACTGAATTTTCTGCTTAAAGGAACTCATCCACTGAATTGCAGTTCTGCCCACAATGGGTGAAAACACGTCAGAGAACACACTTGCTGTTTTAATGTCAATGTTGTGGCATGCGACCATATCCCTTTTTGCATTTAAACTGTGTCAATTTGTCCCAACATGCAAGGCAGTAAGTTGTTTACCTGGAACAGCCGACAGCAGTTTTGGCATGAGAAGACAGAGAGAGAAGGAATGCTTCCCTACTGTCTTGCCAAGGATTTTAATATGTGGTTAGGTAGTTTCACTCCTCAAAACAAAAAAAAGTGTTTGAAATTATATCTTAAGGTATTGCTAATCTGCGGTATGACTTTTCCCGTGTAGAAAAAGGCTTTGTGTAAACTCAGATTAGGAAAAACTGCTCTCTACTGAAATGATGTCAGCTTCTAATATTAGCTTTTATTAGATCTTCATCACCTGCAGGACCAACGCCTCTAAGATTTAGAGGTTGGATTATGACTGTGTTTTACAGCTACATCCATCATCATAACTAACTAAACCTGCATGACAATGTCTCCTTCATTGTTTGTAGTTAAGCCATAAGCCATGAAAATTTTATGAATCTTATTTGTGGGCAATTTACTGTCATTATAATAATTCACTTCATTTTGTATGAAAGCTAGAACAAATTTAAGGTTAACTTACACCATTAAACTATAATAAAAACAGCTTCAGGTAAGCAGTCCACCTTAAAGAAAATTAAGAATTAGCCCGTCCTTAATTCACCCCAGAAGACATTAAGCTTTGAATGACAGATTTCTCTGTGATCTGCAGCCATGTAGCGGCATATCCTTCTCATCGAGGAGTCGTGGTATTTAAACCGCTTGGGTTATCTGAGACTTTGTCAGCTCGTGACAGAAGAGCGATACAGTACCCGTGTGAAAGCTTTCTAGACACTGTTGAAGTTTGTATTCTTATTACTTAAGCAAGACAATCATTCAGACGTCTGAGGGGCACCGAATTCATTCTGCACCATGGCGAGTCCAAATACACAGTCAGAGTCGTAAAGGACTATCTTTAGGAACAGATGGTTTGGCACCCACAGAGCCCTGAACTCACTGAGTCACGATGAGATTCCATGAAGACGCAGAAGCTTTTCAGACAGACGACTTCTACAGAGGAACAGTGGCACACTTTAAAGAAGATTAAAACAACCGAATTACCTTGAAAAACTGTGCACACCTGTACCTAAGAGAGGTCGTGTTGCTTTAAATCCAGGGGGGTGATATCATTCAGTATGTTTTTGTTTGCAGAACAGTGTACGGCACAAAGTTTTCATGGCATTATTTTCCAACCTCACTTTATTTTTAGCATCTAAAGGTTTTAGCCATTTGTGCAACATACTGCATCTGTTTTCCACAAGCAACGGTTTACACTCTTGCAAGCATGCTAAAATATGATTAGATTTTTTTTTTGGTAGAGAATGCATTCAGTACATTTGCTCTACTTTTTATTTCATATAATTTGTAAGTATATTGATATAACTGGACAATATCAATTCATAAAAGGACTACGCTACGATAGGCATCCAAAATAATCTTGTAATAGTAATCATACCTAAACTTAATTTCATTTCAATTCAGATTTATGTATATAGTGTAGATTCACAGCATATGCCATCTCGCAACACTTCAGGCAAGACGTGCATAAAAAGGTGGAAATATCGTCAAAACAACTGCACAGAGTGGAAACAGATGTTTTGGTGAAAACGGGCCGATTTGTAGAGTCACTACCAGAACCTATCATAGTTAAAATTCCTGTTAATTTCATTAGCCATACATTTATCCAGTCTAGTAATGCTATGGGATCTAGAGTTCAGGTAGGTATTCACACACCAGCAAATATTACATCTGTGTGAGTGCACAATGCAATCAAAGAAAATCCAATTAAGAGCGTAGAATATCGCTTACAAACCTAAACAACTCCTCCATAACAGTCACAGTACACTCTCTAGAAAATAATCTACACTGCAGTGCACGAGACAAACACACAGAGAAAGAGAGAAAGCAGCAGCAGCTCCAGCAAAAAAGTTGAAAGACAGAGAGAGAAAAAAACTTTCACAACAAAGAGGCTTCTAGTCTGCACAGGTCCACGTATTCAAAATGTGCACCTTACTCCCATAATTCACACCATCCACATGGTTATCCTGACATCAGCTATTGTGAACAGGCGCTTCAAATCAGTATGTTTTAACCCACAACACAAGAACGCGATCTTTGACCACGTGTGATTACAACATTTCACACAACAATTAGCGAGGCAACGGCAACAATAAAAACACTTAGACTGAAGCAACAACAACGGAAACCGCACTCACAAGAGCTATCATTAGGAGGTTAATAACAGATATCATGCGACAGTCTGGGCAGTCTGTGCATGCTTGTGTACGAGCTTGTGTGTGCGTAAAACTGAGCGCAAATCAGAGAGTGTGTTTAGGCTTGCTTGCTTAATTTAAGGGATGAAGTCAATGCGCCTAACCCACTTGTTAGTGATGCTGATGACAGAATCGTAAAACTGCCTGGACTTAGCCTTCAGTTTTACGAGTATCTCCTTGATCGATAGAAGAGCCGGAGATGACAAACGTCCTCGCTCCAGGCGGAAAGAGACCACTGATACTGTGGAGGCTGGAGGGTCATCACCATGTCCAGTGGCTTCGCTGCTTTTGAAACAAGCTGTTCAAGGCCTTGTTCATTCAGGAAAGCCAGAAATTGGGCAGTTTGCCCTTGGCAATATGCGTATTATGTAATCTCATGAGGGAAAAAAGTTAGAAAAATTAGAATGCTTGCCATATTCAGCCAAGCTATGCAATTTTCCTCAAAGTTGGATGGTAACTTATTAAACTTTTACAGTGTCATGACGACCGAGTTCTTGAATTTTGCCTCTATTTTTACACTGACATTCTCAAGAAAGTTGTAAAAACGCCTTCATATCGTCATCTTCCTTTACGTCAACCAAGTTCACGCCCCTGAAATCATTCATAGAAGGAGTCAAGCAGCACTGCTGTTAGTTCAAGCTTCTCACAGTTTAACCAACACAAAGAGAGCAGAATCCTGTTCATCCTGCCCATCCTTGGCCTGGAGAACATGGAACACCATGTCTACTGCTGTGAAAAGCAATAGTAACTTTGGAAAGGCAGATGTTGAATCAAGATGCCAGAGTTAGTGCCTTCCATCCAATCATCTGGGTTGAATACTTGGAGAAGCTCTCCAACAGGACGGCCTGAACAAGCCTAGAGCTGGAGTTCCGTGTGCTGCTGCCCATGTAATACTTCATCTGACAACTTCATCAAGGAGACTGGTGCAGTTTGTTGATTTGCTGAAAAAAGTCTTCCAGAGCCTATAGAAAGACTTTGCACTCAGGGATCACCTTGGCAGCCTGTGTCTAGGACTTTTTCTCATTTTTCTGGCTACACTCCATTTAGGTGTGGTGCCATAACAGATGTGTCATAACATGTGGATGCTTCCAGTTTGTGAACACAAGTAATCTTAAGTAAACTGAAGCGTAGTTAGTAATTGACATGCCTCTCCGGTGATCACTGACATTACCGAAGCCCGAAAACCTTCAACTCCGCCTTAGTGACAGGGACGTAGCAAAGAATGTCTGAGAGATGAGCCTTGTTTCAGTGGTTTCATCCAAATGAACTGCACCACACTCAGGTCATGTTTTATGTCTTCCTCCTGAACATCTGCAACAGCTTTAATTAAGTCTTTTTAAATTCTGTTAGCAATGCCAGAAAACACTGGCGATCATGCCAAGTGGGAGGCAAATTCACCATCCTTACTGGCTATGGTTCAGTGAAATTCCCCATTTCTAAGAACTTGCTGCCTCCTTGTTTCCACGGAAGCAAAGATACAGCACTTACGTGACATTTTCAGGTTTCTCTGTTTCCGCAGCTTTTTATTGTGAATGCAAATAACTGCCATTGTTCATCCTGAACCTGTTCAATTCTGTTGTGTCCAAATGTTTTCAGAGGTTCTGAATGTGACCGCTGACTTTTTATGCTTGGCTAAGCCACAGGGCAAGTAGTTCAAGTTGCAATATGTCGCAGTAGTTCAGACTTGTTTGCAGAAACGTGGAAACAGAACAGTGTGTTCAGTATAGAAAATTGGCAAACCAAATCCTTCCTTTTGTACCATTCAGCGTGAAGTACAAATGATTTTCTTTGCTTTATCTGTTGAAGATCCCATCGGTCCAGGTGTCGCTTTGGTCTCAAGTTCAGGATTTCTTTAAACGAAAGCAGCGAAAATTGTTTCAACCTGCAAGAGTGGCGTCATCACATTGGCTTAAGTTGGTGTATGATATGTATGTTACCATAAAGGACCTTAAAGGCAGCATAAAGATCTGCTCTTTCTACATAAAAATTCAAAAAATTAAAATGACTGCATGTGCAGGAACACACTTTCTTACAAAAACACAAACAGGCAAAAGCAGATCAGGGCTGTGTCTGCTCTGTGATGGAAATGACTGCACCAGCATGCTGCACGTCTTTGGCGTAAAAACACTCTGATTTGTCTGTTTTTCTTTAAATAAATCGTAGTCATCGTAGGTCTGACCCCAGGAAGCAGCAAAGGTGTCCCCCAAAACAGTGACAGAGAGTTGTTTCTGTGGATGAAGAGTTTATTTGCAAAAACAGATAACCCCATTTTACAAATTTTCAGAAAACGTATTTTTTTATTGTTTACTTGAGATAATAATAATAATAACAACAATTTTTTTTCTCTACTTTGTCATGGATTTTTCTACTGAGTCAAATCCACTCAACTTCAATTTGATTGATATTATCTTAAGTAAACAATAAAAGAAAAAGTTGTCTGAAAATTTATCAAAACGGAGTTATCTGTTTTTGCAAATAAACTCTTCATTTGCACTCAGGGAGGTAAAGGTGCCATATGACTTGTTTGTTTCCCATCAAAAACTTAGCAGGGCTCCTTTACTGCAAACCTTGTGTGTGGTAGGTTGCTGCCAAGAAATTGTTGCTTTTCTTCATAAAGTGAAGGGGATTTTAAAAACGGACAGTTACGGGAGTAGAAAGTTGCCTGAAATGTGCAGCCAGTGTTCAGTCTTACACACTACATCAGCATGAACTGCAAACCTGAGGGACTTCTGCAGCTTCTGTGTGACCAGAAGTTGATGTCCAGTTCATTATTAGGCTAAAAAAAAAATCTGCCACTTCATTCACCTAAAACCGATAAACGATAAACCTAAAGTTCATGAAATTATTTCTATTCATTTTTCCAAAAAGCTCGAGCACGCAGCATCTATCCTGACTGTCTCTCCTTTAACCCAGACACAAACGACTTTAACCAAACCCAGCGAGTGAAATATGGCCAGAATTTATGAAATGTCTGCCTTGTTTATATGATTATGATCCTTACTGCACATTATTATTGAATATCAATCTCTACCATCACATACAATGAAAAAAGTAAGTTAAGAAAGAAACAGAGTATTGCAGGCTAGTACAAAAAGGCTGTTACTGCATTGTAAAAGATGGAGTCAAATCATTCCTGTCGGCTGCAATAATGCTGTGCAAGGATAGGAGACTGCACTTTTAATGTGACAGTTGTACTTAAAGGCATTATGGAGGATGTTTCTGTTGTTTAATTTGTCTGATTCACATAAAATGAATATACTGACCTTTAGTGGACTTGTATGTATGGTTTCTAAAAGAATAAAAAATAAATAAAATAACTGTGGACATGGCAGGACCTGAAAAACATCAGCCAATCAACGCGCTCGGACCGAGGCGTTTGGTTTGCTCCCTTTCCTGTCAGTCAAAAATCTTCCGGCTCAGGCCTAGTTACGTAGATTACGTACGCCTTGGACATACGGGTTTTCTGTATGTGTTGCTTTGGTATAGCTTCGTAGTTAGCTGGTGACTTGTTTTGCTCATCTTTTTTTACTTAATGGCAGATCCAGGGGGGACCCAGCCGTTAAAGAAAGTCATATTTTGAGGTCAGAGAAAATAAAAGACAACTGGATCGCGAGAATGCAAAAACATTTGGGGGATGGCGTCAGCTCAAGCAACAAATGGACCTAAAGAGAGATGCCTCGGTTGCTACATTCCTTCTGGACAGGTAAAATGTATTATTGTATTATACTGCGGCTGTAGGCAACTTCACGAGTCCTAGGCAAGTTTCTGGAGGGGGGCGTTTCTTCGTAAATTTTAAGAGGAGAGAGGTTATGGGGGGTGAGGGAGAGGTTGTATGTGCGCATGCGCATGCTACGTTCTCAGTCGTAGGAAATTAAATCTCCTCTAATGCCTTTAATGTTATTGTAAAATTCTATCCATCTATCCATCCAGCCAGCCATCCATCCAGCCAGCTAGCTAGCTAAAATTTTTAGTAGCCCATTTTAAGAGAGGCAGGAACTATTTTTAAACTCAGATTTTGATCCCCTGGCAGGTTGGGTCACATTAGCTCCATGGCTCCGGCCCTGTCTGTGCCTCTGTCGCTGCGCTCCGCCGGGCTTGCCATCACTTGAACCGTCTGGTGCCTCAGGGCGGGTTAGCGGGCGTGACTCGACTGAGTGCACGATGATTCCTATCAGAGTTGCACAAACCAGCCACACGCCAATCTGCGCTGTGAATGGCCTTAATTGCGACCCTTCATACCGATCACCGATCACATAAACCGCCACATTGCGCAACCGTCTCCGGATCTTTACGCAACAGCAGCAGCGCATCAGGATGTATCATCAAACAATCACAGAAAAGTGTTTTAAAAGCGTTTTCTTACTCGGGAGTGTTGATCCAGATGATATCCAAGTGGCAGTAGTACACGCACTCTTTATCCTTGTAGGAATAACAGGTGCAGCGCTTTTGTCTGGACTTTGCGGTTTCAGACGGCTGCGAACTCGCGGAGACAAACTGCTTGGAGTCTGTGACATCTCCAGAACTGATCTCAGATTTGACCAAGGCATGGGACATCACGAAACCTTTAGAAGTATGTTTAACAAGAAAAACACTAAATCAGCAAGCAGCTAAATGAGTAAAGAAACAAATCATCGAATAAATAAATACCCTCAATGAAGAAAATGCATGTTTTTAGACATCAGACATACCTTGTAGGAGGATTAATGTCAGTATTTTGAAAAGCATGATTCCTGTGAGGATGCACAGTGTCTTTGCCAAGTCAGATATTCCCAAAATCAATCATAGCCCGTTAAGGATGCAAATCAGTCTCCCACCATCATCAGGTAAAAATCCATCAACTTTGGTGCAGCTCACATGGTCCAAACAAGAAAGAACAGATCAGGTGATATTTGTCCCTCGTTGTCTTTCATGTTCATGTCAGAAATCCTTAAGTCAGAGGAAACTTTAGGCTCCTTAATGCAAAGAAAAATGTGACCCCGGGAGCAAACAGAGAAGCAGTGATCCCTCAGAAGTCCCTTCCCCTTCTGGAAGCCCAAATCAAACAGACTGGGCTAGGTTTGGGTTCACGCCCACACCTCCCATTACACCCCCTCAGTCAGATGCTGCAGCACCACGATGTGTGTGTGTGTGAGCATGTAATCCAGAAATCCAGGCGTTCTCCGGTTGATGCACAACATGCAAAACATAAAACTTGTCTTATTTAAAAGCTAATGAAATAGATAATCCTGCAACAAAAAGCAGAATGCACAGTTTTCTATTAATTAGTGTCTAAAATCCTGCACAATCTAATGAACATTCTGTCTAATATGCGTGTGTTTCCAGAGTTTCGGCACACAACCACTAAGCTGAAAGTCCAGGCAGACGTACTACATAAATGCAACTCATAATATAATCAAACACACCCTCCAAAGTGTTAAACAAATCATTTAGGCAAAGACCTATAGAGAGTTATATAAGAGAAAGAAAATAAGAGGAGGCGTTCCTGTCAGTGCCACAATGACCCTGAGGAAATGTTCGCCGGATTAGTTCATGCAACACTTTGCAGAATCATTATCACTTATTACTGTTTTTGAAATTTGCAATGCCAATGATCTGGAAAAACCCACCCTAAGGCCGTCTCACACAAGGTGCTGGTGCCACAAAAGAGCTTCTCAGTCAAATGGTAGAGTTGATGTGAATATAAATGAAGCCTGTGTTTTCATTTATTTACGTCAGATCATGCTTAATGATTTCAGTTTGTTTTTAGTGTTAGTAATTGTGCTCATTATTTGCATTACTAAAAGAATAGACAGTATATGAATGCAATAGGTAAGGCAAAAAAGATTGTCAGTGACACAAAATGGTAATATGGCAGACATTTTCATGGCATGTTGGACTTGTTTTGATTGTAAATGACTTTATCTGTGCTTGTCTAAACATTTTAACCGGGTAAAAAGAATAAAAAATGTTTTTGTGTGCAGCTGTAGTCTGCTAAAACACTGGACTGCAGCCGTGTTTGGGCTGCTATGGATGGATAGAGCCTATAAATACACATGTAAAACACAGACATGATTGTACTTTCTAGCCTCTTAGATGTAACTGTATGATGGACAACTGAGACACTAATTAGACAGATGTCATTTACAGATGAGTTAGAAAAGCACTTGGTAATCTGTGGAAAAAAATACAGTTGATGACAGAACCAGGCCACCTACATGTGTTTCATGTCAAGATTCGTCAGAATGTAAGCAGAGATGCGTCAAAGCACGTTGATGTAACACCAGAGGGTCAGGATTCAACTCTGGTTAGCCTGAAGAAAAAAGACAAGCTTCCATTTCGGACCTGCAGAGTCTTTGAAATAACTATGATGAATGGATGAGCTCAAAGATAAAACTGTTTCGCTTTGATGGAAAGTGGAAACTTTGAATTTGGGATAAATAACCCAAGATTTACCAGCTCCTCTCTCTGCCAGACATGGGTGAGGAGCAGGTCATGCATTAAATGTAGAGACAAACTAATCACAAGGTTTTGTCTGTCTACACAGGAATGTTGCTGACGGATCCAATCACCCGAGTCAACTTCAGCTTCACCCAAAGACTTGTATAATGATGGGTGAGAGACATACATGGTAAGTATTTGGTGACTGGCCTGCAAATTGAAAATGCTAATAAAATATGTAACAATAATAATGAGCTAAGTGGCACTGAGTTACATAAATCAATTTATTTATGTAACGTGGGGTGTGTACTTCTATTTTTGTAGCCTGAATGGAATTTATGAACACAACAGCTGTCAGCCACATGACGTAATCATGGCAGTTAGACGAGCACACCTTTGGTAATTTGAAGGTGTTGTGAACGATATCAGTGTTTAGACAGGGAATAAGAAAAAGCGCAAAATAGACTGAAAGTCCATCCATCCATTATCTATACCACTTAGTCCTCATTAGGGTCATGGAGGGCTGGTGTCTATCCTAGCTGGCATGGCTCAGTGGGTAGAGTGGCTGTCTTGTAACGGGAAGGTTGCCGGTTCGATCCTCGGCCTGTTGTGCTCATGTCGAGGTGTCCCTGAGCAAGACACCGAACCCCTAATTGCTCCTGATGGTTCGTGGTTAGCACCTTGCATGGCAGCTCCCGCCATCAGTGTGTGAATGTGTGTGTGAATGGGTAAATGTGACATATCATCATGTAAAGCGCTTTGGATAAAAGCGCTATATAAATACAACCATTTAAGGTGAAGCCAGGAGACACTCTGGACAGGTAACAGTCTATCACAGGACCACATCACACTCGTATTCATACCTACGGACAATTTAGAATCACCAATTAACCTAAGCATGTTTTTTTGGACTGTGGAAGGACACGAGAGTACCTGGAGAAAACCCACACATGCACAGGGAGAACATACAGAAAGATCCCAGGCCCAGGCCGGGATGCGAACCGGGTACCTTCTAGCTGCAAGGCAGCAGTGCTAACCACCGAGGCACTGTGCAGCCCCAGGTTGAAAGTCAAACATTTGATAATTTTTAATAAGAAACTGTTTACAAAAACAGGCCAGTGAAGCAAAAACCTGTAGAAACAGTGGCATATTGCTTTTATGTTTAGAAAGTTACATGTTGTGTCCGACTTATAGCCACAGTTCAACAATCTTCTGAGGTTAACTGATGACTCTAAATTGTCTGTGAATGTGAGTGTGTTTGGTTTTTTGTCTCTCTGTGCTGCCCTGTGATAGACTTGTGACCCTACAGATGATAATCAGTATAGCAAGTCTCTCCATCCATCATCTACACCGCTTAATCCTCACTGGGGTCACAGGTGGGCTGGAGTCTATCCCAGCTGACTGGGGGCAAAGGCAGTCCATCACAGGGCTACATATAGAGACAAATGATCACGCTCGCATTCACATCTACAGACAATTTAGAAAGAGCAATCAACCTCAGCATGCTTTTTTGGACTGTGGGAGGAAGCCGGAGAACATGCAAACTCCGTGTAGAAAGATCCTGGGAAGGTGGGGATCTTCTAGTTACAAGGCGACATCACTAACCACCGAGTCACTGTGCAGCCCCAGGTTGAAAATCAAACATTTAAATGGTTTTTTATTATATGAAACTATTTTTATTATTTACAAAAACAGGTGAATGAGACAAAGCCCTGTGGAATCAGTGGTGTCGGTGGTAGATGCGGTGCTGGGAGATATAAAGTGCATTAGGATAATCGACGCTGAAAGAAATGGCAAGACAAACCAAACAAAGCTAGGAGACCGTAGAGGAGATGATGGATGGGGGTGGCACCTACAACCATGCCCACAGCACTGTTATGAAAACAAACTTACCTCAATGAGAATTCAATTCCAATTTCCTTCCAGGTTGGGTTGCCTCTTGGGCAGGGCGGGAGTGGGACTCATTTTCAGCCCTGGACTTTCATGCCTCAGACCGGCCCACTTTAGATCACGACCTATTACTATTAAAATCATGTAATTCTAGCCTTGTCTGGTAATTCAATTCAATTCAATTCAATTTTATTTATATAGCGTCAATTACAGTCAAATCGTCTCAAGACGCTTTACAGAACCCATATGCCTGACCCCCAGAGCAAGCCCAAAGGCGACAGTGGCAAGAAAAACACCCTTTAAACAGGGAAGAAACCTCGAGCAGAACCCGGCTCTGTATAGGGGGGACCCATCTGCCTGCTGGCCGGGCGGGTTGAGAAGGACAGAAGAGGGCAAGGGGGAGGGATGGGAGAAGAGGGAGGGGTGGGAAAGCAAGGAAAACACAACACACATTTGGATACATGCATGACAGGATATGTGACACAGACAAAGTATAAGCTAACATTGAAAACTGACTCATAGTTTACTCTGATGATGTACGGCTCTGACATTAAACATACTCCATATATAGCTAGCAGTAAAATTCAAACAGTATGTAAGTTAGCATAACAGTATAGTGAAGGCGATGCAGAGTTGACTGGTGGAAAAAGGGGAGCTGGAAGCAGAGGGCTGGAGGAAGGTCAGCAGCAGCATCCCACAGTGGACATGGTGGAGACTGGACCAGCTGGTGGAACATCAACCACAGATCTGAAGCATCCAGCTCTGGGACCAGGGACACTCGGAGAAATAGCACAGGGGGAAACAGAGTGAATGTACTGCAATAACGGTATACATATTAAATGTAAAGGTAGATAGAGAAGGGCTCAGTGTGTCAAGAGAAGTCCCCCAGCAGCCTATAGGCCTATAGCAGCATGACTAGGGGCAGAACGAAGGGACGTCCAAGAGGGAGTCAGCTGTGCAAATGAAGACACAAGCCGAACCCCTGTGGGTCACCCAGTCAGCCCCAACTATAAGATTTGTCAAAAAGGAACGTTTTAAGCCTGGTCTTAAAAAATAGAGAGTAAATATTGCAACCTCTAAAAATAGAGAGGGTATCTGCCTCCCGAACCCAAACTGGGAGCAGGTTCGGTGTGTTTTTCTAAAATATTTCCAATTCAGTGCTGGTAAGGGTTGCTTCACAGTGAGGATTTATTCCAACATGAGTGCACATCTCCAAAATTATTCTTTACAACAATATCAGAATCTATATTCTGTTCAAATAAGTGTTCAAGGATATCCAAACCTTAAAAATGAAATAAAAGAAGAAATGAAAATATTAAATTTAAAAATAAAAAATAAAATAAAAGGTGTTGCACTTTCTAATAACGCTATCAAGGTTATACAAGGAAACAGTTCCATCACAACTTAAATTTCACAAATATGAGAACATCAGTTAAAGGTTAATCTCCAACACTATTCTTTACAACATCACAATGTCCTTTTTTTGCAATATCAAATATCAAGCAAATTAGTGTTCCCAGATATCTAATCCTCATGAATAAAGAAGAATTATTGCACTGTTGTCTGCAAGTTTGTGATTCACAGTATAACATAACTCGCTAATGAAACTTTAAAAATGCTTTAATTTTCATTTTATATTTACAATAACAAGAAAATAAAATCAGTAAGAGGCAGAAATGAAAAAAAGGTCCTTTTTTTTTTCATTTTCTGAGACCGGAAGTGGTCATCAGCAAGTGTGGAGCCAAACAGAGTACGATGCACGGACTGTATATAATTTTTTTCGTTAGTTTTTATGGTCAAAATGAGAGATCAGGTGGCCGATCTTAAAATAAATCAATATTGAATTTTTTATAGTGTGTTAAAGTTTTGCAAAGCTTAAACAATAAAACTTAAACTTTAACAATAAATTTGTTGTTGACCAGTGTTATTGGTCTTTTATTTTCTTATCGGTAATAAATGCATTTAGTTTGGATCCTTTATCTAGCTGTGGTCGCTCTGTCTTCTGGAGTGATTTGATTGGTTATACGTCACGAATAAAACTCCTTTAACTTAACATCTGTACACAAAATAAAAACGTATCAACAAATTTTCTGTTAGAGTTTGTGTTCTTCTAAGTTTAACTCCAAGATTTTAAATACTGCCATTTACTGCAAATGAATATCTCCTCCAAGTGTCTTACTAATAATCATTATCAGCCTTAAAAAACCCACTAAACACCCCTCTATACTGGACCACACTTAGTACAGTCCGGTTCCCCCTTCTATAAATCTGCTTGGAATCTTCCACTTCATGTTTGTCAAAGTGGCCTTCTACCTGGACAGGTTTTGTTGGAGCTCATCAACAAACATTTTGGGTAACTGCACTTTAATCTGGATGGATGACACTGAATTAGAGCCTGTTTTAATGAGACTGAGTTCAGATGTGTAGCTCTGTCATTAAATAGGAAATTATTTCTCAGAATTCACAGAGAAAAGTCTGAAATATTTGCTAGGTTAGCGTCGCACATGTTCTTTGGCTCAGCTAAAGCTAACTCTCTCCAACTTCTGGATCTCTGGAGTCGCTTGTTGTTCAAATATCTTGCTAGAGGTGCTGAAGCTTAGAAAGTCTGAGATGTTTGTTCGGAATCAGCTCATTGTCAAGTTTGATCTGAACTGTCCTCTTTTGTTTAAACTTTCCCTAAACTTAGGAGTTAATGACAGAGCAGCACATCCAGACTCAGTCTCATTTATGTAGAGATTAAACTTCAGTGTCATTCATTGATGTTAAAGTGCAGTTTTTCACATGTTTGTTGCACATGCTGCCGACCAAACCAGTCCAGGTGGAAGACGATGAGAAGAGAAGCTCCAGAGGATGAATATCACACATTTATGTTGGAAATAAATGTCCTTTATTTAGACATTGTCATGAAAAAGTTGGATTTCTCTTTAATGATGTTCAAATCTTTGTGTTTTGTTGATGTTGGTTTCTAAATGTTTTCTGACACTCTGCCTTAAAGATTAAAACCTTCTACGGCTCACAAGCTGCAACAATTCACACATTAACAACTATCTTTCTGACTAAACTAAGATAAGTGGAAAAACTGTCTGATTCCTGCATCATGAATGTAAATCTTTTTGGTTTTATGACAGTAAACTGAATATATTTAGGTTTGACATTTTATAAACCTAAACAAGAAATGAATTACTGGAGAAAACAATCAACAGATTAATGGACAAAGAAAATGTGTTTTCCAACATTACAAGATACATCCAATTTAAATTCAATTTTATTTATATAACACCAATTACAGGTCAAATTGTCTTATGTTTTTTTGCCGTATTTATTATATGACAAAGTAAGAAATTTAAACTTCTTGACTAATCCAATTTATTATTTGGTTTTTAAGAGACTAATCGACAATTAAGATAAATTTCTCCACTAAAACTAATAAACATGAGGTCAAATAGAAGGAACAGTTTTAAAGCCTGCAGTCCCACGATGACAAGAATAAAGTTTGTCAACAAAAACTAAATCTGCTGCTGGATTCCATTAAAGTCCTAATAAATGATAAAGTGTGATACTAAAGGTTTGTGGAGCTAAAAATCTCAAAGTAAAGATATCAAGTTGAACATCTGGATGGAGGCTGATAAAAGTTGGCCTCCCTTCATTTCTCTGGAGCGACTCCATGGATTTTAGGGATGCTGGTTAAAGACCTGCTCTTCTAGTCGTCTTCCTTCTAGTCGCTGTCAAAAATCACTCCATCCTCGCTGACTTCAACACCTCTTCGTGACAACTTGTTCTGCCTCCGATCACATGGAAACTCCAGAAACTCGGGAAAACCCGTCGAGACTTGAAGAACTTGTGGAGACGCAAAAAACTCGAAGGGTGGGGGAAGGTGTGGTGGGTGGTGGTGGGAGGTGGGAAAGTAGAGGGGGGCAGTGGGGGGAGGCCGCCACCCACCTCCCTGCCTACTCTCCGCCCTTACTCCACTTTGGCTCTACCCATGTGGTCACTTGGAAACTACGATGACAAAGGGACGACGAATTTATTTCTTTTCATCTGATCTGTAGTGCAGTGAGTTTAGGGTTTACCTATGGAGCTGCAGGTTGCCAGTTCAAGACCAGACCTTCTTAAATTTTATAAAAACATCAGTGGTGGGTCCTGAACCTGCCACCTTCCACTTGGTAGTCTCTCCTCTTATCCCCCTGAGCTACTTGCTCAGATACCAGTTCTTCTTTTTTGTGCATTTATCATCTATTTTTTGTCGTTTTAAATTTGAGTCTTGTCTCAACCGTTTTTCTCAGGAGGTTGGACTTCAGCCTTTGTGCTGGAGGGTTGAAGCCTCAATTCCAAGACTTTCCAAAGCCTCCACACCTCCCGAATCCTCAGGACCTGAGCTTTTACACAGTCTGAGGGCTGAAATTTTCCAAGTCCCACAGTAGATCTCTGTTAGATTTAACTTTCAGACAGTCCAAGGACTGATGTCTTCAAAGTTCCTGAGTAGTTCACTGTTAGTTTGAACCTTCAGACAGTCTGAGGACTGAAATTTAAAAAGTTTCTCAGTGTTCTACTGTGTTAGATTGAACTTTGTGGTTAACAGAAGCCTTAAAACTTGTGACCATGAGTCTTGATTTCACATTTAGACCATTGATCTGAGTTCTTCTCAGACCTTCACCTGTGGGTTCTTTAGAAATCCTGAACAAACTTTGATTCTCTTCACTGAACAGTAAAGTTTGTTCATCTATTTTTCAACAAATAGATGAAGGATAAATGCAAATCCCCTCTGCATCTGGTAGTGAAATGTGCACACTTACATAAATTAAATACTTTGTGGAAAGATTTAAGCTTTTATTTAGACATGTTGTCCAGAGTTCACAAGACAGTAGGTGTGCTCGTTTTGTGTTTCCTACAGAGCGATGCCAAAAACCTAAATCTGTCAAACTCATGGCTGCCCTCTGGTTCATTCCCAGATTCCCTAAGGATTAGGTTCTGTGCCATACCCCAGTTCTCTGGCTTGATCCCCAAGCTGGGAAACAGAGAGAATTCCAGATAAATTAAGACCATACTCTGTTTTCTTTCTCCTGACCAGAGTTATGGAGACAGAGTGTTATCAAAAAAGTAACTGTGGGTGGTTTTGTGGTCGTGCGCCCTGTACGTGCTTTCAAGGCATCATTTGAGGGTTTTTCCCGAAGGACGAATTGCATCTTGGCCTGTTGAGTCTGATGCTGCTCTGTGGGTTCATGTGATCACTGCTTGATATTTAAACTAAGCTGGCAATCAAAACTACACAAGCACGGCACAGAATCTCCATGAATACCTTGGTTTGGCGTAGATTATCAAGGCAATAAAAATGGATTGAGGGTGTGTAGCCTAGTAGTAGGCCTCATTTAATTAAATCTCCCTCACGCTACTCTTACTTCATTACACAACACATTTTAGCTCTTAAAATGTTTCCCTCGTGTTCATTAGTGACACGATTTTAGGAATTTATCTCAAATTAAGTTTTCCCAGCATAAAATTTCATGACTGTTGTGACAATTCTGCAGAATCTATTTTTCCATCGGTTGTCCTCCCCACTCTGAGGTCTAACATATAATTTCACATCATAACACGTGCACTTAATGTTCACTTTCTGCTCTTTCACCAGAGGGATTCTCTTAAATACACACTCCACCCTGGACTGGAAGACGTAAGGGAATGTAATACGTTTCAGGAGGACTCCGGCTACCAGGTTGTTCTGTTATTCTTGGCCTCACCTTGACTGTTATTAGAAAACATTTTGTGTGCGCAAAGCCGGGGGATTTGCACAGTCATTCCCCCTGGAGGACTGCAGAGCTACCTAGGCAGGGAGCGGAGGAACAATAAACAGAGGCCATGAGCATCTCAGATCACACAGATAGGCAAGCCTCTTCAAATGAATGGGATGAATTGGTGTAAAGAAAAAAAGGGAAAAAACAGTCACTGGAAGGAAGTGCAGCTGTGATGTACAGCTACACTTTTTCAGCCTTTCTTTTTCCCTTGTTGCAATATTTACTCTCTCTTTATCAGATCTATTTACATATTGTAGTCGATAAGAGGACGCTATTTATTATATACAATATATAGTAAATGCTACTTGGACACACATCAGGATTCAAAGCTTTACCCTGACTTGTCTTCATTCCTTTACCTGAATTAGTCACATACTGAGGTGTTTCCTCTGCTTGTAAAAGGGTTTTGACAGATTTACCAAGACGATAGAAATATATATAGCGGAGCTGAACTTTTCAGCTTTTTCACCAGAACATCCTTCCAAGATTATCACATTAAACTCAGCAACATTGCTCTCAGATGAGCAGCAGCTGATGTCCAGGATCCCACAGAGTCTCTGCTTTGTGGTAATTTGTATTAGGTTTATTTTGTCGTTATATACTATACGAAACTGTTACTTATTTAAACCGACAATTCAGAAAAGTTTGTTACCTTGCTGACATGTTTCGACAGCTTCTGCTGTCTTCCTCAGAGCGTCATATGACGTTTGGTGACGTGTCCTTTTTTATCACGTGGTCGGTTTGACATATAACATCAACACAGCAGTAATACCACATGCAAAACTCCGGCAGCTGTTAGTCCATCCCAAAAACAGAATAGACCCGGACAATAAATGCAACATCATCTATGAAATACCGTGCAAATCATGTAACAAAACATACATTGGTGAAACAGGCAGGTCATTCAAAGCAAGACGAACGGAACACCAAACAGAAGTTCAAAAGGAAACAACTGGACGCTTCACAAGAGCACAAAAAGAGCAAGCCGAACAAGAAAATAAAAAATCAGCCATCACAGATCACTGCAGAAGACAAAATCACGTTATGGACTGGGGCAGGGGGAGGATTATAACTTCGGAGACTAATAAGCAGAGACGATGGATCAAGGAAGCCATTGAGATCAGAAAGCGGGCGGGCCACACTATGAACCGGGACGAGGGGGCCTACATCCTTTCGCACACCTGGGACACCATCCTCCGGAGACCACCAGACGGCGGGAGGCGTGGTCGGTTTGACAGATTCTGACAGATCTGTCAAACCGACCACGTGATAAAAAAAGGACACGTCACCAAACGTCAGATGACGCTCTGAGGAAGACAGCAGAACCTGTTGAAACGTGTCAGCAAGGTAACAAACTTTTCTGAATTGTTGGTTTAAAAAAGTAACAGTTTCGTGTTCTGCGTTGTGGTGTTGTTGTAGAGTAGCTCATGGTTTACCAGAACTGATGACAATGATGATGTTCAGCCACTGGAAATGATGAGATCTGTGGGATGCTGCACTGCAAGTAGTGACACTGAAATTTATGCAAAATTAACCCAATCACAAAGGGTCTGTAAAATAAAAATGTGGCTTTGAAATAATGGTCTAAATTGTACAATAAAGTAGCCTATACACAAACATGTACTACATGTTAGAAAGAGGCAAACACATCATGGGATGATCCTCAGAAACGATTTTCATTCCAAGACACTCGTGATCATGGAGCTGTTTTTTTTTGTTTTTTTTTAGTTTCATAAGGGCAAAAATATATGTGGTTAGCAGAAATTGTGATCATAATGCATACAGACTATTAGAGACTGAAAAATAATTCTCTGGAGGAATGCCTTGCCAAACCAAAATTGCTGCAGACACAAATGCAGGACATCTGCCTCGAAATGAAAACTTCCAAACAGATTGACCTCTGATTGGCTTCTGTGGTGTAACAGATTTTCGTGGATTAAATAAGAACTTTTTATTAGTTTTTTGTTTGTCATCCGTAAAACAAATCAATTTAAATAAAATGTCAGTTGCAAAATCCCTCTACGTGCCATTGTGCTACAATCACATTCCTTTTTATTTCAACTACTTATCATTAGGTATGACATGGAGAAATGCTCAAGAGGGGAAGGCAATATTTATAGGTATTTGGAAACTAAATTAACACTTGTATATACATGTTTCCTTGTCTTTTGCTTGCCCAGATAGATGAAGTATAAAAGAAAACTGATGCTATCTTAGAGCTGATGTAAGTCTTAAATCTTAAAACTGACGCTATCGTCTGTTTTGGGTTTGGGATATAAAACAAGACATCTCCATTTTACACCTTTTTTTTGTTTGACCTTTATCTTTGCTGTAAAAATATTGCAGAAAATCTCTGTATTACAGCTCACAGGAGAAAAATAAAACTTCATGTTTTGTAATTGCTGTAATTTTCATGAAATTGCACACAAATAAAGCATTTGATTCTATTCCTTATCTGCACGAAAGGAAGGTTTTGAGGCTGGTTTTGGCTCGGTCTTTTACACATTCGTGAGATGCTTTGACCATGTTCTTAACTGCTGTGGACGCTGTGGTAGCTGCCGTGCATACATCAGAATACAACTTACAGCCCTCTCAATCCTTGCCGTGATTATTGAAGTGAGCGTCCAAAGTATGGCTGATTGTTTGATTAGAGGTGGGTGGCAGGGAAAGAAAAAAGCCCAGCAGTCTGTGTAAAAACAGGGATTTACCCATTTATTTAAGTTTTGACTCAGGAATCTGCGTCAGATTTAAGCCCCTCTTACATTATTCACAACGAGGAGTTAAAAGCAATAAATGCAAATGTTTTTATGAACTGGGCCATCGTGGGGTTTAATCTTAGCAGTAGAGGATCGAAGCTCATGTACCAGCCAGTATGTCTCTCCACTCCAGACAGTTTGCTTTGATAATCTCCCTGTCACCTAGTAAAGTCAATAGATCATTTGTCAATCCCTCGGGCATCGTTTGTCAGCAGTGGTAGCATAACCACTGGGGTTGTTTGAAGAAGCATACTAATAATATATCTAGGTATCTATGATAAGATAAGGCAAGATAAGATGAGCATTTATTTATCCCACAGTGGAGAAAGTTACAGTTATACAGCAGCAAAGGTAGTGCAAAAATTAAGGAAATATACAAGCATGTATGTAACTATTTATCTGTAAAAGTTTGACCAGTGGCAGTTATCCTCTATTTACCTTCTTTACATCTCTCCTGAGAGGTTGATTTAAACAGACAGGTGAATAGTTTTACATGGCAATTGACTTGATAAAGCAGAGAATGATTAGTTCAATAATAAATAAATAAAAAATAAAAACAATGGCATTTTATAATGGCTTTTCTTTTCTTTTTTGTTCTTTTTTTGGGGGGGAACTCACAATATACTGGCTGGTTTGCCCACTTTTCTACTTAATTGAGATTTTGGCGCCACCAAGTGGTGATGTCACAGTACAGTTTAACGTTCATAAATGTAAGGAGCAAATCAGCGAAGGAAAAGATAGAACTTAGAAAAATAAATAAATTCACAAAGCGTCTAAAATGACTTTAAGGCTTTAAAGGTTTGGAACTCGTCCTTTGTAGCTTTCTGTTTTATTGTTATCTGTGCACTTATTCCAGTCAGTGGACGTGTTCTTAAAAATAACAGTTAATTTACAGTGTAGTTCAACACCGCCGATATGTAATATCTTACAGTTGAATTGGCGCTTCCAAACAATAGATATATTAAAGTGAAATTCTGTTATTTTACACGGCTTTACTTTTAATTTCAGAATATTTTAACTGCTACGGAAAGCACACTTGGACAATCTTCCCTCAGTCGGTTGGGCGGTTGCCATGACAACGGCTGTTGTCAAACACGGAATAGTGAAGACTGCTAGCTAACTTCGGAAGCTACTAAGACGTCGCTTTGAATTGAATTGAATTTAACGGTAACTATTATAAACTGCGACTATTTCATGGTGTCCACCTCCATGTCAAAGTACAAGGTAAACCAAAAGTACATCTGGGTGTCTTGTCGGTTTTATTTGAACAAAATGAGATCTGATATTGTGAAGCTAGCAAAGTTTTGTTTGCAAAATTATCAAAGTTCTGCTTTCTGAATATTGTATTTGCTTATATAAACATAGATAATTAATCATAATAATAGGTTAACTATAGTTGCACCTCATATATTACCGTATTTGAAAGTAAAGTTAATTTAAAACTTATATTGCCCCCAGGGGACAAATAAAGTTTTTGTATTGTATTGCATTTAAACACGAGATACATAATCAAGTTCTATTAGAGTTAAGTTGTCTGAAATAACCTTAGCTGATGAAGAAACCAGATGAGTTTGCAGCTGTTAGGTGTTTACAAATTAAAAGTTCATCACTGAGATTAAGTCTGGATTTGCTTTCTTCACCTTTACAGACATCTGGATACAAAGGTTCATGCGACTATGGCAAAAGTGATGAGCGGTGGGTGTTGCTCTCGAGTTGGCTCTGAACTCTAAGTTACTCTCAAGTTCTGGTAATGCTGACTGTGTTGCAATGTCTCCTCAGGGAGGGGAGAAGTTGTGTGCGTTACAAATGTGGCCTCCTCAACACCATACAAGATGTTCTACGCCAAAGACCGAACTGGGTGGAGGTCAAAGAGTGAGTAGAGATGCTAGACCAAGCTGTTCGGTGCGGTGTGAGATTTCCCATAGGTGTCAAACACAAACATTCGTGAACAAACCTACACTGTGGATGAACCAGAGGTGTGTGTTTATCATTATATAAGCTTCATTTTTTTCAATTTTTGGCTTGTGAATGGCATCTTTTCTAATTCTTACAGTGATGGAGAGTGGGACTTCAACTGGTGTGATGTGGGTTGGCTCAGGGAGAACTTTGGTCACACATACATGGAGGAACATGTACGAATAAACCACTTTCGCAATCATTATGAGGTAAAGCTGCATCATTCTAGCTCATTATAAAACTATAAACTGGAGATTTCAGCAATAATTCGTATATTTTCTGTGTTTCTGTTTTATGCAACAGCTGACTCGCAAAAATCTCATGGTAAAAAATCTGAAAAGATACCAGAAAAACCTTGAGAGGGATATGGGCCGCGTAGAGGCTTCTAGATGTGACTTTTTCCCCTGCACCTTCGCGCTACCCAGCGAATATCATCTGTTTGTTGAGGAGTTCAATAGAAGTCCTGGCAGCACCTGGATCATGAAGCCGGTAAACTAAAGCAGGCCACACATGTAACAGAGCAATGAAAACGATCTTTAAGTCAGTATTTAGATTACCTCAGAATGTAAAAATTATACTGCTCTGAAGTCATGAAAAGTAACTGGCTTGGTTATTTAGGTGGCAAAATCTCAAGGCAAAGGGATTTTCCTGTTCAGGAAACTGAAAGACATTATGGATTGGAAGAAGGTAACATACATTTATTTTAATGAGGAATTGCTTGTAAATCGAACTGATAAAAATGGACATTCTGCACATCGCATAGATGCTAATATTTGACTTACGCAGGATGGCACACGCTCAGAGGAACAGAAGGATTTTGCCCAAGTGGAAAACTATGTGGCACAACGCTATATAGAGAAGCCCTACCTGATAAACGGTAATAACCTGAGTGAAAAAATACATTTTGTTTGTAAATCTGAATTGGAAAAATTCGTCAAACGATTTCATTTAACAAAAATTAAGAATTGACATATTGTGAACTGGAGGATCAGAGCAAATAGAGGCTTTCTATTCTTGCTTTTTGTCCCCACAGGCAGGAAGTTTGATCTGAGAGTCTATGTGCTGGTCACATCAGTACGTATTAAGCCTCGTAAATTGCATTGTTTTATTTTGTTTATCCAAAATGTGAATTTTTCTGCTTGCGAAACTCAGTGTATTTGCACGTGTGTTTCAGTATGTTCCCCTGAAGGCCTGGCTGTATCGAGATGGCTTCGCCCGCTTCTCAGGCACTCGCTTTTCCCTCAGCAGTATTGATGACAAGTGTAACCTTTTCTTTGGTGATATGAAATGTTTTTCACCATTCATCGTGATGTTGGTGCACTTAGGTGAGAGTCTGTTTCTGAGTTTTTAGTACAAGTAATTCCCCTAACAAATTCAGCCTTTTGTCTAGTGAAATACTTAAGTAAAATCCGTTTTAAATAGCTCAGTGTGACCCAATTTTTGAGGCTGTTGTTCCTAATTTTGTTGCTTCCATCCACATTCCCCTGCTAGAGGTCAGTGTGTCATTGGAGTTTCTAAATTCTCCTTAGTGCTTCTTCTCAGATATGCACCTCACCAACGTGTCTGTTCAGAAAACAGCACCTGACTATGATCCCGAAAAGGTGTGTAAATGGAAAAACCTCCAAAAATATGTTAATTATCTGAAATGTCTCCAATTTAAGCAACTTTATCAATTCTTTCATTCTTCCGTCTATCTCTAAACAGGGTTGTAAGTGGCAGATGCAACAGCTTCGAAGATACTTGACAGCAAAACATGGCAGAGAGATGGTGGAAACCCTGTTTAAAGAGATGGATAACATCTTTGTCCGCAGTCTACAGAGCGTGCAGAAGGTCATAATAAATGACAAACACTGCTTTGAGCTCTATGGTTATGACATACTGCTGGATCAGAACCTCAAACCGTAAGCGCTCGGACACACACACACACACAGATCATCATCACATACACATATTCACTTGCAAATACGCACTAATAAGGCCTGCGTGCTCACATATAGCACATGCACGGACAAGCAAACATGCCACTCTGACTTATGTTCTTGGTACCAGGCAGTAAATCTGTTCGTTAGTTTCCAGAAGTGCGAATAACCTCGTAAATCTGCCCAGAATATGATGTAACAAACTGACAGGTATGTAATAATTCTGCTGTAAATAATCACACACAAAGTGATGACAGTGTCTCCGTTCAGTCCAGATACTAGCTGTCCTCATTGAGCTGTTTGCTGCTGCTCTTGGATTGGGCTAATGCTGGCTCAAAAGACTAAGCCAATGTTTGCTGAATGTCGTCACCCTCCGTCTCCTTGCAGGTGGCTAATTGAGGTGAATGCCTCCCCATCACACACACCCAGCAGCCAGGAGGATTACGAGATGAAGTGCAGGCTGCTGGAAGACACTCTGAATGTTGTAGATATGGAGGGAAGGTAAAGGTCCCGTTCTCATCATGTGTTTGCCCTTTTGTCACAAAGAACCAAGGCGTGAGGGCTTACTGTCTCTCAATTCATTAAAGGCATTAAAATTTGCAAGCATTATGTTTTGAGGATGGATTATGACATATTTAAAAATGAATAACGTGTGTAAAGAATCACCTTTTAGAGCAAACTGTGTTTTGCAAGAATTAAGAACCGTCAGATCACAAGAAGAATTCTGCACCACAGATGATGAGTTTCTGTCATCTGTTTCTTCCACGCTGGTGATGCATTCTAATAGACTGCTTTTCTCATTAGGCTGACTGGCAAGGAGAAAAGGGTTGGGGGCTATGATCTCATGTGGAACGATGGGCCTGTCTACAGAGAGGATGTAAACCTGCAAACATCTGGCAGTTTATGTTTCACTGCCAACACACACTTAGGTAACCTAACTGTGCCGTTAATGCAAATGTCTTGGGGCAACAGCAGCTCCCATTTTGGGGCTAAAAAAAAGTCTGATAATGGTGCAAAAGTATACCTGAGAATACAGTTGTAATGTCTGATAACCTGTCCTTTGTTGCAGGGTGTGTGAATGACAGAGAGAAGCAGCTTCGCCGGCTTCTGAAACCGTTTCCATACCAGAAGAAGGTGTAATCTCATGCAGAATTTCTGTTGTTTCCATAGTACTGTGGTCTGCAAAACTTGTCATCATAGTGGTATCCAGGTGGTTCTCTGAAAGTAGACTGGCTCCAGTTAATTCAAACACCTTGGAAAAAAAACAAATATAAAATTAGTTCTCTGTGATGATCTGATCAGCATCCAACCTCTATTAAAATCTGAATATATGAATCACATGTACTCTCCATGAATGCTGCAATAAGCATGAGGGTAACTGGTTCTATTTGTATATATGGATTTCAACAGTGTGCCAGTAACAAAGACAGTTCTGCATTTTGTGTAATTTTCATCAGGTGCTCCAAAGAATGACTAAAAGACCAGTGTTCCTTGTGTGCAAAACATTTATTTCTATGCCTTGCAAATACTTGCATTCAACATTGAGAAAATACATATCACAATCTTTCTGCGTGCATGTCAATGTAATGTACACACATATAGTAACAGTGCCACTCCTGGCCCCTTATCTATGGCTTCGATACTTTACATAATATTAAGTGAAGAGGTGCAATCAGAATACTTATCACATTTACATTGATGCAGTGTTCCCATGAATCGGACGCACATGGGAGACCACGAGAAACAGAGAAAACACTCCAATGTAAACACAGTGTTCTAAAAACGTCAAGTATGCAGTGGAATAAGGAGGTGATATGTCTAACATTACCATGTTACAGCTATGATGTGTTGAAACCCCACTGAACCCTGGGAATGACAGCACAGCAGACATAATTACATTCAGCTCTACAGATTTTTTCTTTTTGTGCGTGACAATGTAAACAGAACAATGACAATGATGAATACAAGTCAACCACAACACTTCTCATAAATATAACTATGGTATATAAAATCTGGAAAAATATGCATTTACATTCGTAGCAAACATTACACCGTCTTCAATGATAGGAAGAGCTCAGCTCTATGCAAAATACAGTATATTATCAGACTACAATTCAAGCTGTTCAAACATGAAAAGCCCTTGTAACCAAAAATGTGAAACCATAGCACAAATATACCTGGAACCTGTTACTGTGCCTCCTTCATCTCCGCTAAAGATCCTTTAACTTAACATATGGTTTAAAACATGAGGCACCAAAGAAAAAACAAAAAGCAACATCAAGTAAATCAAACAAACACATTCCAACATCAAAAATTGCACAATTATCGGCTATGGTTGTATTTCAAGACTAAAATGGAATGACTGGTGTTAAACTTCACTATGGATTATTTATTCTGAGAACTGTCCAGCGGCAGAGTGTATGCTTATTTTATTCCTATTTTATCATTAGTAGGATACTGAGAGATGACAGCAGAGTGCAATGGAGTTTAGTCTACATAAAAGCTGTGTTTTCAGACTCCTAGCAGGGCACAGGCTTACGATGTACTTTCTGTCAGAACACAGTCCAGCATTATGACTACAACTGTACATTTGGAATGAAAAGCAGAGTATGGTTCTGTTCTACGGAGGGTAACATTATTCTTCATCTGTATTCTAGCTGCTCAATCGCTCCTAGTTGACCTTTTGAAGGCTGCACACCACTGACTGATTTAGACTGCTGTACAACAGTTAGGACATGTTAGTATTACACAGATAACACAGAAAGCAAGCATAGGTTCAAGCTCCTGTACCAGATAGCCACTAAGTAAAGCACTATATTGCAGGGCTATATAGTTACTTTGCAACGAAGTGCACGTTTTTTGTTTTGCCGTTCTGCTTACTGCTAAGCGGGGCTTTGGAGAGAGACGACGGGTCTTTAGCTGCTCTCTTCATGGCAGTTTTTGAGGCCTGACCTGCTGCCTCCGTCCTCTGCCAGTCCTTCTCCTCTCTCTTCGAGGTGATGATGTCCCTCTTGCTTGCAACAAAAGCACGCTTCTCTGCACTGGTTGCTTTGGTGCCTCCGGTCTCCTTCTTAACATCTGTCTCAGAGTTGGCTCTGACGCGGCTTTTCCTCACCGGACCTTTGCTGTTTGGGTTAGTGCCAGACTCCTGGGTTTGCTTACGGGCGTTGCCTGCAGCCTGCATGTGCCTGAGATGACTCCTTCCAGCTGAGGGGCTTACTGGGGTCTGGGCTCCTCCTCCACTTCCGCCCTGTGCCCCTGGGCTCCTGCCCTCCGTGGAGGTTGCTCGGGTCTCGCTGCTGCTCCTCTTTGCTGGCGCCCCAGGTCGGGCTCTGCGCTCCAGCAGCGGGCTGAGGCGGGAGTGGCGCTGGTAGGCATAAGCAGAGCAGCTTCCATTGCACAAAGGGTAGCGAATGTGACAGTGAGGACAGACCGGGTAGCGGGAGATCTGGTGCTGGGCCGAGGCGGGAGATGGGGGGTTGTTGACGGGTGCGAACGGGAAGGCTCGCTGGCTGTGTCGCAGGCCTTTAGGGGAGTTGAGTCGGGATGATGGAGCCGTGTGAGGCCTGGGCGGGTGGGCAGCCGTGGTTGACGGGAAGCCCTGTGGCCTCGGGCGGCTCCCAGGCGGACGGCTGCTCTCTGCTTGCACAGTTTGGATCTGGAGCCACTCCAGCTGCAGCAGCCTCTCCAGGTACTTCTCTAGGGGCCCTACAGGTTTGGGCCGGGGGGCACCACGACCTTCTGTGTGAAGAAACACCGCCAGCTGCCTCAGGCTCCAGCTGTTGAAGGGAGGAGGCAGGAAATCGGGATAACTGTAGATTGGTTTTTCACTCTCATCCTCATCGCCCACCACCCCGTGGGGTCCTGGGATGTCCGGGGGGAAGTCGAGAGTGTTGATGACCTCGGCCCGGAGGTTGAGGTGTGGAGGGGTGCAGGGGGTGCAGGGGGAGGGCAGCACAGGCAGCCTCTCGGAGTCAGACAGATCGCTGGCACTGTCAGTGTCTTCC
The DNA here is from genome assembly GCF_021347895.1 of Acanthochromis polyacanthus. Classification (NCBI taxonomy): domain Eukaryota; kingdom Metazoa; phylum Chordata; class Actinopteri; family Pomacentridae; genus Acanthochromis; species Acanthochromis polyacanthus. The sequence goes on from NC_067118.1 coordinate 40,576,865, forward strand.
TCCTTGTGGTTGTGGTGCTGCTGCAGCACATCTGGAGTGAGGGCCGGGGAGTGTGTGAGGGGGTGAGCCGGCATGTGTCGCAGTCCTGATATGGGGGACAGAGGCAGGGACAGGGCTCGCCGATTCTTTCCCGTCCCACGGCTTTGGTGGAGCTCGCCGCTGCACTGTGGCACTCGGAGATTTTCTCGTTTCTCCTCCTTCCTGTGCGCGGAGGAGTGTTTGCGGAGTTGAGGTCTCAAATCTCCCTGCTCGTCTTCAGGGCTATAAAAAGACAAGATGAGTTTAAGGAAAAGCTGTTGGGGGATTTAGGGATTTACTGTACCTGAAGCAAAGCATTCAGAGGGAATGCAACCCCCCCCCCCGCTCCTACCTGGAGGCTTTGCTTGTGTTCCGTGCAGCTCCAGACTTGACCCTGACCCCTTTGGATTGTGCACCCTGGAAAACAATCATTGTGGAGTTTGTTTGGTCACTCAGGCCAACAACACATGCAGCAACACTGTCTTCGATCCAGTGCAAAATCAATGCTGAAAAATGACCTCTTTAATTCAACAGGAGGTCATCCACGTACCCTATACACTGCTGTGTCCTTATCCTGACCTGGTCCTGGGAGACCATTTTTCATTTGGCCCACTGCTTTCTTCGTCTTGTTACCTTTCTTTGAACTGTGGAAACATGATAGAGGCATGTCTAACCTATTCCTGCTGCACAACACGAGAAGCTTCAATTAAGGTCTCACTGCCAAAAAAATAAAAAAATAAATAAGAGGCCTACCTGGTTACTGGTCCGCTGTTTTCAGTATTTTTTACCCGAATCTTCTCTTTGGAAACGACGCGTTTGAGTGTCGTGGATGCGGTGCGTTCCTGCATGATGGGCCCCATGTTGCACCACAGGGGATGTTGTTCGGAGTCCAGCACAGTTATCAGATCCTGCAGTAGCTAAAGAACCCAGCCGACATCCCGGATCAGATACTCTATTCTGAGAATGAGGCTAAAAACACCCATTTTCTCCAAAGTGCTGCAATGCATCATGCGCAGATCCAGTGTCCCTCCACTGCAGGTTAAACGCGTCCGCCTGTTTTCTTCGTCGACCCTCGTTGCTGCTCGGTAACAAATCGCTTGATGGTTTCTTATTTTGTGAACGAGCTGATCACAGCAGACGCGTCTCCTCTTTGACTGTCATCCTTCTCGCCATTACTAATGCAAAACGGTGCAACAAGCGCGGACGCTTTGTTTGGCTCGCCGTCCCAGTCAGATAGGTTTGTTTACCTGCTGCTTACTGGCTCGCAGCTGGTGTCGGAGTGGGAATCCGAGGTGCATCATGGGAGTTGTAGTACATGCGCGCTAGTGGCTCGTTAAAACTACCCAAAACGCATAAAAAGCGCCCGCTTGGTGTTGATTATCAACGCAGGACAGAAGTGGAAAATCATCTAGCAATGCGCCTAGAGATTTGACTAAAAAATGAAGTAAAAACGAATATAAATCCATCTTAAATCACTCCATCACCCATGCACCGTCAGTGGTTTCTGCTCCGTATGTAGTTTCCTGTTAACTGCGCGCATGTTAGCTGATCTCCACCGACTTCACGACACAGACATGTATGCGTGTTGGAGCAGCTGTGAAGGAGGAAACTAGTTCCACATCGGGTTTACACAACAGGAGCCGACCGTGGAGACTTCGTGACGCACGGAGACGCGCAGCTTCCAATAAACACTACTTTAAATCATGGAGGATCGAGCGTAAGCTACATCCTGCAGGTTTAAATGTAACGAACGCGTCACATCTTTATATGGTGAGGGGATGTCAAAGTTTTTTTGTTTTTTTTTTTGCTGCTGATCCACATTAAAAGGTGTTTTCAGTGCCGCTACGGCCGTTCAGAAATAGACTGTGCGTTCAGGCACGTACTCCCACAGCACACGCCCACTCTGTCTGCGTTGTCAAATTTATAACAGCAAAATTGTTGTTTTTAGAAAAGTTGCAAGACAACTCCTGCATTTTTGGTAATGCATAATGCATTTTGCTTTTGATTACAGGTGAATTTAGAAAGATGACAGATTGTTTTTGCAACTTTCTTTGCAGGTGATCAACACTGCCTCTTACTATGGAGAAAGGTTGGTTTATTGGACATGACAGGATTCCCCCTGCAAAATCTGACCAGCAGACTCCCAGCAGCACTGCCTCGAGGCCTTTCATGACTATAAACTTAACTGAAATGCTGCGAGCTGACAAACCCAATGTGGAAAAGAAGCCAGTTCCAATCCGCCCGCCAAGCCCCAGAGTCCCCAAGCCAAAACAGGAAACACTCCACCGCAGTCCTTCCTGTGAACCGACACCCAAACCCATCATCCGACAGCGGTCACACTCTTTACCTTCTGCTACAGCCAAGAGGAAGCAGTGCAGAAATGTTGGAGTACGGTTTGCTGACTCCTTGGGACTGGATCTGGAAGACGTCAGGCTTTTTAAATCTGGAGACGATCCGTTCGTGCCACATCATGTTACCTTCAGGTTGCTGATGGGTTCTGAGATAGCAGACGAGAAGCATCTGGAGATCTCCTTGCCATACATGAAGCCAGTTTTTGCCCAACAACCTGGCGACCAGCCGGGATTCTTGCATCGTCTTCGTGAGCAGAAAGTGTGCCTGGAGAGAGTGTCGTGTTTTGAACTGGGCGTCATCGGGATCACCCAAGTCGTGAACCTGGACTTTGAGAAAGATGTCACAGCTCGGTATTCGTTCACAGAGTGGAAGAGCTGTACAGAAACTAAGGCCTCTTGGGTGTCCAGCATCACCAAGACCTGGGAAGGTGGAGGCGGGCAATTTAGTTGTGATACATTTCGTTTCCATCTGCCCGTCCCTCCATTCCTGCAGCCAGGAGCACTGTTAGAGTTCGCTATTCGATACGAAGTCTGTGGGGCTGAATACTGGGACAACAATGATGGACAGAATTATAAGTTAGTTTGCCAAAACTACACACTCACTGTGCCTAAAGAATGTGAGGATAGCATGGTGCACTTCATTTAGGATGTAGACTAAAGGCAGAAGAAATCTCTTGAGAGCACTTTATGAGAGCTGGCACTAAAACCTGTAGCAAACACCTGCATAGTAACATAATGTTCATTCTGTTCAAAGTGTTAACCGAGTTTGAATGAAGTTAGATTTGAGGCGAACTGTAGCTCTGGATGGACTTAGAGGGAAGTTAACTATTGCACTTATTCCTGATGCCAGCTTTGCTGTCACTCTGATGTTGTTGTTTTGTACAAATTGCACTGAAAATTAAATGTTCCTAGCTGTTCAAAAATGCACTTTAGTATGAGCACATTCAGTAGAAGTGACACCCACAGAGAATTACATAAGTATTCTGTGAAAATTAAATGAATACACTTCAGTCCACTGTTTTCTTCCAGCTGGATCTTTGACAAAAACTCATTTTATACAAAGCAGGGATTTGGAGTGGTGTACCATTCATTTCCAAATGTAGTCAAACCAAAAGCCCAAAGCACGACATGGATACAGTTTGAATGTCATTTAATAAATCAGAAATGAAATATTATTTTGTTAAATAATCCATTTTTATAAACAGCACTTTGCTGTAGTATAATTTAGGACTGAACAATTTATCAAAATCACAATATGGTCACTTGCAATATCCAGATTATAGGAAATGCATCTCTGATAAAGATAAAGTGTGTAAGAAGATAATATAAATGAAATATTGTGCTGCTACAGAGATATCCTGGCCTTTAAATCATATTCTGAAGACATGCAGACCTCAGCACAAATCACAGTCATTTTTATCTATTTTTCATGGGGGAAAGAAATGACCATTTTACCTAAAATTGTGACTCATATCACAACTGCAATATCTGTCAAAACTGATTTTTATTTTTTTGAATTTTGTTCAGCCCTATTTATATTTGCATTGAAAGCTCAAGTCCTACATCCTCTAGCGATATTCAGCTAGTTTATGTATATGATTTTCTCTTTCTTTTTCAGTTATGACACTTTCTGGAAAGAAAATGATGTTCAAGGCACTTTCTAATGGCAAAATATTCCAATGTGTTACTAGCTGTATTGAAATAAATGACTGCACACTAAAGGAAATACTGCTTGTTGAATATTAACATAAGAACTGTTTTATTGTTGTGATAAGTGAGGACTTGTCTGTTGCCTGTCCCAAAGTTTTGACCACTCGTGACTGTTTTTAAACAGATTAGAACCAGACTATATATATAAACAGTTTAGAACCACAGACTGTATGCAAAGAGGTCAGAGAAGTTTAGTGAGTTTCAGGATTGTGCAAATACAGTTCAAAGCAAACCACAAGTCATTCCTTGATACAATTCTACAGTTTCATTTAGCAGACGCTTTTGTCCAAAGCGACGTACAACACAAGCAAGAATTCAGACATAAGGAATAGCCTTTAGAAAGTGCAAAAAGTGCTTCAAGTGTGATTGGTCCAAGGCGATTCCATCAGCATACAACAACTGTTCAGAAGCCACATTGCAAACTATGAATTTGGAGGAAATTTCAATTTGAAAACCTAATTTGCTTGTGCCATCATGAAGAGTAGATGTTGTATAGAAAGTATACAAAAGAAATACTGCTTGAAAAATCTGATTATGTGGAAAGGTAAAGGTGTTTAGGGGATTGCTAAAGAGACTCAAAAAGATGAAGTTTGATGCCAACAGAAAAGAGTAAAATATGAGATGCAATGGCATGGAGCAGGTAGGAGTTAACAAATATTTTCACTTTGTGTGTTTTTGTTTTCCGTTTTCTACCACTGTGATACTGTGGCATGTCTAAAACAAACAAACAAATAAACCAGGACAGCAGGCTCTAAGTAAACACGTCTCTGATTGGACGTTACACAAGTCACGCGCTTCCGTGAATAACGGAAAGACTTCGCGGGGTTTTGCGTTTATAAACTGTCAAAAAATAAGTATTTCGTTATGTTTTCATGCGAAAATTAATAACACGGTAAGTAACTCAATGTGAATAGTACAACGTCATATAACTCTTTTAGTTATTTGGTGCCCGCTGATGCCTTATTGTCCGAAATTATTTTTAGCAGGTAGCTTTCCTAGCATTAGCAGCAGGTACTCAACGTTTAGCTAGCTCCATTATTTTGGGGGAGAAGAGATGTCAGGTTAGTTAGCGAGTAATGGTTAAGCTTATGTGTACAACGATCGTTCATGATATATAATATGTAAAGAAGGTCTTGGAATTACGTTTGGTGAGGGTTGACAAAGAGAGAACCGGTGAAAACGTAGTGGATTTTGTTGACGCGGAGGCACTGGTCCAACCGAAGCGACGGCTAACCGGCGTTTTTCCCGGAGTTGTGGTGCCTGAAATTCTACCAAAAACCAATCGGTACCCGTCTCCAAATGTCTCCAGCTGCTTTTATTTTTTGCATACAGTCAAAACCAGCAAATACACATTAGGTCCCCGGTGATTGTGATTTAGTCTGTAAAACTGTAAGTTTCTTGTAACCGTGTAATTGATGTTTACATCATAATCACATTTAAGATTAGCGGCAGTATTAAAGTATTGTTTTCAATGTTTCTGCTCTATGTGTTTATTTTTTGTAATAATCTTGTTCGTATGTAGAAGCTAGACTGAATGACTTAATTTGCAGATAGGCTTTAGATGTAAAAACCCATCTGCAAATTAATCTTTCTTGTTGGTAACCTTTAAAATGTAGCCCTCATGAATGAAATCAAGTAATTTTGATGCTATAATACCATTTCAGTTCAAATAGGGGCTCCAGTTTTGTTTTGACAAGTGCAAAACTGCATTTTGTGAGTTAAACTGGTCCTTCAGTGCTTTTTTTTGTTATATTCTGAGGCACAGAGCAGGTACAATGACACAGAGATGAGGATATTTGCAAAAGAGATTGTTTGTTTATCTCTTTTGCACTGTGTTTTATCCAGCTGTAGATGTGCACCCCCTGTCAATTTTTTTGAGACACTTTCTCATTCAAATAAATTAGAACCCATCTCAAAACTTTTGACAGGGGGTGTATATAAACAGGGAAATACAACTTTAACCAGCAGCAGACAATCCCTTTTTGGCACAGCCTAGCTCACAGCTTATGTTGGTGCTGTTAAGTGATAACCAAAATGTTTTGATTGTCAGCAACAAATTGACAGACAACACATATTAAAAGTCACTGAGCTCATCCAGCCCACCTCACATCAAGTTTGATAGATGCCTTAAATAGGTTAGGAAATAAATTGTGTTGATTTTACTTGACTTAGCCTATACATGAGGCTAAATATCTGTTCAAGTAATGTTAAGATTGTTAATTTTATGTTTGCCTTTTTCATTTTCAGTCGTATAAAGGATTAGAGACCAAAGGACACTGAAGCTCCTCAGATGCAACAATGATACCACACCAGAGCAATCAGGTGGGAATGCAAGTTTTATACAGTTTGACTGATCAACAGTACTGTAATTTAAGGAGACATTACTCAAATAGTTCTCGTTGAACTAATGGCAAAACGTACACGTTAATAAAACCTCTTTTACGTGTAGCTGGAGAATGCCATCGATGAGGGGTTGAAGAGTGGGAATGCCCAAGCCTTGCAAATATTCTTGCAAAGGGACATTTATGAGGAGATCCCAATGAAATGCTCCCAACAGTTTCTCACCAAACTGGATAAGCTTGTCAACAGGGTAAGATAAAGTCCAGCACACTCACGACCACACCCTGATGCTCTGCTTTTGGTGGATTTAATGCAACTGTTCTGGCATTCTTTAGTGTTTGGCTCAAAGAGATGTCACATCAGCCAGTTTGGGTCTCGCCAGCCTCTCTAAGTGTGGGAAAAACTTGAAACTACCAGGCGACCAAGGACTATCTGGGCTAATAGCTCAAGGCCTGATCAAAAAGATAAGTATACATCTAATAGAGGGGTGTCAAACATGCGGCCCACAGCCCAAAACCGACCCGCCAGAGGGTCCAATCCGGCCCGCGGAATGACTTTGTAAAGTGTAAAAATTGCATACAGAAGACACTAACTGTAGATTGTAAATTTGTAAAACTATAAATTCAAAATAATTTCTAGACCATGACAAGTTGTTTTGATCATAAAATAAAATACTGTACTTCTCATTGCTCTTTTTTGTCATTTTGTGTCTTGTTTTTGTAACATTTTGTTTTGTTTTTGTTGTTTTTTTTGTCTGACTTTTATCGTTGGTCTCATTTTTGATGTTTTGTTTCCCGTTTTGTTGTTTCATGTTTCCTTTTTATCTCGCTTGTTTTTTGTCTCATTTTTGTCATTTTGTGTTTTGCTTTATTCATTGTTTTGTGCCGCTTTTTTGTCATTTTGTTTCATGCTTTGTCATTTTTTTGATTTGTTTGTCCATTTTTTGTCACTTTAAGTTCTTTGTTTTGTTTTGTGTCTCATTTTTTTGTCATTTTGTTTCTCGCTTTTGTCGTTTGAATCTCATTTTTAAAATATTTGTTGTGTTTTTGTTGTTTTTGTCTTTTTTTTAAAGTAAAATGCTATATTGTTCAGTTTCAGATACCTGTGACTAACTCTTTCCTTCCTTTGTAGAAACTCTGTGATTTGGACATTGTAATGGGTAAATGATAAACCTAGGCATAATGTTGTTAAAATTGAACTTACTTTTCTTAAGAAATTTCAGGTTGATCTTAATGTTTTGAAGAAAGATAATTCCTTAAATCTGAATATTTTCAGAATGTACTTTGTTCCACTAAAACAAAGGAAAAATGTGGAGTTGTCATTAATCAGTTATTAAGTTATGATTTTACTGGTGCGCCACTTGAGATGAAATTGCGTTGAACGTGGCCCCCGAGCTGAAATGTGTTTGACACCCCTGATCTGATACATGCAGACACATCGTATTTAGGAGCTCTAAAAGTTTATTTACTTACTTGTTATTGGAACCTCTTTTGTGCACATGCTGCAGTGGTTTGAGAAATGCAGGCAGCTGTGGATCCGGTGTGGCCTGCAGTGGGATGAAACCTTGTTCACGCTCTCCGAGGACTTCTTAAACGCCTTAACGGTGAGCTGGTGTCTAATAATAAACACACTTTCTACGATGAAACGCATGAGTTTTCCTAATCTGCTGGTGTTTTGTGTCTCTTCTTTTTATTTCAGGTGGTACACGAAGCATGTAAAGAGGGTATGCTGGTATATTTTTGTCTTTATTTTCCTTCCATCATCAGTATGCATTGTCTTCACTTAGCCCTATATATTCCACACTGCTTTCTAAATGTTTATAAACATTGTAAAAGCAGAAAAGGGCACTTGTGTCGTTTTAGTTTGTAGGAAAAAATTACATGGAGGAAAATGAGCATCTATCATATTAGATGAGCTTCTCAAAACAAGTTCATTTTGAATCTGAATATCTAAGAAAACAATGTAAGTATTGTGACAGCATTTTTTTCTTTTTTTGTTGTTGCAGGAACATGGGAAGTCACTGAGTGCTTCCTGTATCCCATTGGTCAGTTGGTAGTGGACCCCAGAATATACATCCTGATTAAAAAAGAGGTTAGAGTTTGTTTTAATAACTACTTTTTGATAATAACTTTGAGTCTAACAGACTGAAGTCTTTGCTCATAAATAAACTTACTAATAATGTTCCAACAGGCAATTCGGAAATTTAACTTAATTCTCGACAAAATCCCAGTGGAGCTGAAGAAAGACAGGAAGATCCTAACATCACAGGAGTCCTCAGATCTCATGTACGTCTCAGTCGTTAGCTCATAGAAAGGATTATTGTGACTCATTGTTATAATATCGACATGCCTTTGAACCTTTGTTTTTTTCTTCAGGATCAAACTAGCTTCTCAAATACTGGATGGTGGTGGTAAGTTTTTTTTTTTTCTCTCTTCACAGAGAACCATGATTAGGTACAACAATGTACAACACAGTCTGCTTTATTATTTTATTTTCTTCTCCAGATTATGACTTCCAGTCTTCCCTGATGGAGGCGCTGTGCAGAATGGCCACTCCTCACCAGAGGAGAGAGCAGGCAGATCAATGGTTCAGCATGGGCCATGTGGCCAGCGCTTTTGCAAAGATCCATGATTCTGAGTTTGAGACGGTAAAATTAGATCATTTACGGTCCTTTTCTCATATGCATTCATACCCGGCTATGTAGAATCGGGTGTATCTGTCTGTAATTTCAGGCTTGCCGCAAGTTTCTGAACATGGTGAACGGGATGCAGGGAGACAGGAGAAGGTACACACATACCATAACTGACTGTTATCCACGACATGGTGTGAAAAACCTGAAGAGTCTTTAGAGTTGTGATTCAAAAGATGAATATTTCTATATATCTGTAACTCTACTGCTTTCACTCTACAGAGGGAATAACAATGACTGTTTTGGTCATAGATGAGCCACATTCACCAGCAATGTCACACACACAGACAGTGCATATTTTGTCAGCTTATTTGTAACATTATCTTTTGTTAAACTCACTGAGTACACGCAGTATTTTAGTGTTTTTGATGGGACCAAATGCACAATAACTGAATAGCTGTGTCCTCTCTATAGAGTGCATTCTTACCCGTGTTTGGAAGTTTATCTGGGCAAGCATGAGGTCAGTATCAACTGGATTTCTGTGGTTATAAATGTGAGAGAAAGACTGAATTAGAATCACTCCATAAGTGAATGTCCACAGATACAATCAGCTCATTCTGTCTGTGTTCAAAAAAATCTTCTTAGATGTATGCACTGCTTTAAAACTGCTTTTAAAGATGCTTCTATGGTTGAATGCTGCAATTCATAGTGCTCTTAAGAGTTTTAGTTGGTGTTTTGAAAAGAAAAAAATGTTGTTTTTCTCAGCTGCTGATGCCATCAGATGAGAATCTTGAGGAATTCTGGATTGACTTCAACCTTGGCAGCCACAGCATCTCCTTTTACTTCTCCTTGACAGATGAAGAGACGCAGGTACCTCAAGATCACCAGGTTAGTAACATTTCTGTGCAGCGGATGCCAATATATTCTTGTGCAAGGTCAACCAACATGGACCATCTAGTGGAGCCTAACAAAGTGTGGTTTGACCTTCATGTAGGAGGGCCACTGGGATACAATATGCATCAATGAGAATGAAGTCCAGAGCTACACAGTCACAGGTAATCGAAGCACAAGATCACTGTATTTGTGTTTACTTCACTCATCCCGCTTGCTGCTAATTTTAGTCAGTCAGCACAGTTATATTTAGTGTATGATGGTATTACATGCATCTCCCAAATAGGTTTTTTGTGTAAGTTCTTGCAGCGGTCTTAAGGTAATAATCCCTTCTTCATTTGGCTTTTATGATGATATGTCAAGCTGGAACTGTTAATAGTTTGGATAAAGTTAAGCTGTTTTGCTTCAGTGAATGATAGGCAGCAAGGCCATTTCTCGGGAGTCTAACGTTAAGTAGTGTGATTGTTATTATAAATTCCAGCTGGGTAATGTTATGGCATTAGTGCTCTGAAAGTCTTGTTTAACGTTAGTATTTTACAGATGATTGCAACTTAAGTTAAGCTCCTTGTTAGGCATTAGCTGTTAAAGTTAGTGCTGATAGTTAGATATTCTTTATGCTACAGTAGTGTTAGCATGACTAATACTGTCATAACCATGGCTTAGGGAAACAGTTTGTTTCTGGATTTGTTTTGGAGCATGAGACAAATTTCTGAGACAACAGGTAAAATAGACCTACATTACTTCTAGTGTAGTTAAACAGAACTGTCTGCTACAGCACATCATAATTATGCTGCTTGTGAAGGGGGCAAATTCACAGCCCACTGAAAATGACAGAAACTGAATTAAAATTACCTTGTGACATTTTGTTTTACTCGTAGTAATTGTAAAAATCAGTTTAGAGCTTCCTATCTAATACCATTTCTCGGGAATTTTGATTTTTAGATGACAAATGTGTGTATCTTTAATGGCTTTAGTCTGGAATGGAGCAGAGCAGATTAATCGAGAGCATTTCACTTTATGAAGCTATTATCGTTTTTGCTTTGCCACGTGTTTAAATTATTTGCTTTAAAACAGTTTTCTTTTCCTCCAGTGGCGGGCAAGAGGCAAGTCTTGCAAGTAAAGCTGTCAGAAGTGGTGGTTGTTGGTTCGGTGGAAGGATCCAGTCTCACCATCCATTTCAGCTCCGCCCTGGACATCCAGCAGGCGGCTCGTAACGTCTATGGACTCAAGACAAACAAAGTAGAGATGCCAATGCTTACTCACTCTATCTCCACTTAATGCAGCTCTAATAATAATTTATTATGTTTTCTTGTTGAGAAAATCTTGGCACCCCCTGAAATCATGATCAATTTGGTGATTTACATTAAGAAATCTTTTTCTTTTTCTTTTGTCAGGGCACATCTGTATCAAAAACTACTATTAAAACTAGAACGGAGGTGAACAGTACACAGGTAAATACTGGTTTATAAAGATATTGCTCTCCATATACGGTTATAAGGCGATGCCAAAATCTGTTAACGTGACAAAAACTGGGGGACAGTTTCACAGTATTGAGGCATGATCAGGTTTGCATAAAATTGGTTCAAGTTCAGAGAGAATTTTGAGAGAAAGAATGTGGTTTAATGTGTCAGATTTGCTGAGAACATCTTGAAAAATGTGCAAACTGTCATCATTATGAAACGATTATATGTTTGCATTCTTTGCCATTATTCTTACAGGTTGTTCCAGAGAGCCAGGTGTCCCTTGGAGAAAGCGAGAGAAGCACGGTCCCCTACCTACTGCCTCCCCCGGCAACACATGTACAGGTTAAACTGTTTTCTATTGTTTATTAAATCAAAAATGTAGAGGTTAAGTGTAGCAAGCTCCAACACAGCATGTAGTTCTGTTAGCGACAATGTTCTTTCACAGTTCAGTGAGCTCATAAACATACAGAACCAGGCTTCTGTTTGTACAGAGCAAAAACTTTGTCAAGTTGTAATACAGTCGTAGTACGTCTATGTACAATATAATTTACCGTTTTTTACGCTATTATGTAATCATGATGACTAATAATTTAACAATGCAGAACGTAATGTCATATTTTACGCCTGCAAAAGATGACTCAGCTGTAGATCGAAAACAAACTGACGTCATTTATGATGATCAACAGTGGGCAACTGATAAATACATTTTGTAGCTATTATCATGTACCATTCTGTATTTTAGCTGTATATTTTAAGAATTCCAATAAGTCTAAATTATGGGATGCCATCCTTCTGTAAAAAATGAGCACTTGACACTTCCAGTCCTTAGAAGGAGCCGTAGAGAAGAACCCAACCATATCAAGCTTAATCCTTTGCTGACCAGCATTTGCACCATGAAGGAACCGTTGACACTGAAGACTATGAATGCCTCCTGACAGCAGAATTTCTATATTTCTATTGCGTGAATGACCCTGTATTAACTGTGTATGGAAAGGATTAGATCTGTAACACTCAGTTATGGAATTGCTTGAAAATCATGTTACATCTGTTTGACTCACAGACACATTCTGATCTTATTTTCAGACGGTGACCCCTGCCAAGTCGAGGATTTCGGAGTCCGCCACTTTAGTTTGCTGCAGTGCTGTAGGAAGTGCACATAGTAGCAGTTCTGTCGCTGTTTGGCCAGCAAGTAGGTGACACAACAAAGTGTCAAGAATTATTCTTTTGCTTTAACTTCATGGTGTCACCAATCCTTGGTCGTCTGAAATGTGCTCAAACAGTTAGTTAGTAATTAGCTTATTTGCGATGGAATCACGCACAAGCATGCCTAGTGAGACAGATAAACTGATTGTATCTCAAGAAACCAAACTTCAAAGTTTTCGTTTAGCAGATGTTTTTATCCGAAGCGACATGCATCTGAAAGTAGATACAGCACAAGCAAGGATTTACTCTCGAATGACTTTTCTAGACACGCACACTCAAGGAAAGTGCTTAGAGTGTATTTAAAGATTGAGGTGGAATTACAACCGTTTCTTTCCCGTCTTTTCGAATCAGATAAGATAGTTTCTGCCTGTAAATAAGTTCCCAAACTACTGACTAACTGATTATATTCAACCTGTCTGTTTACATATATCAAGATTCTTATTTTTGTCTTTCTGATAAGAAGCTTCTTTGTCTTTTCTCTTTCACTGTTCTTTTGTTCATGGAGATCAATTGAAACGAGGCACATGCGTTCATCTTTCAAGTATAATATTGTTTTTCACAATTTTAGACACACCAGCCAAGAGAAAGGATAAGTCATCACAGGAGATGGGCCGATTGCGCGAAGCAGCTGTTAAGACTTGCAGTCATAACTCAAAACTTGGCCGCGCAAATGCAGTTGGTGTGGAAGAAAAGGTATGACACAATACTGAAAACAATGCACTTAGACATACGACACAAATGACATCAGTGTTTGAAATACTTCTAGAAGTTCTTAATGGTCGCTCAGAAACAAGACATCATTTTATGCTTTTCTTTTGAAATGTTAGCATAACGTTACCTTCCATGTTTTCTGTCTCAGTTGGATACACCTCAACAGAGCAAAGCCTCCAAACAGGGTGTCAGGAACAAGACAGGCAAATACAAAAAGGTATATAATCATGTAAATAACGTCCTTTTGCTGATATTACTAAAGCTACTTTTGCAGTCTTTTGGAACTATTCAGTTAGAGTATTTTTACTATTTACTATTCAAACTACAGTGCAGACCAGATAACCCCAGATCCTAAGAATGTTTGAAAGAACTACCGGTAGTTCTCACCCAGCCTCTCAAATCAGTATAGAGCATAGAATCTGCACTTGGAAGCACTGCCTTCAGAAAGCTGGTGTGTGAGTGTGTTGGCACTGTCAACTTGACGTCCGTATATTTATTTGCTGTGTTGTTGCGTTTCATTAGTTCATGCCCAGGGACATGCGATACGAAAACATCTGATTTCCACAGGGTCAGAGAAAATAAGAATGTGCTCATCAGGTGGGTGAGAGGAGGATGTTGGTAAAGCTCACATCCATCATGGACAACCCCTCTCACCCACTGCATGACACTATGAAGTCTCTAAGTAGCTTTTTCAGCAGCAGACTGAGACACCTGATCTGCAAGAAGGAGCGCTATTGCAAGTCGTTCATTCCAGCTGCTATAAGACTTTATAACATCAGCATCACTGGCTGATGTTAACATAAAACTGGATTCTATCACATCATCTTTCACCACATAATCTGCACAGTTCCTGCACCATTTGAATGTTTCTGTACTTTACATCACTCCTTAAGCCACTTTTCCCTTCTACACTCTTGAACTTACTGTGAATATTATTACGCTTGTAATTATATTGTTGTTTATTGTTGTTTATTGTGCTGCTGTAACATGGGAAATTTCCCCGTACACGGAGAGTAATAAAAGGATTATCTTATCATTTGTCTTTTGACTGCTCAAGTATCAGAAACAGCGGACAGCAGAAGAGCAAGTTGTACCATGTTCAGTATTAGTTTAGTGGCAGTTGGTTATTAACCGCCCTGCAGCTGAGAATGTGAGAGCAGCCAACTAACATGAGTCAAAATACGTTCCGCTGTCTGGTGTTGTGCTGTTCTCTGTTTCCATTACACCTCTTTGTTTCCGCCTGGATTACTTTGAGACAAGACAGAGCTTGTCAATCTGTTGCTGCTGCGTTGCTGTGTAAACACCGAGTGTTGTGAATACGGTGAAGCAGGTAAAACAAAAGTAGTAGCGTCTTCTCAACTGATAACTCAAATCCTAAACTGTAGGGGGTAGCTGTACATATTTTTTTGTTTTCATTCACTTGTATTTGTTGTCTTTTCATGCCCTGCAGAACATATCGGTTGCAGAAGCAGTAGATTTGGTTCTATCTGAACAAGGAGAAGATAAATGTCTGGGTATGCCATCGCTGTGATGATTTTTACTCAAGAACTAAAGCTACACTGTTATTTATAACATGCTTCTGAACCTATCACTGATCTTTTTACTTACAGAGCCTAGTTTTGTGCCTGACACCCAGCCCAGAAAGGAGAGAAACATGTAAGCAGTGTAAAGACCTTTCGCTCTGCTTGTACCGGGCTTTGCAAAAGTTCTGTTACACTCGGTTTCATGATCTTTAGAGCCGTTTACACGTCGGAGTGAAAAATTCCATTAAATAAACTGAAAGTTCTACCTTATAGGCAGGTGTCCTTAATACAATTTTTTTCTCCAGTGAAGTTGTATCAAGATGGAAGTCAAAAGAGTTGAGATATCTGCTCTCCTTCGTGCTGAACATCAGCCGGATGACCGTCCCCAGAGTCGAGGCTAAAGAATGGTGAAGATCTTTCAGGTCTTCACCATTCTTGAAAGATCATCTGAAAGATCTTCACCATTCTTGAGCCTCTCCGCGACTCTGAGGACGGTCATCCGGCTGATGTTCAGCATGAAGGAGAGCAGATATCTCAACTCTTTTGACTTCCATCTTGATACAACTTCACCGGAGAACAAATTTGTGTTAATGACACCTGCCTATAAGGTAGAACTATCAGTTTGTTTAATGGAATTTTTCACTCCGACGTGTAAACGTCTCTAAAGATCATGAAACCGTGTAACAGAACTTTTGCAAAGCCCGGTAATTTTACCGGTCAGCCAGTGCTCTGCATTATGTTGGATGTGTTTGTGTGTAAATACTGTCTGTCGTTATTATGTCTAAATATGCTGATGTGTTAAATTACGGCTCTTCTAGTTGGAAGAAATTGTCAGTTTCTGAAATGCTGTTGATGCCCTCGAAGAAAAGTAGTCCTCTGCCACAACCTGGTAAACAAGATATCCAGTACTATCACTGTCTGTAAGGTGTCAATGTGTTTTGTGCACATGAAAAGCTAGTAAGAGATGGAAAACCTCGCTACTTTAAAAATGATTAAATTTAACTTTTGTTTTTGAATCCAATTTTTTTGTCTAGAACCTCATTCAAATGTGGTGGAGAAGCAGGACCAGCGTCCATCCTCAGCGCAGAGATGGTCAGTTTCAAACTCAGCCCTTGTCCGTCAGAAGGAGCTCCACATGGAACTCACCAAGCGTCTGCAGCAGGTTCTCGATGAGAGAAGTCAAAATCCTAAACCCCAGGAGCCAGCTGCACTCGAGAGAAAATCATCTAACGTCAGAGGAGACTCTAAAGACAAAAGCTCAGGGGACAAGCGTATTTCTTCTTTGTGTAGTCCCGAAGTGCAGCAGACCCCGAGAAATAGCTCTGCTAAAGGGAAGAGCAAAAGCCAGACATCACTGAAACCAGACGCCGTCACAGTCAAAGCAAAGGAGAGAATATCGACCAAACTTGAAGTTGAAACGAAGAGGACCTCTTCAAGCAAAGACAAAGTATGACTTCTGTGAATTTGTGCAGCATAAATTCCATTCCAGAGTTCTTAATGTTTGTTTTCTTGTTTTATGTAATTCTTACTGCTGCTGTCTCCACTCAGAGAGATGCAGAAGTTGCAGGCAGCATGGTGAAACTCATCTCCAGCCGTTATGAGAGAAAAACCCGATCCACAGGCAAAGACACTGCAGAAACAGTTCGTCAGAGCTGGAGCCGTCCTCTCGTCAGCAGGTATACACATATAGGGACTGCGTGTTTTCTACTCTGTTCAATAAAAAAAAATAAAAAAAACCTAGCTGGCATGCAAGTGCCATTTACTGACTGTTGATTTTTTGTAACAGACCAATCTTCAATATGAGCTGGTTACCAACTGCTAATGTAAGTGATTATTACATGATTTATGATTTGGCTTGGCTTGAATAATATTACACTTGAATCACTTTTGCCTTGCTTGTTTTCTGAAATCTGATCTTTATCTGCTATAGAGAGACACACCTGGAGCTGTCAGAAAGATGTAAGATGACCCAGTTAAAAGATCTGAGGAACATTTGGATAAATCTTTGGCTTTCAGTTCATTTTAGGGTACATTTACTACCTTAATGTGTTTTTTTTCTTTTGGACAGAAATTCAGTTTTTGAATTCAGTACTGATGCATCATTGAGCATTGGGGTAAATATTTCTCATATTTGTTATTTTATTAATTTGGATGTATCGTGTCTAAGTGCTTAAAACGCCACTGCAGTGTTTAAAGCCTCTTTGATTGCACTATAGGGAGAAAACAAAACCCAGACTAACACCTCTGCCATGTCAAGCAGGTAGGGGAAGTTGCCCTGTGGACATATTTACGAAGGAATGCAGTTATTTATTTCCTCAAACGTTTGTCTTAAAATCTGCTTGATTTCATTTTTTCCTAATTGTTTGGCAGTGACATCCACAACTCTTCACTACTGCTGAACACAAACAAAAAAGGACAGCCTGTGGCAAAAGTATGCTTTCATCTTATTGTAGTGTTTTATTAAAAGTATTATGTCTGATGTTCATGCAGGAAACCACACAATTGTCCGTTGTCTGCCACTTTGTATGTTTCAGAACAAGCGGTATGTGAAAAAGCATCTGTTCAGTGACACGGATACGGACTATGCCCAGACAGAGGTCAGCTGGCTGAGAGAGTCATCCAGGAAGCCCAAACCCAAAGTCACCAAATACTCCAGGCAGGCGCCCATCAAAGCCAAACCTGTCCCACTTCATACATCACGTAAGCAAACAAAGACACAGTCAGACTTGGAATTTAAAAAATGTAGCACCAACACTGGATAATAATGTAGTTATTTTAAGACCTTACTGATCCCATGTGCTTTATTTCACTGTAGATGAATCTCCAAAGTCATTCCAGCCGTCTCCAAAAACCGTAACCAATAACACCAAACCCAGTAAGGTAAGGGAGAATTGTTGCTTTTCCTAAATAATATGTTATAACCCTGTGATGCACTGTCCCAGTCAGCCACTGTGTGTCATTGTTGTACCAAAAGAAGCCCGATTGGAAGACGAGCCTGGATAAGCCGAAGAAGACGGTGAAGCCGGCAGCAGCAGCACCCAGCAGACCACATGCGGCTGGCAAGAGGCCCAGGAGAGCTGCAGCCATCTCTACCAAAAGCTACAGGGTGCCGGATACAGATGACAGCCAGTCAGAACCAGAGAAGCCTCCCAGTCCCAAGGCAAAGGACTACTTTATTTTATAGACTTACATTTATTGTTTGTGTCATTTCTGAAGACCACTAAAAAATTAACCAACTATGTATGCTCATACCTATATGGGACACTGTTTTGTCCCAATATCTGTATCTGATCAAGTGTTGTGAATCTGCCTGTACCATTTACAATTTATGATTCTGTTGATTAAAGTAATGATGTTAATTACTGTGGTCAAAGTCACCATTACAATGGAGCAGACAATTCAACATCATTAGAGTCAGTCAAAGGTTTTACATACCTACATGACTTCCAGAAGGCAAACAAAATCATGGCTCCAAACAGTGTGTTAAATGTGCAAATGAGGTGTTTTCACACCTTGCTTCCTAAACTCGTAATTAAACACCAAATAAACTGTTCAGTGTAAATGCCTAGGAAGTTGTAACATTGTTTAAATAGATTATCTAAGCAACAAGCACCATTTAAAAATGCATGTTTCTTAGATGTTACTTTTTTGAAAGACAAAAATCTGAAGATTCCTTATGTGGAGTCAGGTATTTAATCGATTATTACAGATCAGAATTTGTGGTGGGCAGACTTGAGTTAAGTACACCTTTTTTCTGTCCTTCCAAATAGTTCTCCTCCACCAATCATCTGAAGAACAATGAGGAAACTCACGAGGCTGCCCAAATGAAGACGAAGAGGACGACCAGTAAACAACCGAACAAAAGCTATGTGAAGCTAGTGACAGAGTGTGTGTCAGAGAAGGAACCTCCTTCCAAGGTCTCAGAATCCTCCAGACATCTGACTACATATGTCTGAAAACATACAGCATCTGTGTCACCACATGCACAAACTGTAATCAACTTTGTAAACAACACGCTCTGACCTAGTTGTGGGACTGTAACTACAGTGTGCCAAACAGACACAGTTTTATTTTCTAGGATTGTGGTGCTTAAATTCATACTGTTACCATCATGTTAGTGAAGTAAAAATACAGTGAGCTAGTATGCATTTGGTAACAGTCCTCCAGAACAATCAAAATTCTGAATATATCACAGTCAATACATCACAGTGGTCTAGAAATCAAATAATTTTGTCTGATCAAGAAATATTTAGTCAACTTTTCTTGGTTGTAAGATGTGGTGACAGTTGACACATTGTCTTTCTTGACCTTGCTGCTGAATCGTGTAAAGTCTGTAAGACATTTGATTGGTTGCTAATTATGTTGTTGGCGGCACAAATGCATGTTGTAGTAACATTTGACAGTTGCAGTAATGTCAAAGCTGTCTTTGGTTTGTCTGTCAACAGAAATATTTTGTAGGCCAGAAAGGGAAGAGTGAGAAGACGTGGTCAGAGGTTCCACAGGTAAAGAAGAGAAAGAACACATTGCCTGAGCAATCCGCTGATGGCTACACGAGACAAGACAGCAACAAGCAGTCAGATCTGAAAAAAACATCTGGTCTTAAGGTGAGAACCCAGACCTTTTCACTGGCATTCAGGCTCACGTTCTAGTTCAGTCCTGCAAAGAAAAATCGATCAAAAATAACCAAAGTATTCTCATATACTGTAGAACAAGCGACAGTCACTAATTTTAGAAAACGCTGACATCTTTTACACAGCATGGATAATAAATGCAAATTGGCACCATTTGTGCTTCGCAGAATTATTGCAAAATGTGCACTTTGAAGCATTCAATCAAGCAGATGAAAAAATTGATGGTCAAAATGTTGTAACATTCATAACTGGCAGGTTTCTCAAGCCATTTTCCAAATTATATATAAATACCTGTATACGGCGTACTGCATATAACTTAGCATCAAAGGGTAGATAAACATCAGGTTGTTACTTTCTGGCTGTATGAAGCTGGGAATGAGTCACGATCTTGAACACATGCGTGCTCATTGTGCCCCTGAAGAGGTTTCATATCCACCGGCCATCTTAAATAACAGAAACACTTTTGTTCAGCAGCTGAGGCCTGATAACGTTCTTCAAGAAACTTCGAAGTTGAATAAGAAAAATATCATCCCTGCCCAAGAACAGATGAGTGCATTGAAGGATTCCTGGGCTTCCTGCCAGACCTCTTTCTGTCCGTCTCCTCCTTTCATCGAGAAGATGAGATGTAAGAGTCTATGGAAAGCTAGTCACCGGCATCAGAGTTAGATAACAGCCATTAGAAACTGCTCACATCAGCTAATATCTCTTAAATGATTCATAGTTAATCAAATGGATTGTTAATTTCCTCACAGCGGCCACACATTTCTTTAGAGACCTTAATTCCCATCACTGACGTACAGTATATTGCTTTTGTTTCTGTTCCACTAAGGTATCAGTCTTATTCATGACCAGAAAGAGGATTTACATTTGTCCCACCTCAAAGGAAGTTGTATAGTAGAGACTATTCTTCAGTCAAAACTGAAATTATTGCACCTATTTTAAATAATACATTTATTTGACCATTTCCGTCCTAGTTATTAGAGATTTATATTAACCCTGTTGGCAGACGATACAATCTCTCTTTAGTACTGATGCATCTTCACACAAAAAGTGTTACGTAAAGAGCCATATTGCTCTCCAGCCTCTTCACTGTAAATTGATATGAAGAAAAGCATGTATGTATTGACCTTCTGCTCTCTGTTCAACTTCTGAAGCCAGCTGTTTGAACATCTGTGTTTATTTTGGACCCTCGCAGCTCATGGCAGGTCAGACCCAACATTGGATTTGACCTGCTCCCCGGTCCTCAGCCCACAGGGGTCCCCACTCCCTGCCTCCCCTAACCCTCTCTGCCAGGACACCCCCTCGCCGATCCCGCTGCTACCCAAACCTCGCTCCACAGCCAGCAGTAAAGGAGCCTGCGAGCCCTCGTCTTTCTACAGCGCAGAAAAAAAGCGCAGCAGATCCAAGACTCTGTCCATCCAGCCTGTCCACTCTCTGTCTTCGCGGGGAGGTCAAACCTTTGCACCCAGTCCTCCCAGTAAACCTGGTGCAGCAGAGGTACATCACCTTACTGACACTGTATGTTGCTCTCATTCGTTCAGTGTCAGGGGTTAGAATGACATGCAGATACTCAGTGTAGTAGTGTGCAAAAGTTTGAGGTATTTTAGATGTCGCAGAACAAAAAGTAGTCAGGTTTTGTGTCTTTGTATCTGCATTACACTGTTAAAAACAGCTGTAATTTTTTAAAATCACTTTTAAGATTTTACCTTTGCAAATAGCAATTTATTCCAGTATGATGTACGTCTGATGAAAAGAAAGAAAAATGCAGCTCTTAACAGATTGAAAGGATAGACTAACCAAATATGGATTTGATTGCAATGAGTTAACTGTTAAATAAGTCATGATATTTTCCATTGTTCAAGTACTTAAAGCTTCTTCACAACCCTGCACATCAGGTCAGCACAGCCTAGAATGCTTTTGCGGTCAAACCCAACTGAGTATGGTATTTAGCGTCTTTGAGTGATTCACATACTTTTACTCTACGTGGATGTCACTGACGTCACATGGCAGTAACCAACGTGAGAACCCCTCGAGTAACATGAATGGTGGTGTGACTTATTCTTACCAGTAACCTAGAGATTAAGGAAGTAGGTCTGTAACCTGAGCGCTGGTGGCTGAAATTCAGAGACCAGCTGAGAAAACAGAAATAACATTTGTCTTCCTGAATCCCTATCTTTCGATGTTTGGGGTTCTCTTTTTAAACAGACATAATGAATCCTAAACTGCTGAATCCTGCACTTTTTAAGAGCTCACGTGACATGACACAAAATAAATCAAGCCATTCTCGTGGTTGGGCCATTTGAGAAATTCCCTGATAAATACATAACATAATTATGTAGAAAATGTTGGAATTGCTCGTGATGTTCTGAACAGTTAAGTAGCATGATTAAACTCCAGGCAGAGCAGATAATAGCACTGCAGCACTTCATCTATGCCTCTTAACGTACTGTAGAAAATGTCTTTGTCATTTACTGTCACTAATCCATGGCAGACATGCTGATTATATAACCGCACGATGAGTTGCCATATTTCTTCTCGCCTGTAATTTCTAATCAGGCACCGTACTCCTCCAATCTTCATTTTGTTTACAGGTGTGTGCAGTCACGACGCACCTGTCCTCTGCACCTCAGTCTCCTTTGTCCCTGTCCACTCAGTTCCTCATGACATCCACACTTCTGGACTTGGACAAGCCACCTGTGCCCTCTCCTGCTCAGTCACCATTACCTGAAGAGAGCGTTAACTATGGTCACCACTCTGGTTTCAGTAAAGTGTCTTCAGCGTCCCTAGCTTCAACGAGCCGATCGTCCGCTAAGTCATTAGCAGTGACGAGCAGAGTGAAGGACAGCTCCACTGGTTCTCTGACTGTGTCTCTAAAAACAGAGGTGAAGGCTCTTCACTGAAATTTATTCTATATAATTGTATTGTTATACCTCGTTGGACAGATGTTTGGATGGATGGAAACACTGAAGATGGTTTACTAATAGAGTTTTTGCATTTTTAAATAAACAAGAGACTAAAATGCTACTGTCCGCCCTGACAGAAAACGCCACGTTCATACCCAGACCTACAGCATGCACAGCTTATATCAGGTAAAATATCTTTTGTTTTCAACTTGTTCTGTTTTCCTAATGCCTATAATCTAACTCCACCGATCAGTTCCACCTACAGAGTGCAATTCTTATAAAATTACATATAATAAGTTGTCATTATGGGTACAAATCATTGCTCTTTTTTAGAGAAAATCCTTGTGCTAAGAAGACGTCGTATCATTGGTACGGTATTATTCTGCGTGACTCTTGTTACAGGACCGAGCCGCAAGCGCCACATCTCCTCATCCAGTGATTCTGAGGAAGGTGAGAGGGAAGAAAGAAAGAAAAGCAAGATGAGAGAGCAGGCTTCTGTTCGGATGAAGCCAAGAAAATTGTTCAAATCCCGTGAGACATATTTTTTTGTACTTGGAAAATTTGTAGTAAATGATCCTGTGTCTGAAATAAGATCTTTAAATCTTTTGATGAAATAACACCCATCCAAAAATCAGTGGCTCTCTTTCGTTGGTGTTATTCTTCTCTGTGAAATTCTGTAATCACAGTCAGCTCTATCCCATAAGGCAGCTGCATGATTTCTCAGTTGATGATTTGGATGCAATATACAAGACATTTAATGTAAGATTAGGAACTAAAGCAGGAGTCAATCTTTCACCTCTGACAATATTTCCTCATTATTTCAGCAGCTAGATGTCGCGGTCAGGCCCAGAGCTGGGGAGAGCAGCAAGAGGACAACAAGAAAAACAGGCCAAAGGGAACTGTGAAAGTTATCAGGGAGAGAATGTCAGAAGAGTATAAAAATAGAGAGGATAAGACCACAAGAGACAGAACTCATGACAAAGGTACCCTTTACTTGCTTTTTTTTTAATCTAGACATCAGATTCAGTGTTAGATAATTAGGCAATGAACAGATCTTGCAATGAGAATCTCTTCCTTTTTTGGAACAGTTGCTAAAATAATTGCAAAAAAATTGAATGTTAGCATGTACCAAAATAAAATTGTCGTCGTACACAAAGTTAAAAAACATTTTTAATGATAGAAGTAGCTACTGTAGTCATCTAGTGAGGTTTTCAGTGTCTTCTTTTTAGTTTTCCTTGCCGTTCTGTCACTCTTGCCCACAGTCGCTGAGGTGTCTTGTGTGGACGAGCTGAGCCAGGTGATGTCTTATTCCCCCATGAGCTCCAGTCACTGGGAGGCTGAAGTGGTGGACAGAGACATGGACATGGATGAGGATTTAGAGTTGCCAGAAAGCTCTTTAAACCCAAGTGACCTGTGTCAGAAGTTGAGCTCGGAGCTGAATAAGAAGTTTCAGGTTAGACATGCAAAGACGCGTTTATAAAGTCATCAGGAAAGGAGAACATGCGGCATTCTGTGTTGTAACGAGGCCTTGTTTGGGAAGAATGTTTCAGGCGAGGTGACCGTGTGTGTTAGAGAGAGCACTGATAGGGTTTATTCTGCTCTCATGACTTGTCTTGAACAGTTCTTACCTCTTTTTAGCTCTATTTTAATAATTCTCTACTGCTAAACTGTTGTTAACTGATAGTCTTATTGAACCAGTGTCTATTTCATCTTTAGAACCGTTACAAGGTGGAGGTTTACAACAAACAGTCCCTGAAGACCCTTCAGCAGCACGTCTCCTCCATTAATAAGCAGGTTAACAAACGCAGGTAAGCGAGCCATAAAGCTAACATTTCTGTCTAATGCACTTATTCAAGAATAGATATGAAAAATAATAAGCAAATTTAACATTTGGTACCGCTAAGTTATAACCAAATTTGATGACTAATTCGTCACTAATGTGGCTGCTTGAGAAAATGACTGAGCAGTAAAAGCAGTCGGTCAGTCTTCTAAAGCAGCGTTAGGTTTACTCTGTCACTTAAAGGTATTATTTCTTTTTTCTTTATCTAGAACTGAAAGGCTTGGACACCTTCAGAACGTCCTCTTTGAAGAGATCCGCAAATTGGAGCAGGAAGACACACTGCTCAAAAGCATGGAGAAAGACCTGGCTGTACGTTTCTCACTCTGTCAGTTGGTTTTCTCACACAGACACGCACTCGTTGTGTGATATTTTTGAGGGAAAGTGTGGAAAATTATATTATGTAACACGAAATATCTCACCATACATTATTCCGCTAGACTGCCACTAATTCTGATGTGTTGATTTGACCTGTTTCAACTCTTTCTTTTTTTTTTTTCTACAGGTTTACTGGAAAAAGCAGACTCTGGCTTTTCATTCTTACCAGGAGCAGGAAACCAAGAGGTAAAATTTAGGCTTGTGTGTGTTTGTGTGAGCACCGGATTATGTAGCTCCGCAGGCTTGAACCCAAATACTCTGTAAAACATTAAAGAAGGATTAAAAAGTGTGACAGGAAATACATTTTTCCTCAGGCTTATCATCGTCAACTAAACATGCTCCCTAAAGCTATTTTCCGGAAAGACGTCGACGGTGCTTCTTTGTATGACTAAGCTGGGGTTACTGATATTTTGTTAGCAAGCCGTCATCTACCATTCTCTAGTCAGTACACACATTTACCATCATTCCTCATTGCCTCACCCTCTGCGCTTTTCTTAGCACATACGGTCCCAGAAGTGGCCGGTCATAAAAATAGCATTTCTTCACATGACAAGCTCAAGCGTACCCCACATCAGTTTCAGTTTTATGACTAACTCTGCTCAAAATATGCTGTTTAAAATTCAAAATATCCCATTCTTTGTTCCCTCCGTCCACAAGTCTCAGTTCCTTCTGCTGAAACGCAACGCGTACAGTCTATTCTTACCTGCTGCCGCCATGATTCTGAGAAGTGATGGTGTTAAAAATGGAACTGTGGCTATTTTAGTCACGCTGCCATACAGCACGTGATGCAGGAAAGTCACTGTTGTTGTTGTTCCGGCTGAGTCTTTTACTGTATTTTGTCAGCGGTTTGTCATATTACCAGGAAATCCTAGAGGCGTCATTAGAAAGCAACTGGAACTAAACGGGAAGTCAGATTGTTTTTTGCTGAAGTTCTTGGATTACGAGATCATTATTATTATTTTATTTTGTCTTTTTACTTATCATCACTGTGATAGATAGATAGATAGATAGATAGATAGATAGATAGATAGATAGATAGATAGATAGATAGATAGATAGATAGATAGATAGATAGAGTAACCTTGAACCTTGAGGTACATTGCTGCTATTACCAGGTAGTTTCACTTTGAGGGACTTATGAGGGACATTAGAGCCATCTGCATGTTGTAGTGTACGTCAGACAGCTCTGAATAGGACAGGAGAGCTCTGGAACCTCACCGGTTTTTATGCTGTGGCTTATCAGTGTAAATGCTTAAACCTATGCTTTATTGTAGACGTTCTGCTTTAGCAGGCATTGTTCAAAAAAATCTGTTTGATTCTGCATCACTGACGTACAGTGGAGGGGGTTAACGGTGAATTCTGAAGTGTTTACATACTGGTAAAAACACGCATAAAATAGAAAATACAGCTTCAAATTAAGCTGTTTAGAGAAACCATTTTTAACTCATTAAATACTGCTGTCGTGTCACGTAAACCAGAAATCGTTTTCCACACAGAGTGCTTTTATTATTGTTTCCTGTGTTCCTTTTCCACCCACACAATATATGCATTTCTGCTTTACCTTGGGCGTTCAATTCAATTCAATTCAATTCAATTTTATTTATATAGCGTCAATTACAGTCAAATCGTCTCAAGACGCTTTACAGAACCCATATGCCTGACCCCCAGAGCAAGCCCAAAGGCGACAGTGGCAAGGAAAAACACCCTTTTAACAGGGAAGAAACCTCGAGCAGAACCCGGCTCTAAATAGGGGGGACCCATCTGCCTGCTGGCCGGGCGGGTTGAGAAGGACAGAAGAGGGCAAGGGGGAGGGATGGGAGAAGAGGGAGGGGTGAGAAAGCAAGGAAAACACAACACACATTTGAATACATGCATGACAGGATATGTGACACAGACAAAGTATAAGCTAACATTGAAAACTGACTCATAGTTTACTCTTATGATGTACGGCTCTGACATTAAACATACTCCTTATATAGCTAGCAGTAAAATTCAAACAGTATGTAAGTTAGCATAACAGTATATTGAAGGCGATGCAGAGTTGACTCGTGGAAAAAGGGAATTGGAAGCAGAGGGCTGGTGGAAGGTCAGTAGCAGCATCCCACAGTGGACATGGTGGAGACTGGACCAGCTGGTGGAACATCGACCGCAGATCTGAAGCATCCAGCTCTGGGACCAGGGACACTCGGAGAAATAGCACAGGGGGAAACAGAGTGAATGTACTGCAATAACGGTATACATATTAAATGTAAAGGTAGATAGAGAAGGGCTCAGTGCGTCAAGAAAAGTCCCCCAGCAGCCTAGGCCTATAGCAGCATGACTAGGGGCAGAACGAAGGGACGTCCAAGAAGGAGTCAGCTGTACAATGAAGACACAAGCCGAACCTCTGTGGGTCACCCAGTCAGCCCCAACTATAAGATTTGTCAAAAAGGAACGCTTTAAGCCTGGTCTTAAAAATAGAGAGGGTGTCTGCCTCCCGAACCCAAACTGGGAGCAGGTTCCACAGGAGAGGCGCCTGATAACTGAAGGCTCTGCCTCCCATTCTACTTTTAGAAATTCTAGGAACAACAAGTAAGCCTGCAGTTTGAGAGCGAAGAGTTCTACTAGGATAATAAGGTACTATCAGATCTTTAAGATATGATGGAGATTGGTTATTAAGAGCTTTATATGTCAGAAGAAGGATTTTAAATTCTATTCTGGATTTAACAGGAAGCCAGTGAAGAGAAGCAAGTATAGGGGAAATATGATCTCTTTTGCTAACTCCTGTCAGTACTCTCGCAGCAGCGTTTTGGATCAACTGTAGATGTTTGAGAGAGCTATTTGGACAACCCGATAATAAGGAATTGCAATAGTCAAGCCTGGAAGTAACAAAAGCATGAACTAATTTTTCTGCATCACTCTGAGACAGAATGTTCCTGATTTTTACAATATTACGCAGGTGAAAAAAGGAAGTCCTACAGACTTGCTTTATGTGTGAGTTAAAGGACATGTCCTGGTCAAAAATAACTCCAAGATTCCTCACAGTAGTACTGGAGGCCAATGTGATGCCATCCAGAGTAACTATTTGCTTTGAAAGCGAGTTTCTAAGATGTTTGGGGCCAAATACAATGACTTCAGTTTTGTCTGAATTTAGCAGTAGGAAGTTAAAAGTCATCCAGGTTTTAATGTCCTTAAGACAATCTTGCAGTCTAGCTAACTGATCAGTTTCATCTGGCTTCATAGATAAATACAATTGTGTGTCATCTGCATAACAATGGAAGTTAATACAATGCTTCCTAATAATATTGCCTAAAGGAAGCATGTATAATGTGAAAAGTATCGGTCCTAAGACAGAACCCTGAGGAACTCCGTGATTAACTTTAGTCTGCTCAGAAGAGTTATTGTTGACATGCACAAACTGGAACCTATCTAATAAGTAGGATTTAAACCAATCCAGTGCTGTCCCTTTAATGCCAATTGAATATTCTAGACGCTGTAATAAAATTTTGTGGTCGATTGTGTCAAACGCTGCACTAAGATCTAACAAAACAAGTATAGAGACTAGTCCATTATCTGATGCTATGAGAAGGTCATTAGTAACTTTCACTAGAGCTGTTTCTGTGCTATGATGCACTCTGAAGCCTGACTGAAACATTTCAAACAAATTATTCCTTTGTAGGTGTTCACACAATTGATTTGCAACTGTTCTTTCCAGAATTTTAGAGAGAAATGGTAGGTTGGATATCGGTCTATAGTTAGCTAACACATCTGGATCTAAAGTGGGCTTTTTAAGCAAAGGTTTGATGACAGCAACCTTAAAAGCCTGTGGTACATAGCCTGTTACTAGAGAGAGATTAATCAGATCTAACATTGAAGAATTAATTAAAGGTAAAATCTCCTTGAAGAGTCTAGTTGGGATAGGATCTAAAAGACATGTTGATGGTTTGGATGTAGAAACTGTTGAAATTAGTTCAGAGAGACATATAGGAGTGAAGAATTCTAAAGATTCATCAGGTCTAACAGCCAATTCAAAAGCATCTGTGACATTTGTAGGAAGGGCCAGATTAATTTTATCTCTAATCATAACTATTTTCTGTGTAAAGAAGCTCATGAAGTCGTTACTGGTTAAAGCTAAAGGAATACAAGGTTCAACAGAGCTCTGACTCTTTGTCAGCCTGGCTACAGTGCTAAAGAGAAACCTAGGGTTGTTCTTGTTCTCATCTATTAAAGATGAATAATAAGTTGTCCTGGCATTATGAAGAGCTTTTTTATAGATTACTAGACTATTTTTCCAAGCCACATACACTACCTCTGAATTAGTGGAATACCACTTTCTTTCCAGCTTTCGGGATGCCTGCTTTAAAGTCCGCAGCTGGGAATTATACCAAGGAGCAAGTCTTCTCTGAGATATAACTTTCTTTTTTACAGGTGCAACACTATCAAGAGTTGTACGCAGTGAGGCTGAAGCATTATTAACATAATAATCCACTTCTGTGGGGGTAAAATAATAATATTTGCCTTCTGATTTATCAGTAAATGTTGCTGAAGTAAACAGTGAGGGTATTATTTCCTTAAATTTAGATACTGAATTGTCAGACAAACACCTACTGTAATGATATTTGTTCTCAGCTGCTAAACAATCCTTTACTTTAAATTGAAATGTTATCATAAAATGGTCAGAAAGAAGAGGGTTCTGGGGAAATACTGTTAACTCTTCAATTTCTAAGCCATAAGTCAGGACAAGGTCAAGAGTGTGATTAAAACTATGAGTTGGTTTATTTACATGTTGAGAAAACCCAATTGAGTCTAATAATGAATTAAAAGCTGTTGTAAGGCTGTCGCTGTCTACGTCAACATGAATGTTAAAGTCACCCACAATAATAACTTTGTCTGAACTGAGCACTAATTCAGATAAAAAGTCTGAGAATTGAGATAAAAACTCAGAATAAGGAGCAGGAGGACGATATATAACAACAAATAAAACTGGTTTCTGAGCTTTCAAATTTGGATGAGAGAGACTAAGAGTGAGATTTTCAAATGAGCTGTAATCAGGTTTAGGCCTCTGGTTCAATTTTAAACTAGAATGGTAGATTGCTGCTACTCCTCCTCCTCGGCCTGTGATTCGAGGAATATGACAGTTAATATGACTAGGGGGAGTTGATTCGTTTAGGCTAACAAATTCTTCCTGCTGCAACCAGGTTTCAGTCAAACAGAACAAATCAATCTGGTGATCAGTTATCAACTCATTTACTAGCAGAGATTTAGACAAGAGAGATCTAATATTTAACAGACCACATTTAATTTTCCTGTCTCTTTGCTCTGTTGAAATAGAGGTATTAATTTTTATTAAATTTTTGTGGTTACTATTTCTTTTGTATATTTTTGATTTGATTAATTTATTGAATTTTGGTGGTCGGGGGACAGACACAGTCTCAATAAAATTAACTGAATTAACTGAATTACTGGAGGGTGACAGCTGTGAGGAAACTGCAGAGAGGTGTGTAAGACTACAGCTCTGCATCCTGGTCTTAACTCTGGGTTGTCATGCTTTAGGAGTACTAATAAAATCAGCCATATTCCTAGAAATGAGAGCTGCACCAGCCAAAGTGGGATGGATGCCGTCTCTCCTAATCAGACCAGGTTTTCCCCAAAAAGAGCTCCAATTATCAATAAAGCCCACGTCGTTTGATGGACACCACATAGACAACCAGCGGCGAAACGACGACATGCGGCTAAACATGTCATCGCTGGTCAGATCAGGCAAGGGTCCAGAGAAAACTACGGAGTCCGACATGGTTTTGGCGAAAGTACACACCGATGCCACGCTAATTTTGGTGACCTCCGATTGGCGTAACCGGGTGTCGTTACCGCCGACGTGAATAACAATCTTACTATATTTACGATTATCTTTAGCCAGCAGTTTCAAATTTGCTTCTATGTCGCCCGCTCTGGCCCCTGGGAGGCATTTAACTATGGTCGCTGGTGTCGCTAGCTTCACGTTTCTGACTATGGAGCTGCCAATGATCAGAGTTGGTTTCTCAGCGGGTGTGTCGCTGAGCGGGGAAAAACGATTAGAAACATGAAGCGGTTTGTGGTGAGCCGGGACAGCAGGCTTGAGTTTAGGACTGTTTTTCCTACGAACTGTCACCCATCCACCCGGCTGTTCGGGCGCTGCTAAGGGACGGCTAACAGATGCTACACAAGCTAAGCTATTGCGGTCCGCACCGGCTAAGGGGGCCTGGCTAGCTGCTAGCGGGTTATTTTCCATGGTGCGGAGCCGCGATTCCAATTCGGAGAGCCTCGCCTCCAGAACTACAAAAAGGCTGCACTTATTACATATATCGTTATCACTAAAGGAGGCAGAGGAATAACTAAACATGTGGCACACTGAGCAGGAGAAAGAGAGAGAGGGAGAGGGAGAGGAAGAAGCAGAAGCCATGCTAACACCACAACACAGTGCTGAAACAGGAACAGGAAATGACGCAATACGCTCACCGTAACGTCAGACGTCCAGGGAAAAGTTCTCCCGACCATTTTGTCTCTTCGTGACTGTCTGTCCTCTTCCCTCCAGAAACGAGACCATGAAGAGAGCCCTCCAGAGCGACACGTGTCCCAGCTTGGAGTACGAGGAGAGAATCTTCACATCCCAGGTCTGACGCTCAGACCGTAACTTCATAGCTCACGTCTAACAACGTGCTTCATATTCACTCCAGTGTTAGACTGATTAGCTGGGCAAATCTAGCGCTCAGCTTTAAGTACGCACATTTATTCACACTTCTTGTATTATTTTTATAAATAGAACATATCACCTCTGTCTGCGTGCCTAGTTATTCTCCACATTTGCTTATCTTGTGTGTTTTTACCGCTTGCATGTTCCGGCTGTCTCATATTCTGTCACCACCCCTGAATCCCTGCTGCTCTGCCTGCTGTTTACAGATGTGCCTGATAAGAAAAGGCATGAAGTCAGCTCAGGACAGACTCCTCAGTGAGATGGTGAGTAGACGCAAACACAGGAGACTCTTCAGCACTGAATAGACCCGATACACTCAGACTGGCTTTCTGTTTGCCTTTCATGTTGCGTCCTTCACCCTGTCAGCAGAACAATGCTGCTTTTAGAGCCTCAACATAACATCCATTCCTGATGATGTTGTGTAAGATTTTAAATTTAGTGTCTCCCCTGACTGTTTCTTTGTGCTTTTGTACCGTTTGTAGCTTGAGGGGGAGATCCAGAGTGTGAAGAGAGGACTGCATGCTTTGTTTTTCCCGTAGTTCAGCTCTACTGATTTTAAGCGAAGGCGTTTGTTTTTTCAAGTTCTGCTTTTATTGTAGATGTTAGATTTTGTTCTCATGTGTTGGAAATGTTGTAATTCTGATGTTTATTATCCGAGAAACGTTTTAAGTTCAGTCATTTTTGGTATTAGTGTTGGTAATGTGTTCCTACATGTATTTAACAGCTTTGGCTCTTATATTTGGATTCCCCGTTAGTTCTCGTTGGTCATTTAAGTTATTTAGGTAAAGCTAAACATTCAAGATCTATAATGTATCAGTTCCTTCAGTCTTAATTTAAAATAAAATTGTTTAAAAAATGAGAGAAGCCATTCTTAAAAAAGACCTTGTATTTTGAAGACAAGTAGTGCTTACAAAGGTATTTCTCTTTTCAGTGAAGACATTGACGGTCCCATTCCGATTGACATACTGTATGTACAGTTAATATCAAATTCACCCCCGGTACTACCTCCCCCAGACTGCACAGTCTTTACACAGTCCAAGTGACACATAATTCATCAGTTAAGAAAAGGTGAAGATGGTCACATGCACAACTTCTTCCCACTACACGGATTCACACCGCCTTGTCAAAAGAGTCCATGAATTAGTACAAAAAAAAAAAAAACAACAATGACTGAATGACGAGATTGTTTTTATTTTTCCCCTCTGCTCTTGTCCTGAGAGTCAGAGGCTCCACCAAAAGTCTCTTCTACCAGCCGGCTCCCACGTGGCATCCAGTAGTCTCCAGGACACGCTGCCGCAAACCTCACCACCACCTTCTCTCCCACACCTTCGTACTGATAACATGACAGTCAAGGGTGCTGGTAGAATGTTAAAGACACGCTGAAGACGAAAAGGCTCCAGGCTCTTTGAACCGCCGCCGCTGAGAAGCTTCTAAGCAGCTTCAGGAAAAATTTCTAAGCTCAGCATTTCTTCACAGAAGAAACTCCCCGCGTTCATGGCCGGTGGAACCTGGAGAGAGATGCATACAGAGAGACTGTGTAAAGGAAGGTGCCTTTGTCTTTGCACCCGGCTATTAACACAGCCATTAATCAATTCTGTGGAGCTGTTTTTAGCGGTGTCATTAAATGCACCTCCTGTCCTCCCTCGGGGTCACTGTTACAGCCCACAAGGACCCCGGCTTTCCAAACAAGCCAAGCCAAGGACACCGTGACATTTCATAATTCCTCTCTCCCTGCTACTGCTCGCTCTTCAGAGGACAACCTTCCCCCTCCCCAGTTTAGAAGCACTCCCATCTATCTTTAGCTGCCTGGCACTCTCCGGATGAGCAAGGGGAGCTAAATATAGCCGCCTGCAGCCCAGAATAGAGCAGGCGTGCATTTCCAAGCACACTGACATACACTCCATAACACTGACCTCGTTAGGTGTTTGCTCGAGGCGTGCACTTCCATCTCCGTGCTTTTGAACTCGTTCAGCTCTTTTCGGATGGCAGCCTGTAGGGGAGGAGAGGGGAAAACAGCATCAGTACCGTCCCTAAGTGCATCCTGAGCCGTCGGGGTGCAGCGAAGTGGCAGCAGCAGGAAGGAAAGATATAATCGGAGCTAAAAATTTAAAGAGTAGAGGGGATTTCATGGGATAAGCTGATAACGGCAACATGTGATGCTGACAGTCTTGAGCAATAGGAGCACCAGAATTTGGGGAATTTTTCTTAATCGGACTGACCCAAATAGTCAACTTGTTTTTGTGGCAAGTGGAAGTTAGTGATTAGAGGCAGTTCAAGGGTCAACGTGTGACTTTATTATGATGTGAAAACACAAACACACACCTTGTCTGCCGCTGAGAGACGAGTCCAGGGCTTGTCTGCTCTCCTGTCGTAGTCCTGAGCTTTGGCCACCTCCACATAGTCGCTGAAGCGGATCAGAATCTTTCTGTCTCGTAGTTCGTCTACCGTGGGCCGCTGGTTGAGCTGGAAGACAAAAATCAACAAAAATGTCAAATTTGAATTGGAGAATTTGCTTGATGGTGCCGTGGTATAAAAATATATGGATCTGTGGAGGGTGTACCTTTCTGTTTAGGCGCTGTTTGATCTCCCTTCTCTCCTCCTGCTCTGTCTGGTCATTTCTCTCTGGAAAAAAGAAGACACACATAGAAAATTAGTGATGTCAGAGAACAGGCAAATCAGAGCGAAATCCAGACTAACCCAGCTACTTAAACACCCATTGCTCTCTCTCTCTGTGTATGTAAATATATAGATGAATATAGAAGAGGATTTTTGTTTATAGATAATTTTACTAGCAGTCTGTCCTCTATATTTATTATAAATAAGAAAATGGAGAGGTATTGTGGTGTGCACTCATGCGCTCTCCTGCTGCTGAATAATGTACTCCACTCCAGACTGTCTTATTGTAATGAAACATCCCATATTCCCCTCTTTTATGTGTGTTTTTAAAATCAGATCTTTTACATATCATTTTCATCTGCAGATCTTAGTATTTAATTGATAAAGCAGCAGGTTGGACTCCGGTAACTCACGTTTCAGGATGTTCCGACTCTCCAGCTCCTCCACATTCGGTCTCTGGCTCAGCCTCCTGCGGAGAAACACCAGAACCACGTTTTGAACCATTTTTTTTTTTTCACTTCCAAACTATCTCCGTTCTTCCGTCTCCGTTAAACCGGCTGTAGTTTTTTCACTGTGCGCGTTCTCGAGAGGAATCCCCTATGTTTCCATCTCGCATCCAAACCCCGGCTGTGGTGCTTGGGCAGAGGCGCTCCCCACATCTGGAACAGTCGAGGAAGCGCAGAAAAATATTCTCCCGATTGAGGATTTATTTGTTTCTCCGCCGGATTTATCGGTCGGCTTCAGTTCGCTGCATCTCAGGTGCAGCCGTGGTGCGTTTACTCCTCTCGGCGCCTCGGCAGCGCAGGCTCTCCTCTCTACTATTCGCCACAGGCGCTTTTGAAGTGGGTCGTGATGGGCTGCCGGGGCGCGACTCCCCCAGTCTCCCTGGTTACTGCATGCATAATGAGCAGGGGGCGGGGCTTAGCGGCTCCCACTCACGGCATCCCCAGCCTCATCTACGCTGCACTACACACTCACCACTGTGTCGCACCACTTTATTTTTAGTCACGCTTTTTTTCTTTTACAGGAGGTAAAATAATCAGAGGGGTCATGATATAATTGAGGTACTTTTTGTGTCATACTTGATATTTGTGCTGTTTTCAGGCCTAAAATCAGCATAACCAAACACCACATGGCATTTTTACAGAAAGATTCTTCTAAATATTGTATGTACAATTGAGTAAAATTGAAAGTTATTTTTAAAGATATTGTAGCAAACCTGTTGACATGACATAAATCCACACTACTTTATATTAAATAAGTCAGAAAGCCTTGGAGTCTGGCCAGTCTTTTCTTCAGGAGGAAATTACATCATGTGGTCATGTGAGAGGTGTTTTTCTAATGGGGAACTTAAAGTGATTTCTCTTACACAGATACAATTTGTTATTTTGTGTTGTAAAATAACACAGATGACCACAGAAAATCAGAAAATGACTCAGTATGACTCAAAATTATCATAAAAAGAGACAAAACGATGACAAACAGACTTATAATGACCTAAAACGACCACAGAGAGACACAAACTGACAAAGAAACACAAAATGACCAAAAAGTGCTCAAAAAGATACAAAATGACTACAGTAAACCACAAAATGACTCAATGAGGCGCATAATTATATATAAAGACACAAAGTGATGAGAGATACAAAATAATTACAAAAAGTTGCAAAATGACCACAGAGACACACAAAATTACCACAAAACACCTAAAATTACTGCAAACAGACTGAAAATGACCACAAAAATGCACAAAAGGACCACAAAACGACCTAAAATGACCAAAAAGAAATAAAATTAGCTTGAAGACACACAAAACCACCACAAAATGACACATGACCACAAAAATGCAAAAAAAAAAAAATTTGACACAAAATGACCACAGAAAAATGCAAAATGACTCAGTGAGACAGGTACATATCATACAAAGACACAAAATGACTACAAAAACACTTAAAATTATTATAACAGACTGAAAATGACCACAAAAGGCACAAAATGACCTTAAAATACCTGAAATGCCTTAATTGGAAGGTGGTTATTTATTTTACAGTTATTTAGTTTATATTTTAGTGATGTCCTGTCATTTTTTATTCATGAGTGATTGTTTTTTATAATAAATATTTTAGGAATTTGTAAAGACATGATCATAATGAACATAAAAACATTTTTTTTACTTTAATATAATTGTATGCCAGATTTATCCCAAGCACTTCAAAAGTCCCTCAGTTACATAATGACTCAGACTATTCTTGACTCAGTGCTAGAACTTAAACCCATCTGCTACCCATTGGTGTATTATTTTAAAACTTTCCTCACCATCAAAGCATCCAAAAGGTCTCAAAGTTCTTTTTTTTCTTCTCCTAACCAGAATCCCTGTGTACTTTCTATAAATAATAAATGTGAACGGCACAAAGGGCTCTGCTTCAGACAGCATGAGGGACACACCAAAGTGTAGCTCCAGAGGTGGAAAGGACAGAGAGGGCAGAATGCCGCCACACAGCAAGACTCTCTTTATCCCCCTTTACCCCGGCTAACATCGGACACTTTATAGTTCTGTCCTGGAACAGATCAAAGTTAGGTCACATGGACGGAGCCCAGGACACACACCAAGCAGGTGGATGGGAGTGTGTTTGGCATTTCATAGACAGATAAATGACATTAATCTTCTGAAATTTAGCTCTCAGCATCCATTGCATAATTAGCATTTACTTGGGTTTGTTTTCAGACAGAAATATCAGGTGTGCTGTTCTCGCTCTGTTCCAAATCCTGCATTTCTGCTCATCTGTATGAAATAATGAGCACAGCCAAGGCTTTGTTAATTAAGAGTGTGACCAGACATCCAGGAATAGCATGAGGAATAATTCAATAGCCCGACTCCCCCAGTGAATTCCCTTCTGAGAAGTGCAGTAAGAAATGGAGAGCAAACAACCAAGAATTTAAATATTTAGCAAAAAATCAGTATGTGAGAATTGCATCACTTTCTTATTCAGGCTTTTATATGTATGAAAATTAATTCTCCTTTTTGATCAGTGCTGTTTCATGTCTGTTTTATGTCACGTTCTTAAAATCTCACCAGGTGTTAAACAGCCCGACGTGATGTTCCTTTGCTTCACGACTCCCCAGTAAACGACAGAAAAAGCGACAGAGCGTTCCCGCAGCTCTATTTCATTTTAAACAGATGAAACAGAAAATTGCTCCCGAAGCCCCGGCGAACACGACCATCCGCTGTAATATTGACCTGGTGGCCGAGTTGCTTAGCAACAACGCTCTGTATCTTTAAGACGACAGCGTTCCTGCAGAAAATCCTCACCAGTCTCCCTAGTAACACACAAACGGGGATCTCGCTACTACACACAGAGCTGTATGTGCTTTACACAGCATCTATTTATAGCACACACCACTTTGTTTTGTTTTTTTGTCTTTGTGAGCACAATGAAGTAGACATCCCTTTCAATGTTAACCCTCTTGTTGTCCTGCAGGTCAAAATTGACCCGTTTTAAAGTTTGAAAATGTGGGGGGGGGGAAATCTTTTCACAATGAAACTTCTGATGTCCACGTTTTCAACATTTTTGGGAAATCTTTGAACATTTTTTGGTGGAAAAAGAAATGTTAAAAATGTTTCTTAAAACAGTCACAAAAAAATCAACCAAAATCCAGTGAATTTCGCTGGATTTTGGTTGATTTTTTTGGTGAATGTTCTTAAAGAAAATATTAGAAGTTTGACTGATATATATATATATATATATATATATATATATATATATATATATATATATATATATAATCACTTTAGATATTTTTGGGATTTTTTTGGATGATTTTTACTCATTCTTTGAAAATATTTAAAAGAATTTTCTTGCCAAATTTGGTGGATTTAAAAAAAATACCTTTAAGGGAAACTTTAAAGGAATTATTGGAATTTTCTTCCTGAAGGTTTTGCAAATTTTCAGAAATTTGGGATTTTTTTTCTTTTGCTGAATTTTTGGATTTTTTTCAGACAAGGAAACAATATTTGTTGGTGCCTGTAAATGAGGACAACAGGAGGGTTGAACACTATTTTAGTCAGATTTCCAGCCAAATGAATCATAAAACTGCATAACTTTGCTGCTGTCAGGTGGCAGAAGACTGTTCATTTGCAAAGACTGAGAATATCACAACATGAGACACCGAACTGACTCACTGCACCAGTTTTTCACCCACTGCCTTCTCACTTTTTTAAGAAAAGGTATCCCCTAAATACCCCTGATGACGCAGGAACGCCTCTTGGCACAAGGATCTCCATTTGACACTCAGGATGTTCTTCAGTAGAACGAGTTGGAATAGAAAATCTAACGACGCCAACCAGGGGAGGAATTAAAAAACAAACAAAAGACTGAGAAACCAGCGAGTGGGTGGCGGAGGCTTTCGGTCTTTTGTTTCACATGCCAACTGCGCTGAGAAGACAAAATTGGCCATTCAAGGCTTTCTTCTTCTTCTTCCTTTTTCCAAGTACAGTAGCCGGGCCCCCACCTCCTCCTACCCCGCTGATATAACTCCCCGACAGAAGGCAATGCATGGGGAGATGCATTATTGAACAGTGTCAGGAGCTAAGATTAGAAGCAGTGGAGTGCAACTGCAGCACAAGCGCTAGGTGGGGAGTCTCTAAAGATAGAAAGGTCATCTATCTCTGACACCGTGGACAGACAAGGTGACGGCATTTTCTGCTTGATCGGCAGCAAAAAGCAACCGTGTTATTTTTTTGTTTTTTTTGAGCTGTAGATAAGGCGGAGAAAGCAGATCTCGGGTGGGAGTCACGCGGAAATCTAGAGGCGCTTGTGATGGATGGTTTTTGTAATTCAGTGTGAATCCTCGAGGGATTTTTTCCCTCCTATATTTAAGGGATATGAGCTATATATAGCCAGGATTGTCCTCCACCACTGCGCTTGGATTTATTCTGTCTTTCTAAATCAATTTAAACAGCAATAAATCAAAAGGAGGAAATCAATTGAAGCCAGTGCTGTGTAGCAGTGGGGTTTTATGTAACAAGCAGCTTCTATCACTGCTGTGCTACAAGTAGAACCTCTCTGCCTTCAAATAAGAACCCTGCTGGCTCTTATGCAAGCTACACCCATGCTCCATCCTCACCTTTACCTCCACCACTCGCTCAGGGAAGAGGGAAGAGACTTTTTCTTCCTTTTTTTTTATTTGTTCGAGCAACAACAGAACGTTTTCTTCCAGCTAGTCTAAGAATACAGAAGGCAGTATTATTAGGTGTCTCACAGACAGACGATAGATCTTCAGAGAAGGGTGGGCGGCGTTGTGAGCTTGGCTGCGAGTCGCTGTGCAGCCGGTTATGTAACGCTCTGGTGTGCCCCTGTTTCACACGCCGGTGTTAAAAAGCTCGCGTCTTGTGACACTTTCGGGACCACTGCTGTCATTCTTTGGACATTACAGTCCTATTAGAACAAAAACATTCTATTAATACCCTGGCAGAGATGCACTCATGAACATCCATGCTGCTTCTTGTACAAACACATTTCCTGGAAGCACTGACTGTCTCTGCACTTGTTGAACTCCAGAAAATGTGAGAATGACGGGAATTTACTGAACTTGTGCAAAAACTTTCCTGTGACTTTTCTCCATTTAGCCAGCCCGCCGGTTAGAATAGATACGCCATCTCCTCCCCGCTCAGTTCTAGATAAAACGGTTAGGTGTTCAGGTGGAATTTAATACAGAGGCTTCCCAGAATGAGGACTTGCCGTGAGTACAAAGCGTTACACCCGAACAGACTCCTCCGAGCGGGAGCAGATTGCACAAGATGAATCAAGTCTGTGCAGAACAATAAAGTAATCCAACGAGATCCGCCTTGTTATCTCACCTCCACCTACTCCTTAAGTCTTATGTAACTGTAGCAATTAGGCATATAGGTTTGCTCTCCAAAGAAACATCGCCCATGGGACTGCATAGTTGCACCTGCAAAGTGTTTACTCAGTGCAGAATAATATTACGAGATTGCAGAAAAGAGAAGACAGAATGCATGATTCAATCTGGATTACTAAAACAAACAACATTTATTACAAGGGTCAATATATAACTGAGGGACTTTTGAAGTCCATGGGATAAATCTTGCATACATTTTTATCAAAATTTAAAAAATAATGTTTTTTTATGTTAATTATGATCATGTCTTCACAAATTCTATAAATATTTATTATGGAAACAATCACATATTAATAAAAAAATGACTGGATATCACTAAAATGTCAGCTAAATAACTGTCCCAATTTAATAATAACCACCTTCTAATGAGCTAAACAATAATAAAATGAGCTGATTCAGAAAGAGTTTTGATTGTGTTCTTTTTATTAAGTTGAGATAATCATGACAGAGATTTCTTTTTTGGCAGTATATCACATTTTATTGTGAAAATAACTAATTGTATCTGTGTCTGAGAAATCGCTTTCCACTAAGTTCCCCTTAACAGAATCACCTCTCCAGGAAGTGTGTTAATTCCAGATCACATGACCTGCTCCTCATGATGTCATTTCCTGAAGAAAAGACTGGCCAGACTCCAAGGCTTTCTGACTTATTTAATATAAAGTAGTCAGCAGGTTTACTACAATATCTTTATAAATAACTTAAATTTCAGTTTTACTTAATTGTATAGATAATTTGTAGAAGAATCTTTCCGTAAAAATACCATGTGGTGTTTGGTTATAGGTGGCCATGTTGATTTTAGGCCTGAAAACAGCAAAAATGTCAACTATGTTACAAAAAGTCCCACAATTATATATTGACCCACAATCACTCTAAGATTTATCGCTAATACTTCAGGGACACAGATCTCGAGATTTCTTTTCCTTACTTGGCAAGTTTCATCTCAATCTGCTGGCGGATTTCCTGGCGCTCCTGATCGCTCCTTGCTGGGAAGATATTCCTGTCCTCCAGTTCCTGCTTGCTGGGCCTGTTCCGTAGTTTGACGGCCAGCAGCTCCTTCCTTAGCCTGCGAGGAAGTGTGCCTGCAACCACCCAGTGAAACCAGACTGAGGAGACCTTTTGTACAGATTTTCTTGCTTTTCATATCCTAAGACATGCTGTGACATGAATTAAGCCTTCCAATCAGTCATTCCAACAACGTTTAGAACTGCCTAACACTACCTGATCATTTAGAAGTATTTGAACTGAGAGACTTTTAAAACATTTAGTTATGTACTGTAGCACACTGGACTTGAAAATAAACTTTGAGATCTTCGAGAATCTTCGCATCCAGATTCACTGTTTCAGGTAGCAAGTAAAGTAAAACAATGAGGACATAGAGGCATTTTGGTGACCCTTTTGGAAACATGCCGTTACATTTTAAGGGTATGAATGTATTTAAATCAACATTCGGTGAGGGAAATAGTGTGTCTTAAGCTGATAAATGCTCCACTGTTTCATCAGCGAGTTGCTAAATTTGTCTTCAGGTTGGTGGGCAGGCAGTGTGCTGAGAGTTTTAAGAGCTTGTTGGCGAAAGCGGTGACCTATTGTGCTTGGAAATTAACCAAATTAGTAAAGTAGTGGAAGTTTAAAAGAAAGCACACCAAAATGAGCTGAGGGGAAGTACAAATTTGGGTGTTAAGTCTGTGTGGGTACGTCCCTGTGGACAGATCCTCTTCCATTACACACACTTAATGGACTTAGAGTGTTATTAATAGAAAAAAACAATCATTTGTACAGTTGTTGATGGTGAAAACTAAGTGACGCAACAGTAAACGTGGGAAAAGGTGGTATCCAGGATAGAAATATTGACTGATACTGGTTGCTAGCTATGATAGTGCTTTGAAACAATGTTCAAATTAGAGCAAATGTACGAATTTCAAACTAACTGTCATCATTTCATTTCAAAAGTGTTATGTACAATGCAGACCTAATATGCACAAAGATTCTAAAGGCTAGAACCTTAGTTTTCAAGGTCCCATTTTATGGCCTTTTTCAGCAAATTAATCAAATTACTAGCTCAGCTCAAAATACTGTAAATATGGTTCATTTTCCCATGACTGTATAACTCCTGGTTTTAACCCTGTTCTAGACGGTTTGTTTCAGTGTCTGTAGCTACTGCTGCTGTCCACGTCCCCTTCAGGAAGAAGACTCTCTCTGCATACATGATGACGGCCAACATTAATCTAAGCCAGGCATGAACTAACCGTGACGTCACCCGTTGGTTTCAACGCCGAGAAAATGAAGCCCGGATTTTGCTACTTCCTGGTCGCCATTTTGGATTTTTTGGAGCCAGTGACGTAAAAAGCGTCATCAAACAGACTGGACCGGAGAGCAACTAGGGGCAGGACCAGTCTATGGGCGGGCCAGACTGAAGCCAGACTGCTGAAAGCCTCGCCCTAAAGGATTTGTCAGTCATTCCAGACAAGACTGTCTATCAAGTATAGCCACGCCCCTGGCTCTGCCAACTTTAACGATTTATTTAAAATTCAGTATTGATTTATTTTTAGATCGGCCACCTGATCTCTCATTTTGACCATGAAAACTAACGAGAAACAAGAAGTTTTACCAAACTTGGACCGCCCGGCGACAAAGATGACCCCTGTGACCTTGAAAATGAGGTCACGGTCACCAAATTCGAACTTGACCTGTGTCTTATTATGGTACACCTGTGTACCAAATATGGTGAGGCTATATCAATATTCTATGGAGTTATCGTGCGGAAACCAAAGTGTTACAGACAAACACGTAAGCAAGCAAGCAAGACCATGCAGGTGAAAACAATACCTTCCGGCAAATGCAGTTTTGCCGGGCAGTAAAAAATCCTGAGCTGTAGAAAATCAGTCTATCAAATTTTATTTTTTCCGGTGATGAATTGGGGTCTATGGAGCAAAAGCTTTTTGGAGCCAACCCGAGCGGACGGGCGGGATATTGCAAGTTTTTGACACTTCCCGGTGGGCTTCATTTGTGGAGCCAGATGCTACGTCCATCTTTATATACAGTCTTTGATCTAAGCCCGTGTGTGAGACCAGGACTTTCATTTGCTTCCCACTTTCTAATCATTTTACATGGAAATGTAGCAGAATTCTCAGCACATCTGTTGTCTTTAACTCGTGCGTCTGGTGAGTTTGTCACAGCTATAAAATCTGTATTTTAGCAGAGCATCAGCTTGAAAAAAGTGAGGATTATGTCACTTTTTTGTAGCTCGATGACTGTTGATTAATTTATGGGTAAAATTCTTACCGGCTTGTAAAGCTGGAGGGTCGTCTAGTTTAGATTTTGACTCTTTGGGACCTTAATGTCACGTTTTAAAGCTCTATAACCCACCGGAGATGACGGACTCGTTCCAGCCGTCCAGGTCCGTGGGGAGGCCCGAGGTGTTGGAGAAGCACTGGTCCAGCCGCACGTTCTCCTTGTTCTCCTCGGCCTCCTTCTTGGGCCAGTCGGAGCCTCCGCCTCCCACACAGCTGCCCCCAGGAACGACGTGTGTTGGTTCTCCGAGCTGCAGGAGCGAGAGAGGCGTCCGTCAGAACACCAGAGCCGAGGGGGTGATCCCTGCTCACACCCTTCATGGACGCTGAGGAGACACGGGTAGGAGGAAAGTTCAGCTCAATTCAAACTACTATTAATGCCACTTGGGAAAATTCATTTAAAGCAGCTTGTTGCATGTTACACAATAAAGTACAGATATGCTCACGAATCAGAAAGGCTTAGAACAGTATAAAATACAAAGTATGCATAGATACAATAAATACCTATTTAAAATATATAGATAAACAGTAGAAAGTCATGTCCTAAAATATGAAAATTTGTAGAATAAGTATGAGCATAAAATGTGAAATGTGCATACACTGTAACAGTAATGGAGCTATATTTTTGTTATTGGACAGAGAAGTAGTTTTTATAGTTATTACACATAACTGAGTGTTAACTCCAAATTTAGTTAACTGCTAGTCCATGTGCATACACATCTACATATGCATCATCATTAGCAGACCCTTACACATCACAATAATACAAATTTAATGCACAAAACATGATAAAAGTCAACGTTGCATCGCTACCAGTGAAGTATTTAACCATTGTGTTGTCTACGGGTCTAAA
Source organism: Acanthochromis polyacanthus (assembly GCF_021347895.1). NCBI lineage: Eukaryota > Metazoa > Chordata > Actinopteri > Pomacentridae > Acanthochromis > Acanthochromis polyacanthus. The sequence continues at coordinate 40,620,837 of NC_067118.1, forward strand.
ATGACGCGGCTACTATGTTTAGTAGCGTCTAAATGACCTTTTTTTCTACTTGAAATTCCTCTTATTGTTGTAGGTTAAGCACCTTGTGAGTGGGAGCAATGATTCAAAGTATTTGCTGAGCTTCCTCCTGAATCAGCTCTTTGATAGCGCTCTTTTCCCAGAGACACTGGTGTGACTCTCCAGAGAAGTGATTGAAAGGTCTTTGCAGGTCCAGTGTGCATTTTTTTCTCCATCGGACTAAACCTGTTGTATCTCTTAAATACTTCACAGATGTGTAATGTACAAAGCTCTGACAAACAAACAAAGGGGCGTCCATTACTGCATGTAATCTGATGAACTTTCTCAATGACTGCATGGACTTATCAATCACAAATAATGTACTTTCCCAACTCCATCTACTCGACTACCATGCCCTTCTGCGCTGTTTGTTGTCTGCAGCAACACAGATTGAATTGGTCAAACAAATGAATTTCCTCCGCCCAATGTTATAGGGACCAGCTCAGCTGTTAAGTGTTGCTCATAATTATCCCTCAATATAAAAAAAGACAATATTTCACACATTTTGTGAGGATATGCAAACTTATGAGCATAACTGTATCTTGTGATACAGAGAACAGCAGTCAGTATGAAACGTGTGTAACGTACTACGATAAACAACAAGTAAAGACATAGCACAGTGTTTTTAATTCTATAAAAGAAGCATAGTCCAGTCAGGTTGAATATGAATCTTGTGGGAAAGTTTGTGGCCAAATTCAGATCCAAAGTTTTTGAGTAATTGTAATAGTAAGGTGGAAAAGACCGAAATTTGAGGTCGATAGTTCACTTTTTCAGGAAAGCACCAAATTTGGTACAGACATAGTATATGACCATACCATTGATTTAAGAGGAGTACCCCAAAAATCTAAGCCCCCTGGTGGCCACCATCTTGAATTCAAATATGGCCGCCTTGCTAAACCTATTTATGTGCTATCTCCCTTAATACGGCAGATACAAAGTTACTTTCAAGATCTACCCCCATTGTTTAAGGGTCTACGGATTCAATAAAGCCGTTTATAACAGTGTTATATATAAAAGCCACCAGGGGGCTTAGATTTCTGGGGTACTCCTTTTAAATCAATTGTATGGTCATATACTATGTCTGTACCAAATTTGGTGCTTTCCTAAAAAAGTGAACTATCATTTGACTTCTCCGCCTAACTATAAATAGAAAAGAAAAATGACAGCTGGAGTGGAGCCCACAAATAAGAAAATTACAAAACAATATGCACTGAAATACTGAGTGGGAAAAACAGCCCATGAACAGAGCCCTGCAGCCATCCCACAGTGTCAGTAAGAGGCGACATCTAACATTTGCCGTTGGCTGGAAGACTCACCTCTCTTGTCTGTTCTTGGAGGCGAAGGCTCTCTGCAGCTCCTCCATGATGCAGCTAGGGGGCATCGGATGGTGCATCATATTGCCTATATGCGGGGACCCTGAGGGGTTGGCCAGGGGCCCTCGTAGCGGCAGGGTCATCGAAGCCAGGCTCTCTGTGGCCCTGGGTGGTGGGAGCTCCTTGGGGAGGTAGGAGTTGGGCAGGTGAGTGGGGAGAGACACCGGGCCTGAATCTGACGGCAGAGGAGGAGGAGGATGGTTAACAGAATCTCTTTTTATCCTCAGATTTAATGGAGTTTATCTTAGGATGCTGAGCAGGAAGTTTGTAAACACATTTACATTTTTACTAATTAGACTCTGTGGAACAATTCACCGGAACATCTGGGGGAAAAGCATTAACAAGTTTTCCTGAAAAGAAATGCAGGAGAGAAAGAGTAAACCTCTTGCCAATTTGCAATCTACAGCCTTGTTTTTTTTTAATTTTCTATTGAATGGCTAAAAAAGTGTCTCAGCCAAGTCAGCATGTCTTTTTACATGAGTTTTTCCATTATGTGCCACTTCACACTTTATTTTTAACAGTGTGAGAAGGAAAAAATGTACTTGACTGCATTTATTTTTTAGATAATATATCTAAAAACATGTTAAACATATTTTTGCACAAGAAAACACCCTGTTAAAGAATAAAACAGTAGTTTAACTTAGCATAGTATAACTCAAAGCATAACTTTTGGTTTTGTTGGTGCTTAACGTATGTTTCCAGCAGATCATAATGATTGAATAATTATTTAGTTATTGGCCTTTGAAATTTGATAAATATGATACATTTTCAAACAAAAGTGTTATTGTAGCCCCAGACATCTATTTTAAGTATATATATCCATATGTATCCACATTTCCCATTAAAATACAGCCTTTGATGATATTTCACCAACTTTTGAGGCCTCTAATATCAGGAGAATCTGTCATGTGCAAAGTATTATCAGTCATCTTTGAGTTTTATGCCTTTCTGACATGTCAGACTAACATAAAAATGGAACATTGGGCTAGAGTCATTTAATCATTTTGTTCTGCTGGAAACACTTTTGTGTGTTATTTCTGTGGGAGGTATATTTCTGGAGATACTGAAGCCTTAAAATGGCTTGCCAGATAAGATGTTGGGGGTTTTTTGAGAGTGAAATTACAAAAATTTCCCAATTTTTAAAAATTCTGAGACGGTGGAGTAGCACTGATCTGATTTGACATGGACTGACCCCGTTAACAGTTCAGAGCTAAGTTAAGTAACTGTTCTATTCCAAAGGTCAAAAAAGGCACATTTTTAAAATATCTGACTAAAAGAAGTCAAACTTTGCTGTTTCATAATTTCACCAACCCTCAAATTTTCTGTGTCTTATGACTGTTTTGATCCTTTCATCATCATTCAAGGAAGATACAAAGAAACCTCCGTGCTCTTTAGTTATTTATTCTTTATTTTAAACTGCAGCAGAAACAGCCACTATGTGAATGTAAATATAATGCATCTTAATCAAAACGACCCTCCAAGCACTCACCGTCTCCTGCGCTCAGCTGGGGCAAAAGTTTTGGAGGTACTTGTGGTGGGGAAGTTCCAGGAAGAATCTCCTCCTCCGATCGCTCTTCCATCTGTTCTCCCAGATCCTGCAGCCCCTCAGGTAAATCCCCAGCAGGGTGCACCTCCTCATTTCCGTCCTCGTCGGGTAGTGGTACATTCTCCTCCACCCGGTCACAGTCCTGGAGAGGGGCAGCTACTGAAGGGCAGTAAAGGAGGAAAAACATGTTGAAAAACTGTAAATTTAAAGGAGTTTCACGGCTCAAAATAAGATATAATGTAGCTGGAAAGAGCTTATAACTATGGAAACTACATGAACTATGACTGGTGGAACCAAACCTGAAACAAATTAAGAGAAGATTGGACAATAAATAAGAGTGATTAGACGAATGAAATGTAATTTGGTGAAGCTGCTTGTTTGGAAAGGGGATCCAAGAAATCAATTTTAACTAAGTTACCCATCACAAAAACACTTCTCAAGGAAGTGTGTTAATTCCAGAGCACATGACCTGCTCCATTTGTTTCTTTTTGTCTCTTTTTCAGCCTGTTTGTGGTAATTTTAGATGTTTTTGTGGACATTTTGCATCTTTTTGTCGTTATTTTTTGTCTCTCGTCATTTGTTTCTTTCTGTGATAATTTTGTGTCTCACTGAGTCGTTTTGTGTTTTCATTTGTCATTTTGTGTCATTTTTGTCATATTGTGCCTTCTACAATACTACGTCTACTACAATATCTTAATAAATAACTTTCAATTTCAGTTTTATTCAATTGTATATATAATATTTAGAAGAATATTTCTCTAAAATGCCATGTGGTCTTTGGTTAGAGTTGATTTTAGGCCGGAAATCAGCAAAAATGTCAGCTATGATACAAAAAGCCCCACAATTATATATTGGCCCACATATTTGTTTTACCATTTATAACTCTTTCTACAACGTCAAACTATTTTTTATTCTATTTTTTATCCTACCAGTCTTTGTCTTATAAAAATACATGTACTGTATTGGACGATGACATTCATTTGCCTCTGCTGCCCTCTATTGGTACGTATAGAAAATAGGTTTGCACATAATCACCTCAGTTTTATCATTTTGTGGGTTGCACAAACACAAAATCTTTGCAGCCAATTCAAACCTTCACTTATGACGCATACATAAAGCATTAATTTAATTACACCTCAGCATCGATAGGTTATTGTCAGCTATTGTTGTCAGGAAGCGGAATAAAACCCCTCCCTTTATATCCACACTGGTGTCGAGCATCTCATCAAATCGACTGCAGCAATCTTATACAATCTCCCATCGATCTCTTCAAGCTGAGCTAAAGACATCTAGCCACTTCACGGATCCATTTCCCCTCATCTGTTGCTGTTGCACTTCCATAACGTCCATTGATCGGTTGACACCGAGTGCGGCGAGAGACGGTCGCACCTGAAGGGGGGCGCTCCTCCTCGGGACCGAGGTATTCCACGCTGCTGACGGTGAGGTTTGGATTCAGAGGGCCCCCGAAGCCTCCCAGCAGGACTCCACCGTCGGAGCAGCAGCCCTGGGTGGGGGAGCTGGGGTCGTGGCATAGAAGGCCACTGGATAATGCTACATCTGTGGATGGAGAAGAGGAAGAGTTCCTGTTAAATCAGGTAGTACCAGAGAAAGACCTGTTTTGATTGGTTTATTGCTGAGTGTATTCATTCTCACCTTGAAGACATAGAACTGAAAATACAGTTGAAACCAGAAGTTCAGACTTCAGACACATAACGGGGTTTTTTTTTCTCACTGTCTGACATCAAGTCAGACTAAACTTTTCCTGTTTGAGGTCAGTTACAATTACAAACAGAAAATATGTCATTAGATTTTACATTTTTACTCGATGGATAACCTGAGAAACACGACAACAGACCTCTAACGTGACCAGCTGTGATTTGCCTTAATGACATTCACTCTTTCAGTCACCTTGATTTAACGGCACTCTCCATTACAGCAAGAGCATCACATTTAGCCGTGAGTTCAGCAAATATAACGGCGCTTTTAAAAGCACAAGGTGACTGGAACCAATCAATATCAGTATTATTATCAGCTTCAAGTGGAATGGAAACGTGACAGACGGATGTTGTTGTGCAGGAATTCTACAAAATCCATGCCTTCATGCTAAGTAGAAAATGTGGAGTTTAGTTTTACAGCTTTGTCTCATGTGGCTGAAAAGTTTCTCGAGCCACTGTGGGATCTTTGATGAGGCTTACTGCTGTCCTGAGGGTATTTTTAGACCCTCGAAGACTCCTCTAAATATCCTGATGAACACAATATTCCATCTACACGCTCACAAAAGTACATTTTGAACCCTCCTCCAGTCCCTCAGATCTTTAGGACACCTCTCCTTGCTCATTAAACAATGTAAAACAAACAAAGCATTGTTTTTATCACTTATACCTGCTTGTATTGGTTTTATTTACTGATATCCTAAATTTTCAACAAAAAAAAGTACAAAAGGAGCAAAAAAACGTGTTATTTCTGGCCTGGTGAAAAGGAAATTTAGTTACAACAAAAGAAACTGAGTTAGAATCTTTTTTTTATTGTACACCAGATGTCATATCATTTTATCTAGATGGTTAGAAGAGACTTTGTTTGATGAGATATAAAGACAATGTGATGCTTAGCACTGAGATAGTGTAGAAATGTAATACTTATACATGAAAGACACACACTTTGATGGATGTAACACAGTTATTTCAATGTTTTAATATATGTGATTAAGTTTATAATATTGCACTTTCATTCTACATAAAATATTCTAATTGATATTGTCATACTGACTTGGCCCTATTAAAATCATGCATTTCTCTAAGAACAAAATTAAAAAGTAAAGGTATAGAATTCTTCTTTGGGCGTCATTATAAATTGACGAGATGATTCAATTTCAAACGCTTCAAGCACGACTTGCCACGTCTTTTCACCCACACCCTCTCATTATCTCCTAACCTAAAGAGATGTGTGTGTGAATCTATAGCATCCCCTTCACCCTCCACCCAAACGCCTGCCCCCTACCTGTGGAACTCTGCTTGAGCTTCTCGTTTTTCTTTTTCCTCCACTTCCAGGGCTTGAAGATGCGACCCAGGGTGGCCAGCTTGCTGTTGCGTCGGATGGGTGGAGTGTGCACCCCGGACACCAGGCAGCCAGTCCTCAGCACCCTCTGCTGGTCCACCACTTCTACTGCAGCGACAGCGGAGAGACAGCAGGAGAAGAAGAAGCCCGGAGAGAAAGGTCGGGAGGATTTACAGGAAGATGAAATGGGGTGAGGGGTGTGCAGACGAACAGGATCAAAAAACAGGAGGGGGGGAAAAAATGGCAAAGGGGAGCGGGAGTGTGTTGAAAGTGTGGGGGTGGGTGGAGGAAAAAAAATCAGTCAGACATGTGGAAAAGTTGGTGAAAGGAGACAGAAAGGGGGAGAGAGAGAGAAACAAGGGGCCCAATTAGTACGCTCACCTCACTGAATAAACCATGATGGAGTCCGAGTGCTGTGAACAGATTGAATTAGAAAGACTGATCTGATTAAGGCACACTCCCTTATTTTCCCCCTGAATCCCCTCCGTCAGAGTCAAAATAGCTCTTCTATCACCTTACACAATTTTTAAGGTACAAAAGCACACAGACAGGATTACAAGACTAGAAAAAATATAATTCCCTGGAGACCAACAGGTGTACCAGACTTCCTGTTTTATCACGAACAGTGTTAGCTTCAGCTGTCTGGTAAAAGAGTTGATTATTTTAGTCACAGAAGGTATCAGAAATCCATGCGACATATCCCAGAATGCAACACATATAACACCAGTGACATGCTCGGTGCAATGCTCCCCAAGCTTTACCGGTTTTTGTTTCTATATCATGTGTTGGTGTAGCCTCCAAGATACAGGAAATCATCGATTCTGATCCATCTAGAGCTGAATGTCTCCTCAGATGTTGGGTTGAGGTGCATGAACTTCGTCCAGTCGGTCTTGTTTCTCGCTCTACCCGATGCAGAATATCTTCTGCTTCGCTCAGAGTGTTTTCCAGACGGACAATGTCATCTGTGAATGCAAGTTCTGGGAGGACTTCTTCAGGGAGTCTTCTGCTTTCTTTAGGCTCAGACCATCGGAAGGCATGGTTGCATTCCTCCATGCATGGTCTAAGAAAATGACGAAGAGCAAAGGTGCTAGAGGGTACTGAGGTGTCTATGGAGAAGAGATCTGTGTTGACCTCAGGATTCTTGATGGTTGACAAGCGTGGATGTGAGACAGTAGAATTTGGAACGTTTTGTTTCTGTCAACTGAGTTGAATGCCTTCTTGTGTTGCCCTTTCATTGCTTCAACGAGAGGAGGAGAGATTCCATGTGCCAGTAGGATTTGGAAAATTTTGCTTCTGTCAGTTGAAACCAGTATTGCTTCCTTCTTGTGGTTTAATACCTCCTCAACAATTCTTCTAAGAGCGAGGATGTGTTGAGTAGTTGAGTGAGATTGCCTAAATCAGGAATGTCAAACTCATTTTAGTTCAGGAGCCACGATCAGCAAAATCTGATCTCTAGTGGGTCGGACCAGTAAAATCACAGCATAGTAACCTATAAATAACCACAACTCCAAATTTTTCCTTTGCTTTAGTGCAAAAAAGAACATTCTGAAGACGTTCACATTTAAGAAATTATCTTTTTACGAAACATTATGAACAAACTGAAATTTGTTAAGAAAATTAAGTTCAATTTAAACAATATTATGCCTCAGTGTCAACAAAAAAATGACCAAAAAAAGAAATAAAATGACAAAAAAATACACAAAAACACAAGCGAGACAAAACGGAAACACAAAACGACAAAAACATGAGACGAACGACAAAAGTCAGACAAAAAAAAGACACAAAATATTACAAAAATTAGACACAAAATGACAAAAATGAGACAAACATAAAACAAAAAGAGACAAAAAATTAGACAAAACAGTCAAGGTGACAAAAAATTAGACAAACGACACAAGTGAGACAAAAAACACAAAACAACAAAAACAACGAATAAAGCAAAACAGAAAATGACGAAAATAAGACAAAAAGCACAAGCGAGACAAAACAGAAACGCGAAACGACAAAAACATGAGACAAACGACAAAAGTCAGACAAAAAAACAACACAAAATATGACAAAAATGAGACAGAATGAACAATCTAGAATTTTACTTTATGATCTTGATGGTCTACTTCATGGTCTTGAAATTATTTTAAATTTATAGTCTTACAAATTTACAATCTGCAGTTAATGTCTTCTGTCATTTTTACACTTTACAAAGTCGTCCCCCGGGCTGGAATAGACCTTCTGAAGGGCCGGTTTTGGCCCGCAGGCTGCATGTTTGACACCCGTGGCCTAAATCCATTGTGACCTGGGTGGAGTAGATCGTACACAAAAGTAGCGTGAAATTCATCTAATTCAGTTTTATATACAAAACACATAAAAACAAATGGACATGCGCAGCGATATAAGGGTACAGCCGGTGTTCTTATTTCACTTTTTGTCATCGATGAGCTGCCCCCATCTACTGGGCTACTATCCCTGCACAATTCTCTGTCTTTAAGGGAAGCTTGCATCTGAATGAACGATGGCTGTGACTCATATCAGGAAAAGTGTTGGTCTCCAGATTCATGTGCGCACATCGCTGCTGGGTTGCATGCATCTAGCTACAAAGAGAGCCCAAAAAAGGGTGGAAATGTACAATAAATGCCGTGTATTTAAGAGCTGCATACGTCAGTGTGACAAAAAACTGAAAGCCCTCGCAAGGCAGATATCTTTGTTCAAACGATCAGCTGAGGAGGAGGAGGCAGGGAGCTTTGCGATGCGGGGTGTCGGGGAGGAAGGAGAGGGGAGATTTGCAGAGTGGCTCGGGGTGTGATGGAGGAGGGAGGATACAGCTGACTCTGTTTCATGCTGGTGTGCAGCTTTTGCTTCTTCCCAGAAGCACATGGGTAGGGAGTGATCGGCGGGGAGGAGAAAAGAGAGGAAATTCAAAAGAGAAAGTGAAAGGAACAGAGAGAGGAGATGGAAAGTAACGGTCAGACAGAAACCAGAGGAGATTATGACATTAAAGCGGGTAATTTCTAGTCTGTCGTTTGACCCTAGAAGTTCACGGAAACGGGGTCAGTCGACCACGTCCGCCCGTCTCACCGTGTTATCATCACCGCTGTCACACATGCAGCGTGGCAGAATTCAGGTCAAGCTTGAAGGAAACGCACCCAGTAAGAAAAAAAAAAAAGAAGAAAGCTTAAGAGAAGGAAAAGGGGGGAGTAGGACGGGTGAAGGCGTTGTGTCTGTGTGTGAGCGAGGAGAGGAGGTGGGGTCAGGCCCGCTGCTGTTGCCATGGCGACCACATCCAGATGCTGCGGCAGCAGTGGGAGCCAGGAAAAGGGGGGAGGAGGAGGAGGAGGAGCGACTCAGACTGTAGCTTAGAGGAGGGAGGAAGGGGGAGAGGAGAGAAGAGAAGAGGAGCCCCCCTGCACAGACGAGCCAGTGGCAGCAAAAAAAAAAAAAAAAAACCCAGATGCATTGTGGGTAGGCGGTGAAGCCACATGGAGGACGAGATCCGTCTGAGGGAAGAAGACGGAAAGGAGGGAGGGAGGGAGGAGAGAAGGGGTATTCCAGGGAGAAGAGAGAGGCGAGAAGTGGAGGTGGGAGGGGGCTGTTGCTATACGGAAGAGCTAGCAGGAGAATCTGGCCTCGTCCAATCACGGAGCGGCTATTTATAATGCATATCAAGTAACTCTTCATTTTTCATAGAAGGGGCGGCTGATTCGGGGGGGCGGGGGGGGGGGGGCAGCAGTCTGGATGGGAATTAGTTGAAAAAGTGGAGATTTACATTATCCGCCCCTGTGCGCCGGGGACATATCGAAATGTGTGTCAGATAAGCATGAATGGACGACACGCGCCATGATGTGCCATTCTAATTAATATGCTAATGCAAATAGGATTTATTAAACCCATGTGTCGTGCTCATGTAGCGGCCTGTTTGCTGCGGTCCTCCCTAACACCAGTAATTCCAGTCATCACTGCTTTGAATCCCCAGCAGGAAACACAACATAATTCATAAGTGAGCTCAGGAATGCAGGCAACTGTACCCCGACTCCTCGCTGCATTAATACATTTTGAGCTCAGAGGTGATTTAAGAGCCGAATAAAGTTGGCAATATGATAATGTGACTTGGCGCCACCAGAGACCACACCCCACTTAACCAGCTTGTCAGCACATTCGGGAGCACCGGAGATCTCCCCCACATATATACACCGAGCACATCCCCCCCTCCAGAGATCACAGAGGGAGAGCGAGCCCACAACAGCAGCAACACGCCTCCTGTTAAAGCACAGGGAAACGAGAGGCAAACTTTAAAAGAGATAAATGCCTCGTCAACGATGAAGTGGCAAACGCTCGGTTCTGCTCTGACACAAAAAGCAAAAGCATTGAGAGAGCAGTGAATACCCCACATCTGTTTGTGGCCTATTCAGACTTTTTGCAATGAAAGGGAATCACACCGAGTAGAAGGATGATATCAGCGGCTTAGTTTCAGCCGTGAGGTTCTGTGAAGCGGAGCCTTGCTTTCTCGAATCACCCGATAGACTCGTCTAATGAGTGTGTTTTTAAAGCTCAAAGAAAAAAAAGACAAGTCTGAATAAAGCGGCACTCCAGCATTAACACAGGAGTTTACACTGATAGAAATTAGGCCGGTAACAGTTGTGCATTATTTGACTGCTTCACAAGCCGGTGTTTAAACCTCAAACACAATCAGACATCTGGAGCAAAAGCGGAAAGGCCTTGAAGATAGTATTTGTCCTTCAAGTTACAGTACGATTTACTGTATGGATAAAAACAGATCAAGTCTTGCACTAAAAAGCTCCTTATATAGCTGATTTCTTAGCTTTGTCAGACAATTTAAAGAAATGGTGTGTCTGTCAGTCCGAGCAATCTCTTTCCACTAAGTTCCCCGTTCCAAAGACTCCTCTCCAGGAAGTGTGTTAATTCCAGATCACATGACCTGCTCCACATGATGTCATTTCCTCCTGAAGAAAAGACTGGCCAGACTCCAAGGCTTTCTGACTTATTTAATATAAAGTAGTCAACAGGTTTACTACAATATCTTTAGAAATAACTTTCAATTTCAATTTTACTCAGTTGTTTATATAATATTTAGAAGAATCTTTCTGTAAAATCCCATGTGGTGTTTGGTTAGAGGCGGCCATGTTGATTTTAGGCCTGAAAACAGCAAAAATGTCAACTATGATACAAAAAGTCCTGCATTTATACATTGATGCATTATCAGTAAATTTCCATTGTTGTCACTAGAAAATCACAGTACAGGCCCACAGAGCCAAGCACCTCCAAACCAAACCAGTGTCTAAAAAACTAAAATATGAGTCCCTGCACATCCTGAACGCGTGCTTCACTGCTCCTACAACAGCTATAAATAACATCAGACCTACACTTGACTTCTATCATCCCTTCAGACCCCGCCAAACCTCGGCTTCTCGCCCCGGCTCCCTCGCTCCTTCCACCCAGGCGGCCGACAACGTGCCCTTGAACGGAGCACCTCCTTACCCGCTGCCACGCCGGCTAACCTCCTCGCTTTTACCCCCCTGGCTTTGCAACTGTGCTACCATCTGTCTGTAGCCCCGCTGCCTCGGGGGCCCGGCCACAGTCAGGGCACACAGTTAACAACTCGCAGGGAGACGGCGAGGAGCAGAAGGGCTGAAGCAACGTAGGATGACAGGAGCGTGAATGAGAGGAAGAGTTCAAGAATGGTGTGGTCATCTGCAGAGTGATTTATTCAAAAATAATAATGAACATCTGCACCAAATGGCTCCTTTCAGGCTCGCTCCACATGGCAATATCTCAAACACTTCACCTCACGAAGCAAAGAAGCCGACACTACGCACAGATTTGCATACAGATATCCACTGAACTTAAACAAAATATAAATAGTGCAGTTTCTAATGAGCAAAAAATGGCTTCTCTCCTCAGGATAGTTTCTTTACAAAATGCACTCAGACAATTCTCCAGCCGTAAATTAATCAGACAGAGGACAATGAGCACCGCTGAGGACACACAGGTCATGTCCTTGATTTTCTTTCCCCTTTTTTTTTCCTTTTTCATTTTTCATGTTTCATACAACAATGTGCTTCATTAGGACAGGAATGAATGCTCTTTTCTGCAGATGAAAGAACAGCGCAGAGTACAGCAGTCTCATTTTACAACCTACCCTGAAAACCAAAGACAAAAAAAAACACGGCAAACTCTACTAATGGATCCATATTAACCCAATTTAATACTTCCTTGGCAAACACAAACCAAAAACAATGCTTTAGAATAGAACAGAAACAAACAGAATCACTTTATTCACACATATACTCTTTAATGACTCAGTGTAATGTGCGCTGCTTACTGGAACTTGTTTGGCAGCGAGCGTGATTTCTGAGAAGGCTGGGTATCGTGGTGTAAGTCTGACATGAGTCTGCAAAGGTCAAGCCTCCAGATCATCAAAGTGGTTAGAGCCAAAGTGTGAACCAGCAGCGTGTGGGCTACTGGCAGCGAGCGAGTGGAATGATGTCAGCGAGGCCGGCAGCCAATAGGAAACGCCTGAGGTCCTTGTTTATTACCATATGTTGGTGATGAGAATGAGGACTAGTGGGAGGCTTTGCTTGGAAGCCATCGCCACGGCAACAATGAGGACAACCAGGGACTTAGTTTAGTTTCTGATAAAAGGTTGATCCCTTGTTTAGATTTTCATGAGGTCAAATGTCTGGGCAAGTTCTTACCAGAGTCAAAATGTAGTTGCGGGACTTTTTGTAACATAGCTGACAGGTATAAAATTTTATAAAATAACACAGATGACCACAAAAAACGAGACACAGAGCTATCATAAAAGAGATAAAATGACCACACAGACACACAAACTGACAAAGAAACACAAAATGACCAAAAAAGGCTCAAAAAGACAAAATGATCACAAAGAAAAAACAGAAAAATGACTCAGTGAGACACATGATTATCATATAAAGATACAAAGTGACAAAAGACACACATAGTACTACAAAAAGTTGCAAAATGACCACAGAGACACAGAAAATGACCCCAAACACCTAAAGTGACCACAAACAGACTGAAAATGGACACAAAAATACACAAAAAGACCTAAAATGGCCACAAATCTGTCTGAAAATGACCAAAAAAAGAAAGAAAATGAGCACAAAGACACACAAAACAACCACAAAAATGCACAAAAGGACCACAAGAAAACACAAAATGACTCTGTGAGACAGATATTATCATATAAAGACTTAAAATAACGAGAGACGCACAAAATAACTGCAGAAAATTGCAAAATGACCACAGAGACACCTAAAATGATCACAAACAGACTGAAAATGGCCAAAAAAATACACAAAATGATCACAAAAAAGACCTAATATGGCCACAAAACAGACTGAAAATGAGCACAGAGAAACAAAATGAGCAGGTCATGTGATCTGGAATTAACACACTTCCTTCAGAGGTATTTTTCTAACGGGGAACTTAGTGGAAAGTGATTTCTTAGATACAGATACAATTAGTTATTTCCCATATAGAATTTGATATATTGCCAAAAAATGAAATGTATGTCATGATTATCTCAACTTGATAAAAAGAAGACAATCAAAACTATTTCTGAATAAGATCATTTTATTGGGCTAATTAGAAGATGGTTGTTATTAAAAGTTTTGAATAAAAAAATCACATTTCACACATTCACCAGGTCTAAGAGCGCCTTTTTTTTTTTTTTTTTTTGCAGTGATGGGTTTGTAAAAATACAAAATAATAATAATAAACCACACCACTGGATATTGTGTAACTTTTCACCAATTTGAGGGATACAGCTGTGCAATTTCTGTATTTTGAAATATATGTGAAAAACCAAAACCGATTTTCTTTTTTTTTATGTTTAATGCACTTTTAAGCAGTTTATTGTAGTAGTTAAGACATAAGTCAATACATATTATTAAAACTTGGGATTTAAGGGTTATATTGATGTAAAACAAATAAAAATACTCCATAAAATTGCACTACAGTCTGTAAAAATGTAAGAATAAGTGATGGTTTACTTGCACCATCAGTCACATGACTAACTTTCAGGCAGCACTGCATCACTGTATCATCGCTTTAAAACAACAACAGCAACAAAATATATATCTTCATTTGATTTAAAGTGAAACATCAAAGATCAAATATAAAAGAAAGCTCTCAATAGTTAATCTTAAAAGAAAAGCTAATGATTTTCTGTCATAATAAAGCTGCAGTAAATTCATAGCTAAACAATCAAAGCTTAAGTTTGGGTTGAAAAACATCAATATTTTTTATTTATTTCGAGTTTAACACTCAAAAACTCAGCTGATCCGCTTCATGTGTGGTTTTATCAGATGTGTGTGCTCGAAACAGAAGCAAACAACACACCAACTGTCATCTAAATAGGATTTAAATGTCGCGACACGGTGATTAGCACACATACGCAGACGACAACAGAGGAAAAGACACCGCGAGTTTAGGAATTGTCGGGTTAAATGCGTATACGTTTGTTTATCTGGACAGTAACTGACCATTAATCCAGAAAATGAGCACCACTCTTTCTGCAGCACGACTCAAAACACAGATAATAACTCCCGGAGACACGCGTCACACAAGCACATGCACATGACACATTTACACACAGACACGCCTCTGCATTACAGCCGAAAAAAGCCCAGGCTATCTTTGACCAACTGTGAAAGCCTCGCCATCACATCCACCCAGTGGGCTGAAAATGTTCCTGCTAAAAGTGCTTTTCCTGTCACCCACACAATAAGGTGAGCCTCGTGGAATGTCACTCCAACCTGCCCTCCCAGCAGCCACCAGAGGAAGAAGAAGAAGCAGCAGAACCCAGAGCGTGTCCAGGAAAGACTTCCAGTTCATACTTAAGTTTTGGACTGCGTTCCCATTGCCAGAAATCTCATCTTATTCCTTCAGAAAGCTCCCTCCAATCAGGTAATGGAAGCCTTGGTTCATCCTTCGTACCGCTGCCCGTTCCTGCAGTCCATCACATTAATCTAACAAACTGCAGGATTCATATTGACTCATTCTGCTGCTTTTACATCCTCAAAAGTGCTACTCGGAAGAAAAAAAAAAGATTTGCCTCCTAGGAAAGATGGTTTAATTATAAAATGACGCTTTTAGGCGCTGCTGACTTCAAAAAAAAAGAAAGAAGAAGCAGTTTTGTTCAGAAAGACTGTTTTTACAGCAACAAAAAGTTTCCATTGAGCAGCAGCAAGTGGATTCATCAACTTTTCAAGCCCGTCCTTGGTCAATATCCTGAGCTATTACTGGAATCTAGTCTTTAATAACTCTTTAAAATACCAGAAAATAAGTAAATAAGAGCAGCTGGTGCTCTCAAAGTTTACATACAGGTGAATTAGCCAGCAAGACTAGTTCTAAACTCAATTAGAAACTGTAATTTATTCCTGTTAGTTCCACTGATTTGGGTCAGAGCCTGAAAGATTTATACGAAGCATACTGTCCACAAATCAGAGAGGGATCGCTGTCTGTGGTCATTTTGTGTCATTGTTTGGTCATTTTGTATGTTTTTGTTGTCATGTTGTGTCTTCTTGTGGTTCTTTTGTTTGTCTTTGTGCCCATTTTGTTTCTTTTTTTGGTCATTTTCAGACTGTTCTGTGGGCATATTAGGACTTTTTGTGGTCATGTTGTGCATTTTTGTTGTCATTTTGTGTATCTCTGTGGTCATTTTGCAAATTTTGTGTGTCTCTCGTCACTTTGTATCTTTTTATTTGATAATTATGTGTCTCATTGAGTCTTTTTGTGTTTTTCTGTGGTCATTTTGTCTCATATTTTGTCATTTTGTGTGCTTTTGTTGTCATGTTGTGTCTTTTTGCGGTTGTTTTGTGTGTCTTTTTGCTAATTTTCTTTCTTTTTTGGTCATTTTCAGACTGTTTTGTTGCCATTTTAGATCTTGTTGTGGTCATTTTGTGCATTATTGTGCCCGTTTTCAGTCTTTTTGTGGCAATTTGAGGTGTTTTTGTGGTCATTTTGCAACTTTTTGTAGTTATTTTGTGCGTATCTCGTCATTTTGTATCTTTATATGATATGAATTAGCCAGCAAGACAAGTTCTAAACTCGATTAGAAACGGTATGTAATTTACTCCTTTTATTTCCACTGATTTGGGTCAGAGCCTGAAACATTTATACGAAGCATACTGTCCACGAATCAGAGAGGAAGAGCATAGAAGAGTAAATATTCTCTGCTTCCACAGTGTGTTTGAGCACAGGAGCCTGTACTGGAAGCAGGCGCTGATATCTCATCTCCGCTGGGCTCCCATCGCTCTGCAGGGAGGAGAACACAACACAGTCTCCAAACAGGAAAGACGATGGGAGGTGCACAGAGGAACGGCGCAATTCAACACTGTTAGAGCTGTAATTTCCAAACGATTTGGATTCCCTCAAGTGTGCGAGCAATGCAAATGTAGACACCGTGTGTAGTGGAGAAGGATTCTATTAAAAACAATTTGGTGGAACAGCCCGAGCGGTAACTAAAACAGGGGAGACACAGAAGTGTGAGCGAAGCTTCGAGGGGAATCACAGAACCCCAGTCAAAAATAGCCTGACATTTTTCACCACGTTATTGTCCGAAAAGCCGCATTCATCTCGTGTTCTGGACCTCGGATAGGTCGATCCGGGCCGGATGAACCACCTTCCAGCAGCTCCTCTGTGATGCCAGGCTGTACGGACACGAGTTAACTGCTCAGTAACCTGATTTGTCTTGGACATATGGATACACTTAAACAGGCCAGACGTTACATGCATGGTCGTATTCGTCATTACACCAACTAATAACCATGTCGGTAGTCATCACATGCATGTCATGGAGGACATGCCGAGGACAGCAGGTCAAATAAACACACAGAGAGATGATGTAGGTGTGAGATGTGTGTGTCAGAACGAATATTAAACAGCAGATAAAAGTTAGAAACTTAAAGATCAACTTTGACTTTGGATTTTGATGAATGATAAGTACTGTAGACCCCAAATGGCTCCAATTAAAAATGTTATTGATGACATCCTGGCCTTAAACCCTGATAGAAAAGGTAACCTCATGATACTAAACATCAGCCCATTCTCATGGAAGAAAACCAAATCAGCATGGGAGCAGGACTTAAATATGGAAATCTCTTTGTCTAGAAAATATCCACATTTTGTCTATTTGTATCAGATAACGTCTGATCCAGTTTAAGGTATTGCATCGTCTACATTATTCAAATGACAAGCTTGCAAAAATTTGCCCTAATGTCAGTCCAACCTACACAAGAGTCACATGTTTTGGAATCAGTCTTTGAACAGTTTCTGGAAGAACATCTCTGAGGTGCTTTCATACATATGTAGGAAATGAATAACAATTTCTCCATTCATCTCGATCTTTGGGGTTCCTCCTCCAGAGATCACTGTCCCTCTCCCTCATTAATGGCCCGTAGGCTTGTCCTTCTCCAGTGGAAATCTGATAAACTTCCCTCTTTTGACAGCTGGATAAGGGAAATGCTTTCTATGCTGCAGCTAGAAAAACTGAGAGACTCGAGCCAACTGCCTGGAAAACTTTAGAGTAACCCAGTCCCTTTTCTTTGAATATGTAAACAAACCTGTGTCCATCTTTAAACATCCGTATAACTTTGTGTCAGTGCAGTTTATAACGCCATACAATCAAGTGAAGGAGAACATGTTTGTTTTGTTTATTTCCATGTTGACCTAATGCATTTAATTATACTTCTAGACCCATTCATCTTACATTCATGGTCATGATAATTCTGATTATTGTATCCCTTTTTTAAAATTATTATTGGGGTATTTGGGTTTTTTATCTTTCTCTTCTACATGTAAACCAGGGGTTTGTGTAAGAAGGGGATCTGTTCTTACTCGAGCCTGGCTGCAGCCCCTCAAAGACATTTTCCTGCATCTGAACAGGTGTGGACCACATGATGAATCAGTGCTGATTAAGAAATTGCTCGAATCCATTCAGTCATCAGTAATAACCAGCTCCTCGCTGGCCCGGCCACAGTTGTAACAGTAGTTTTAATGGGATTGGATTTGAGCTTTTGGCTTATGTTGGATGTATGGGATGATTAAATTAAAAGGAATTTGTGCCTGGATCTGCACAATGTGCTCTCCTCATTAATGTGTCATTGGTGCACCAAAAAAGTGATGTAAAGAAATCGCCAGGGCTTTGGAGGTCTGTGTGATCCAGGACAGACTGGGGGTCTGTGTGATCCAGGACAGACTGGGGGTCTGTGTGATCCAGGACAGATTGGGGGTCTCTGTGATCCAGGACAGACTGGGGGTCCCTGTGATCCAGAATAGACTGGGGGTCCCTGTGATCCAGGACAGACTGGGGGTCCCTGTGATCCAGAACAGACTGGGGGTCCCTGTGATCCAGGACAGAATGGGGGTCCCTGTGATCCAGGACAGACTGGGGGTCCCTGTGATCCAGGACAGACTGGGGGTCCCTGTGATCCAGGACAGACTGGAGGTCCCTGTGATCCAGGACAGATGGGGGGTCTCTGTGATCCAGGACAGACTGGAGGTCTCTGTGATCCGGGACAGACTGGGGGTCCCTGTGATCCAGAACAGACTGGGGGTCCCTGTGATCCAGGACAGACTGGGGGTCCCTGTGATCCAGGACAGACTGGGGGTCCCTGTGATCCAGGACAGATGGGGGGTCTCTGTGATCCAGGACAGACTGGAGGTCTCTGTGATCCAGGACAGACTGGGGGTCTCTGTGATCCAGGACAGACTGGAGGTCTCTGTGATCCAGGACAGACTGGAGGTCTCTGTGATCCAGGACAGACTGGAGGTCTCTGTGATCCAGGACAGACTGGGGGTCTCTGTGATCCAGGACAGACTGGAGGTCTCTGTGATCCAGGACAGACTGGGGGTCTCTGTGATCCAGGACAGACTGGAGGTCTCTGTGATCCAGGACAGACTGGGGGTCTCTGTGATCCAGGACAGACTGGGGGTCTCTGTGATCCAGGACAGACTGGGGGTCCCTGTGATCCAGGACAGACTGGGGGTCCCTGTGATCCAGGACAGACTGGGGATCTGCGTGATCCAGGGCAGACTGATCAGTACTCAGAACACGACTCCACTCGGCTCCGCAGCAGAGACTGGCTCTGTCCATGGTGCTGAAATTCTCTCTGCTGAAACACATCAAAGACTCCAGACCTAAACCGCTCCCTATTTGTACAATTTCTCTGTCTTTTTCCACCGTATTGTTTGAGTGATAGAATTCTTAGTGTAGAACTTTCCCACTACTTTGTCAGAACGACTCCTGACAAGACTCTAGATGTCTGGGCATTGTGAGCTTCTGTTTTAAGTGTGTTTTTCTGTCTGTCTGTCTGTCTATCTATCTCTCTATCTATCTATCTATCTATGTTATGTCTGCAATTGGCACGTTTTAATTTTCTCTGTGCGTTTTGCATGGCTGCAACAAATGATTCTTAGTATTGATTATTTTCTTGATTATTTTCTTGATTAATCGACTGATCATAAATTGTTAAAATCATTAATAAATTACCAACATTGTGGAATAAATATCTGTCGACTAACTGATTAATGAGTAATAATTTCAGCTCTACAATATAAGTTTAAATAAATTACACTAATGTGACAGTTTATCGGTCTGTGATGACCCAGAATAAACTGTAAACTTTTATTTGTTTTTTTTTAATGTGAACTTAAAATTTAGGGATTTTTGCGCTGTTAACTCAACAGAATGAGGAATGTAAATCTGTCATTGTGGGTTTTGGGAAATAGTTTGGGGTTTTTGTTACATGTTATTGACAGAAATTATGTGAATAAGTGAAAAAATAGCAAACACAGCGGGAAATCCTAGTGGGATGCAACTTCATATCACTGACTATGAACTGAAAGTCCCAGGTACCTTTTCCGATTGCTGAATTTTTTTGCTGTTTTTACTTTTAATCTTAATTTTCTTGTAATTTCTTGTTAAGTTTTGACAAATTGCAGTGACTATAAAAATGTTGTTTTCTGTTCTGTTCTCTTCTTATTTCTCTAGAGCCAGTGTCAATTAAAGGCAAAAAAGAGATAAAAAAAAGTTAAAATAATGCAACAATGCAATGGAAAAAGTTGAGTAGTTATTATTATCTACTAAGATGCATTATATGTCCTGACAAAAAAAACAAAAAAAAACAACTACATGTCGGTGGCTGTCCAAAGAAAGCAACCAGATGGATAGATTTCACTATATAGTGAGAATTGTTGCACTATTTTAACAATTTTTGGATTTTTGATCTCTTTATTGCCTTTAATTGACACTGGCTTTAGAGAGATAAGAAGACAACAGAATAGAAAAGAACATCTTTATAGTCACTGCAATTTGAATTGTCAAAAATGAACAAGAAATTAAAAGAAAATTAAGAATAAAATTAAAAAACAACTAAAAATTAAGCAAGCAGAAAAAGTACCTGGGGCTTGAAGTTGTCATTTCTGTCAACAAAATGTAACAAAAAACTCAAAACTATTTCCCAAAACCCACAACAACAGATTTACACTCCTCGTTCTGTTGAGTTAAAAGCCCAAAAATCCCTAAATTTGAAGTTCAGAGGGAAAAAAACAACAGAAGTAAAAGTTTATAGTTTATTCTGAGTCATTATAGCTGTCGTCTTTCAACTTAACAGGAATGTCAGTGCAAAATGTTGCTTTATTGATGCCCTGAACCTGAATTTAAAGCTGTTTTGGGCAAAAATCTTTGGGGAATAATCAATAAGTAAAACTTTGTACCAACAAACCTCAAAACGAACCATAAATGGGATGATTTTAAGTTAAAGAAGATGTATCCATGCAGACACAGAGTCACGATTAGGTCGCTTTCATCTGATTTGTTATGATATTTTCATTAAATTGCTAATTAGTATGCATTTAAGGCTCATCTATTCACGGACGGCTTTAAATGTTGGCTTAAAATGCGTGACTTGATTAAATTTCCACATTAAAAAAACAGAAAAAATTAGAAAACGGATAAATCTGTGAATGAGTGTACAATAAAGTGGATTTAAATGCAGCCAGAGACTCTTTAACCTTCACTCCTCTTTTCAAACTCCCACACAGTCACTCCACAACACAATGAAAAGCTTTTATTTTCTTATTATGACTGTATTCCTTCGAGTAAAATTATCTGATCTAGTTATGCATTTAATTTAGCTTCTCCTGAGAGGCCCCGGCAGAGACGTTCAATAACACCGTACTGTAAGTGGCTATCAAACACACTACAAAAGGCCTCACATCGCTTCTCCTTTGTCTCTGCGGTGGTTCAAAGTGTGCCGCCGTCGTACCTCTGCTGTCTTAAGCACATGAGCTTTAAGTGCCTGCTCTTTTTACTCTCCCTCCGCCTGATTAATCTAAACGTCCTTTCTGCTGGTGTTTCCTGGTTCCAGACGTTTATCGCTGACGGGGCCCAGAACCTGCTTTTTCATCCATCTCGGGCTCATTCTGGCAGATTTGTAGAGAAAAAAAGGACGCTGAGGCTGTGAACAGGTGTGATGGGTACAATATACTAATTTATGTGTCTGAGTGCGTGAGAAAAAGTGATGGGATAGAGAGGAAATGTGCTGTGAACAATATAAATTTGCTGATTTGGGAACAAGAGGGCTTCTGTTTGTGTCACGATTTTATTCACCTTTACAAAGCTGAAGGAGCCAAACTGCTGTACAAAGGCCAAGATATTCTGACCTTTGACAATGATTTCTCATTATGGCAGCTTAAGCATCAGTGTCTCTAGTTCAGGGGTGTCAAACATGCGGCCCACGGACCAAAAGTGGCCAGCCAGAGAAATTTGTAAAACTATAAATTTAAAAATAATTTCTAGACCATGACAAGTTGTTTTAAACATAAAGTAAAATACTAGATTTCTTATTGTTCTTTTGTTACTTTGTGCCCCGTTTTTGTGATGTTTTGTCTTGTTGTTTTTTTGTCATGTTTTTTGTATGACTTTTGTCGTTTGTCTCATGTTTTTGTCATTTTGTTTCTTGTTTTTTGTGATCTGGGAGGACAAAACTGCAACAACCCTGATGATATCACTATGAAATCCTCAAGGTTAGGACTTTATAATGTTGTGTCCAAAGTCACATAAGACAATATTCAACACAGAGTTCCTTTAATTAGTTTAGAAAAGGAAAAAAGAGGAAAAAGATGTATTTTTTTTAAACGGATAAACTGTTCCCTCGGTAGAAAAGACAATAAAAAACGGTCTTTGCATGTAGCATAAAGATGAAACCGTAAATCACGTCCTATTCACCATTTTTCAAAGCAGAAGAAGGTTTTCCTGCCTTTCATGTTTTCTGAAAAGACGTTCAATTTAAGACCCTGCTACTAGAAGAAATTTAATCTACATTCTTTGAAAATAATGGCAGAAATGTGACTTAACTCACTGTTTCTGTCACCACTGACCTTTAACTTCTTTGTGTTTGTATTTTATACAGATTGTCAGTAATCTCTGGAAAGTTTCTGTCATTTTAGAAATGTTTTTCAAAATTTTTTGGACAAATTTGTTACTTTAGACAAATGTTTGACTCTTTTTTTGTAGAGTCACCATTTTTCCCCAGTGTTGTTTGCACTTGGGAGAAAAAAGTTGTTCATGTTGATTCCTGGTTCTTCTAATTTATGCAAAATAAATGATCGGAGAAATTCAACTTTAAGATGTAACTGTCGTTTTAATGCACAGAAGACATGTCTGGGTTCTCTCTGCTTCTGACCGTGGTTGAGGATTGTGCTGTTTGTACAGAGATGCAGGAGTAGTGAGTACAAACAGCAGAAAACACCATGAGACTGTCAGGAGTTAGGGGTGTTAACCAAACTATTAAGCAATAAAAATACAGATTAATCATTAGCTGCAGCCCTCAAGAAAATACATCATACTAGTATAAAGTTTCTGCCAAAATGCTTCAAGGACAGAATGCTTAGCACAGGATTACATTTCGTTAGAGCTTGCTGACAAGGAAGAGTTTCCAGAGCAGCACAATTAAGTGAAACTGAACTTAATTCAATAAAACGTCCATCATCAGTATTAAACTATCTCATCTTCATGCTTATTTGCTGCCTGGAAGGAAGAGTTCAATAAAAACAATCAGATAAAAACCAATTCTCAATGAGAGAAAAAGATGAAGATCGATGAAAATGAAGAATTCTGTATTTTCTGTTTCACTCTAAAACTCTAAGGTCCATATAGGATCCATGAAAACTGGCCAAGAACTGGAGCTAGAGGCTCTGCTCCGGCCTCCTATAGACTATCCATCATCTCACTGTGGCCGCTTTGCAATTACGATAACATCTTGGCTTTCCTTCGATAAAAGCTGCCACCTCCTCATTTATTTCTCTCCTCACACTGTTTCCTCTCCTCCCTAATTCACTCCCCTGTCCTTCCCTCTCCAGCGGCTTCTCTTCTTCTTCTTCTTCTTCTTCTTCTTCTTTTTCTGCTGCTGCTTTCCTGTAAAATGTGCCTGTGCTGTACCCAGAGGAGTTGCCTCTCTCAGCTCTTTACCCTTCACCACATAGAGCATGCAACTTACTGAACTCCATTTAACCTCAACCTTCCCAGGCTAAACAGCTCCACCGCTCGCTGCCTTAATGCTGGAGTCTCTGACAGGTACTGAGGGCTGCTCGGGCCTCTGTTTTCTCATTCTAGCACATTCTGTGATCCCCCCCCCCCCGCAGACGAATGTATGCATGCCAGAAACCATGCAGACATGCAGCCGCAGTAACACATGGCTCAAACACTGTCAAAAGCTTAATCTGCTCCCGCATCCGCAGGGAGCAGGCGTGATGTAGGACTTTTGTTGTTGTCGTCATTTTTGTGCTCCATTTTCGAGGCATCCGCAGAGAGCTGAGCTCAACAAGGCATCCAGAAGCAGCTTATCCCCCATTCAAATGTTACAGTGAGAGAAGAGGAAGAAATGTTTGTTTTTCCTTTAAATCTGAAGACTAACGCTGTTTATTTTGTGGCCTTCGCTGATTTCAAGTAGAAGAAAAACTATTAGTTGATGACTGAGTTTTTACATACACTCCCCTCTGAAAGCATTGGAATATCCATCCATCATCTATACACCGCTTAATCCTCATTAAGGTAGTGGGGGGGCTGGAGTCTATCCCAGCAGATTTAGGGTAAAGGCAGGAGACACCTGGACAGGTAACAGTCTGTCACAGGGCTACTTATAGAGACAAACAATCACACTCACATTCACACCTACAGACAATTTAGAATCACCAATTAACTTCAGCATGTTTTTGGACTGTGGGAGGAAGCTGGAGAACCAAGAGAAGGTAGTGTCTACAGATACGGACCCGTACCCGTACCCGTAGCCTGTGGGCTACAGATACGGCACTTTCCATTTGCCAGACAAATACGGACCCGTACGCGAGTCTCGCGAGTCAAGAAGCTGCTAACCACTGCAAACTGTTGAAAGGTAAGCAAAGGTTAAGGTTAGGGTTAGTGTTAGGGTCAGGTTTAGGGTCCGTACCTGTAGTATCGATGCTACGGGTCCGTACCGCTAGCGTCTACCGGGAGTCACGTGACCAGATCTCGCGTATCTGATTGGCAAATGGCAAGTGCCGTATCCGTAGTCCACAGGCTACGGGTACGGGTCCGTATCTCTAGCAACAACCCCCAGAGAAAGCCCACGCATGCACAGGGGGAACATGCAAACTCCATGCAGAAAGTGCTAACCAAGCCACTGTGCTGCCCCAGTACTGAAACAGTGAAGCTAATTCCTTTATCTTTGCTGTAGACTGAAAACATTTGGGTCTGACATAAAAAAAAATGACTATGAGACATCAACATTTCAGCTTTCATTTCTAGGTATTTACATCTGGATCTGATGCACAACTTAGAAGATAGCACCTTTTGTTTGAACCCACCCATTTTTCATGTGAGCAAAAATACTGGAACACGTGACTGACAGGTGTGTTTTGTTACCCTGCTGTGTCCTATCACACTGATTATTCACTCAGTGTCTGCGTTCAGTTTCACATTTGGGTCTTGGCTGTGCAGACTGTGTTTATAGTTCTAGATGTAACCAACATGAGTACAAGAGAACTATCTATGGGTGAAAAACAAGCCATTGTGAAGCTGAGAGAAGATGGAAAATCGATCAGAGCCACTGCACAAGCATTTGGAATGTCCTAAAGAAGAAAGAATCCAACGGTGGACTAAGAAACAGACGTTGAGCAGGTAGACCAAGGAAAGCAGCAGCAGTTGATGACAGAAACAGAGAGCTGTAAAGAAAGACCCTAAAACAACTGTCAGCAACAACCTCCAGATAAGTGAAGGCATCACAATCTACTGTTCACAGAAGACTTCATGAACAAAAGCATAAAGGCTACCTTAGAAGATGCAAACCACTCATTAGCTGGAAGAAGCGGAAGGCCAGACTGGAGTTTGCCGGAAAATTAGAGATGAGCCTCAAAAATTGGACTGACGAGACAAAGATGAACCCTAGTGATGGAAAGGCTAAAGTTTAGAGAAAGGAGATCTGCTCATGATCCCAAACATACAAGCTCATCTGTGAGACAGTGGAGCTAATGTCATGGAAGCTTGCATGGCTTCTTCGGGAACGGGCTCGTTAATCTTCACCGATGATGTAACACATGATGGCAGCAGCAAAATTAATTCAGAAGTCCACAGAACCCAAATGTTTTCAGTCTACAGCAGAAATAAAGGAACAGGCCTCACTGTTCCGGTACTTTTGGAGAGGAGAGAATATGAGAATTCTGTTTCATAGTCGACTAATAATCATTAGATCCCATCACTGCAGTTTTTTTATGCTCACAGGACATCATGACAAACAAACTTTGAGAATCATTCAGGGATGATGACTAATACCATGTGTGAAGCAGCCAGGATCAGTTAATTAATTGACTACTGGATGAACAAACAGTTCATCCCTGTAGTCCCATATCAAACAAAAATCCATCTTTACTAATAAGACAATTAGTTGCTCGTCTCTGTTTAATATCACTGTAAAATGTGTGTATTTGCACAGCGATACGCATCATTTTTCACAATTCTCTGACAGTTCATACACATTCATTTCACAAAAACACAACTATAGATGAGTAAATGACGCAAAAAGATGGGCTGAAATTATGTTTCTGCTAAAGTGAGTCAAAGTGAAACCAAAGGTAAAAAAAAACTGCTTCAGGGCCTCTTGGTACAGATTTTCCTGGAGTGCTGAATGAAATCACTCCAAAACGTATTCCCTCATGTGTGACAATCCAGACTCCTGCACACTGAGTTGGGTTAAATTCTCATGACTGTGAAGGCCACAGCGTATAATTCACAACATTTTCACCAGAAAATTCAAGGAGTCTTTGTGCCCTGTACAGAAGTACCTGCATCATTCTGTTTTTCAACTCATTTTTCAAAGATTTTTCCTTTGATTTGTCACCCATCTGAATAAATTACTGTGGGGCAGACCCTTACTGAGTACTGTAAAATAATTATTGCTGACAGGATGACAGATGCAGTGATCTCAGAAGGCATCTGGATGCTTAATCCACACTTTAAATGTATAAATTTGCATTGCATATAAAATGCCAAAGATAATTGGATTTATGTTGTCATGTCGTCCTGCGGGTCAAATTGACCCGTTTTAAAGTTTGAAAATGCGGGGGGAAAATAGATTTTCACAGTGAAACTTCTGATGTCCACATTTTCAACATTTTTGGGAAATTTTGACCATTTTTTGGTGGAAAAAAGAATTGTTGAAAAAAAAACATTTGTGAATGTTCTTAAAGAAAACATTAGAAGTTTTACTGATATATATGTAATCACTTTAGATATTTTTTTCGGATTTTTTTTGGAGGATTTCTATTCATTTTTCAGAAATATTTACAAGAATTTTCTTGCCAAATTTGTTTTTTTTTTTTTAATAAAACTTTTAAGGGAAACTTTTAAGGAATTATTAAAATTTTAAAACAGTGCTTCACTAAAGTATGGAGTCACAGGAGTGCCACATCAAAATATAAATAAATAAATAAATGTGGAAATATGGAGAAATAAATAAATAAATAAATAAAGGTTCAAATATAAATAGAGAGAAATAAATAATTAAATGTGGAAATATAAAGAGAAATAAATAAATAAGTAAATAAAAGGAAAATTTTGTCTTTGCTTTTACCTTTTCATTTTTCCCTCTTATTTATTTATTTATTTATTTCTCTTTATATTTCCATATTTATTTATTTATTTATTTATTTCTCTTTATATTTCCATATTTATGTATTTATTTATTTATTTCTCTTTATATTTCCACATTTATTTATTTATTTCTCTTTATATTTACACATTTATTTATTTATTTATTTATATTTTGATGTGGCACTCCTGTGACTCCATACTAAAGATCACAGTTGTGATGTTTTCACGTTTCATTGGAGATTCTCCTGCTTGCATAACTGCCTGTTTATGGAATCACCCAATTTCTGTCATAGAGATAATGAAAGTTTCTCCCACATTTCAGCTGAAGCTCTGAGTTCATCCACTCTAGTGCACTGACAAACTGACTTTTTTTTCCCCCTCCATAGCATCCCAAATGAACCTATGGGATTTAGGTCAGGGCTGTGGGAGAGCCGTTCTAAATCATTAAATTTCTCCTGGGCAAAACAGTCTTTGAAAAGGTGGCGGGTAGATTTTACACTAGAAGGAAAGCGGCTTGAAACTTTTCAGATCTTTGTGGGGGGCGGCATGGCTCAGTGGGTAGAGTGGCCGTCTTGTAACTGGAAGGTTGCCGGTTTGATCCTTGGCCCATCGTGCTCATGTCGAGGTGTCCCTGAGCAAGACACCGAACCCCTAATTGCTCCTGATGGGTCGTGGTTAGCACCTTGCATGGCAGCTCCTGCCATCAGTGTGTGAATGGGTAAATGTGACATATCATGTAAAGTGCTTTGGATAAAAGCACTATATAAATACAACCATTTACCATTTTTTCTTTTTAAAATTGAATGCAGTCTGTGTTCGTTGTGAGTAAAATCTGCATTAGCAACAAAAGCATCTCTTGACATTTTCCCCATGATTGCTCCTTCCTCGGTCACATCACTAAGAAACCTCACAGTCGCCGCCAGATTGACTCCAATTAATCTGATGGCAGTTGTCAGCTGGATGCGGCTTCGTCTGATTGGCCGAACGGTGTGAATGCATGTCTCGTGTATCCAGGGCTCCATCTGACAGATCACGTTTGCAGTGTGACTGCATGGTGCATGTACATAAAACATTCTTCTTACTCGTCACATTTAGTGCAGTCTGTTGCAATTAGTTTTTGTTCATATCGAGCTGATGAGTCATCAGTCAGCACTAATGCAGTCTGGTTTGGATTCCTCCCCCAGGTTTCTATACGCAAACTTTCTGCTATCAGATTCCGAGCTGAATTTGGATTCATCTGAAACTAACTCGTAATAGTCTGTGAACTGAGCAGTATTTCGTAGAGGTGGGTTGATCGATCCAAATATTAATATTACCGATACCAGCATTGGCATTGATATTGAACAATACCAGTGTAATCAGATCGATACTTTAGTTTCAGTTTCTCTCCTGTATGAAAATTAGAAAGGTTAGCGCCATCTGAGCAGCATCTACCTCAGTCTGCACTGTGAGGCGTTTAGGGAACATTGGTAAATGTAGTGTCTGTCGATAAGCAAATGTTCAGCTAGTGAAGTGTTTCAGCTGTAACCAGGTGGGACCAGGTGGGCGCAACAAACTGACAATGTCTGTCATGTTTTATTATCAAAGACAGTAACCATAGGGGGTACATTTTTTTGTATTCGTCATTACAAAAGTAACTCAAAATGCATCTTAAAAGAGCATTTCCCATTTCAGTGACAGAAGTATTGCACAAACATTGACCAATCTACCAAAAATGAACACTGTTTAAGGAGGTTATCCCTCACTTTGTGATTTCATCGGCAACCCAGATTCTTCCTCGTCTGACCCACAGAAAACCTACCCAGGAATTAGTCTGATTCTTAAACCCTGAGCATTTACAACCCAATCTTCATTCCAGATGTGGACGACCATATACAGATCCTAACCTTTGTTCTAAACCTACCAATGACGGAAAAAGTTAGTCTGGAGTATCGGTATCAGTATCGGCAATAGTGGCCCTGTATCTTGCAGTATGGCACACCACTAGTATTTGGTCATTCTTGTTGAATCTGTGAAATTATCTTGAATTTACTCCCAATTTTGCGATCAAATCTACCGCTGGTCTTTCAACTCTGTTTCCTCCATTTCAGTCTTTTTGACAATATAACTGTGGAAGACTGAGAGTTTTTTTTTTATGGAGTGGCCTTCCTTGTGCAAACAAATGATGCTTGACCTTTTCTCTGAGCTCCCGTCACTTGTCTTTGCCATTTCGCAGTTGTTTTTAACTAGCTTGTTCCGGGGTTATTTATAGTGGACGTGTCAGTAATGGTGAAGTTCAAACAACTGCCCCCAGCAGGGTAAGTAGTTCATCACATTAGCAATGCACATGTCCATCAGAACTTGTTAGAACACTTTCATTGCTTCAATTTTGAGGGATATCTTCAATTTTCTAACGTAGCAAACGGAATTACTCGTTTTTGCGGAAAGCATTTGTTTCAAATGGCGTTAAATATTTTATGGGACAACCAGGAAGCTGCTCTCAGCCTCTAGATTTCCTCTTGGCCTATGTAAGGACCTCTGTGCATCACAGAGGACAGAATGAATAGCTCTCCAGTAGCTACTACTAACAGGTGGCCTTGACTGACTCACAGTCCCTTAAGGCTGACTGTGATGAATGGGTCATGACTCTGCCGTGAATTACAGCTCCGCGACTGAAAACAGGAAGTC
The DNA here is from genome assembly GCF_021347895.1 of Acanthochromis polyacanthus. Classification (NCBI taxonomy): domain Eukaryota; kingdom Metazoa; phylum Chordata; class Actinopteri; family Pomacentridae; genus Acanthochromis; species Acanthochromis polyacanthus. Next base: position 40,650,700 of record NC_067118.1, read on the forward strand.
GGGACTTAATTAGGCCGGGCTTGATGTAGGCGCAGGTGGTTTTTCTGGAGACCAAATCTGTCTCCAGCGTATTCACACAGTCTGTCCAGATACTGTAAGCTTGTTTGTGTTTCTCATCCGTATGTGTGCCAGCAGATACATGCAGTTCTGCGTTTTATAGGGTTCTCCTTGATGACAGCTGAGGAGCAATAGACAGAATGGAAGGGTGGGAGATGGGAATGTGCAATGAGCAGGAAGAACACAGCATGACTGGCCTTAAAACAAAGAATCTAAGGTCTCCTCTCCATTTGGTTTTGACGTGTGAGTCTCACAACCTCAAGTTGGCAGCAGAGACCCTACTTTGATCAACAGACGATCCCACGAAGACACCAACTAGCTCTCCAAACCAGCATTTCTTCTCTTCAGTCTGCCACCAAAAGACACCACTATCTTTACAATGGAATTTACACATCATAAAAACCTGGACCTTAAACCTTCCAGGTAAAAGACACAGAACATGCACAGACTGTCTGTGCATGTTCCATCACATGGAACTTATCCAGGTTGTTTTCTCCAGACTAGATCCTCGCTTGTGTTCTATCTACTCTCAGATGTACGTCACTTTGGATGAAAGCATCTGCTCAAAAAAATTGCAGAAAGTGTAGAATTGTAGGCAACATGACCTACTGCATACTGTAACTGTTCAGTAGTTTCACTTAAATGCATCAGATACAAACTGCTATGAAAGCAGTTGAGGGGCAGCATGACTCAGTAGGTAGAGTGGCCGTCTTGTAACTGGAAGGTTGCCGGTTTGATCCTTGGCCCGTCGAACTCATGTCGAGGTGTCCCTGAGCAAGACACCGAACCCCTAATTGCTCCTGATGGGTTGTGGTTAGCACCTTGCATGGCAGCTCCCGCCATCAGTGTGTGAATGTGTGTGTGAATGGGTAAATGTGACACATCATGTAAAGTGCTTTGGATAAAAGCACTATATAAATACAACCATTTACCAGCACATAATGAAAACAGAATGTCTGGTTCAGGTCCTCGATAAGTGAGCTCCTGCTACTCTCCATCACTCTCCCTGTTGGTTTCTGTGCAGGTCTCCTGAGGCCTGCTAATCCTCTGCTGCCGGGGCCACTGACCCCTATCCATCCCTGCACACGTCCCAGAGTGGAGGTTGTTCCTGGTGGGGATTGGTGGTTGCCCTTGCAGACAGGTTTCCTATTCAACACCCACAACTCTGTGTCCACCTCCACCTGGACGAAGCATTCCCAGTGGTCTGCTTCAAGCGCTGATGGGCTTTATGTTGAGGTATGTGCAGAGGTCGGTGCAGGGTTGACGTTTTCCATTGTTGTATTGACATAAAAACTCACAAAGTCACTTGTATACCTTCACAAATAGGCTAAAGTGGGTAAAACCTAATTCAGTTTTTATTTGTCCTGCTCTGTATTAAAAATAGGCCATTAAAATGATCAATAATTATCAATATCTACTAAAATGAAAACAATTGATCATAAGTTTTTCGGCCACATTGGCCAGCCTTACGAGATACCATGACCAGCTTTGACCTTTCATCAAGACCACAGACCCTACAAAGGAAGTGGAATCTAGACAACATGTGGGTCGTCTCTGAACCAGCACAACTCACACCACCCTCCAGACCAAAGCACAGACACATTAAGACACTTAGGCTGTGTCCGAAATCGCATACTAACGTACTACTCATACTAAGTGTGACGTCAAAATAAGTATGTAGTGCGTTCACATTTGAAAGTATGAAAAGACTTAGTACGCGAGAAATACCCGGATGTATAGTATATTTGGAAAATTTTTAAGTATGCGCGGTGACCACACTAGTCATACTCAACTGCCCCATAATGCTTTGCGAGCTATCCACCGAAATGCAAGCCTCCGCGGGATCTGTGGCCGGACCGGGGCGATTTTTATTTTATTTTATGTGGTTAAGTAGTCATCCTAATCACCCCACAGATTTGAGAAATAGGCGTTTTCTGACCTTATAAATTTGTCAGACGCCTCACAACGTGCTACTGAATGCTAGCAGCTAGTTGCAGCAGCTCGTTTTGCATACAGAACAAGTAGCAGCTACCTCCAGTAGTCTGCAGCTACAATTGAAACGATTCGCATAATCTGGCTAATAACTGCATGAGGAGTGCCGGCTTGAAATTGCCACATTAATTATGCGACTGTTTGTTAGCGTAAAATCGACCTGAAGCCGGCATTCAGCCGAGATATTTGATAGCCGTACTTCCAGTTTTTGTCGTCGGATTTTTGAAATGCATTATGGGAAACGTAGTAGTATACTACAGTGTGAACGGTCGGCATTCTAATCATACTTAGAGTACGTAGTATACAGTATATACTCATTGAGAATGTAGTATGTAGTACGTTAGTATGCCATTTCGGACACAGCCTTAGTCTCCTTTCTTGGACTCAACCGTTCGTTATGAATTTGTCTGAAGGTCTATATCTACACTAGCCCTCTTATGAGCATTTAGACAACACATGTTTGTAATCTATAGTGCTTGAATGTTCATGTGTCCAAACTGAAGTTCAGAGTGACGCTAAATGTTCTGCATTTCGACTCATTTTGATCATCCGACTATCTGGAATCCACATCCGTGAATTACCTGAAAGAAAACTGTACCATTTTACCGTTCTACAAATCACCAGGAAATCATCTTAAAAGTGTGGCTCTATAAAAGCGTCTGACTTCAGACAGATCTTCCTGAGTTAATGATGCAGTTTGCAAAAATCCCTTTAAAAGATTGTCACATGAAACACCATTTGGAACTCCTTCGCCGACTGATGAAAGAAGAACATCCTTTGAGTGACTGAGAAAAGAAGGTTTCGTTCTTTCCTGTTTCAACCCACTCCGACGGGCCGACCTGAACTTCAACAGACTTTCACCAGACACATCAGTGCATCACACAGTGTGCAGACAAGAAGCTTCCATAAACTGATAACCAGATCCAACTTTCTACATCAAATTTCTGTAAATTCTGAAGAAGCCTGCCACCTAAATTAGTGGCTTCTTTAAGGTCTTCTCATATCTCAATGCACAATATTCCCAGATAACATTGTGTTTTCTTCATCTCTCAGTTTGTTTTGTGTTTGTCTTGTCTTAGTGTGTCAGATTGTTTGCGCCGTAGTCAGAATTTATCAATAAATGGGCGAATATTTAAAGCTCGGGGTTTATTGTTCACATATCAGTCCCTAAAATATAGAGTTTTCGATTATTAATTAAATTTCTCCCAAAGATTAGTTGTGAAGCTCTACTTAATCAGGAGGAGTTTCATATGCATTGTTGAGCAGTTTACTCTCTTCTTCCTCATAATTACGAATCAGAAGTAATCCTGAAGGAACGAAAAATGTTCCGGTTTGTGGCTAAAAAGGGACGAAGTTTGGGGAAGTGTTTAACCAACAACAACTTTAATCTTATCTTGACATCTTGTTGACGGAATGTTAAAGTTTGTAATAATTCTGCATTATCGTTTGAGCATAATTTTCATACAGGGCCAATGATGACAAAGAGGAAGCTTCAAAATTGAGTGTGCTTCTTATCGGTTAATCTGCTGGTTATATTCCTGAAAAACAGATTCATTGTCTTGTCTTTAAAATAGTAAGAAATGCTGATTTCAGAGTCCTGGGTGGTGTCGTTATATGTCTTGCTTTAATACAAATTTCCTCATTTTTACTAAAACCCTTATTGGAAACTGCTTTGTATTGTTTGAGTTACTTTACAGTCAGATGTGTGGAGGTGTGTTTTGTTTTGCAGTACCGGTGACCCGGCTAAGCATAGACAGCAGTGTCAAACTGAGATATTCACAGAGCTGAACTGCAATAGAAGGAGGATTATTTTCTGCTTTCTCACTTCTTTCTACTTTTGTAGACTGAGGAAAAAAAAATCTCACTTCATACTGCTGCTCTCTCTGCTGTTTCATTCACTTTACACATGTGATCCACAGCTGAATGCATCAACTTCACACCCTTTCTCCAGACTCTTCAGGACGCTGACAATCATTCAGAAAAACAAAAAGTACACCGATCGGCTGGCAGACAGACAGAATGTCTTGTCCCAACGGCATCTAACTTATGATCTAGAATCTGCATTAAAGAAAAAAGTTGTAATTTTTAGCGTGGAATTACTTTCTTGGTTAAGAGTAATAAGAGAAAACTGACACAGGTTTCCCACTCTTTCCCCGAAATGATTTTCCAGGGCTTTTCCAGGACTTTTCCAGGACTTTTCCAGTCAGTACAGACACATGTTATCAGGTAGGAGGACGTAGGAGGTGAAGTGAGCGATGTCACCATGACGTCCCATCATACGCAGGCGGACTTTTCGCGACAGAGACTTTATCTGTGTTGACTACAGACTGTATTCTATGGTGTTGACCGGCGTCATCGACTGAAAGTTTGATTTCAGACATATTGGCTGGTAGCGTCACATGGGGCGCTGCGCCGGCTCGAAGCAGAGAAGTGTTATTTTATATATATTATATGCCTCAATGTTGCCCAGAAAATACGGTGACAACAGACATGCATGCGCATAACTTGTAAACCGTTTGCATTGGCAGGTGGAGGATAAATATTTTTCCAGGACAAGTTAACCGTTTCCAGGACATTTGACCTTTTTTTCTCATCTTCCATATGTTTTCCATGACTGGAAAATTGGTCAGTCATTTTCCAGGTTTTCCAGGATTTCCAGGATGCGTGGGAACCCTGTGACACCGTGCTCAAGTCTGTATGCTACATACTGTATGAAGCTCCACTCAGTAATTGGTTGATTTTTGGCCAAAGAACTGGAGACACGACCAGGAAACAGCTGGCAATTTGTCATTTTTACATTTTTTTTTATCATACAGAATTTGTACTGATCAAACAAATGAGATCCAATCCAGCTTTAGAGGTACGAGTAGGTGGCGATTGGCTCGGCGATTCATGAATAGTGGTACCTTTGAGCAATGCAAACTGTTTCCCCATTTTTTCGTCTTTAGCTTAGTATGAAGACAGAAAAGCAAGAGAGAAGGCCATAACAAATACTGCTCTACCTCGATGCATTTCTTTATTTTCTTCCATCACGACATCCAGGGTCCTTGTCTGCCTCATTACAGGATGAGTAAAAAAGATTCCTCAAGTTATCTCTCAGAGTTAAAACTGTCCTGCTCTCCTTAAACTAAACCCTTCCTGTCAAACATCTAAGGCCGTCCATGTTGTTGCTTCTTCGCCTTTTCGCCTGAAAATGGGGCACTTACTGTCTTAATTTCAGATTTGTCTGAGGTTTAAAAATCAGAGCAGGGACATAATGTTGACAGAAGCATGGCTTACCGAACGAGTAAAGTTTAAAGCTGGGTCGGTTCGTGACGTTTGCATGAATAAAGTGCAGTTTTCTATGTAATCATGTCTGTTTAATTCAGCAGCAGCTCATTCATATCTAAACTGGGTTTTAAATAACTGTTATGCAAGAAATTCCTGTGGCATTAATACCGTTCTGTGTACATTATTACGTCCTCATTTTAAACAAAGCCTTGTTAAATAGGGAGCATATTATACAAGACCTGCTGACTCAGAATTTACATATTTACTCATCAAGGCCTGAGTGGAATAAGGAGGAATTATGCAGAAGACATTGCTCTGGTCCGGGGTGAGTCATCGTCATGGCTCCAGATCAGCTTTCGCAGGGTTTCGGTGTATCTCCTCGTTCATTAGGGGGGCTCCACTTATACCTGCAATCCTCAGAGATTCCTTTGATTCCAGGTCTGAGAGGATTATCCTGTTATCAGTAAAACTAGCCCATCCGCTCACGGTCGGACGCTGGTCTGTAACTGGACAAACTGGGTCCGACTGTCCATGGGTTTAAGTCGCCATGTGAGCTAAGAACCGCCAAGATGAAGGAGTCTTAAGGAAGATGACATATATATGTGAGCTCTGGAGACACTTCTTTAACTCAGTCTATTCTCTGACTACCCAAGAGGAAGAACAGGTGGGAGTGCAAGGGAAAAGCGATTTTTTTTCCATTAATTACTACAATCTTTCACCACAGCAGTGTTGTCACCAAAGGCACAGGGGGTTATTTATGTCATATTTTGTGTTGATGAATTAAAAACTAAGTAAATAGTTGATGATTTTGTTATTTATCAAGCAAAAATGCCAAACATTTGCTGTGAAATATGTTGCTTTTTTTGGTTTTGTGACTTTGTAAACCGAATAAATTTGGGTTTTAGACTGCAGTTTAGATCAAGGAAGCAAACAGAGGGCATCCATTTTTTCTGGGAAATTGCGATGGACTCCATTTTTGATTTATCAGTTTATCCTCTGTAGGGTCACAGATGCCAACAACAGCTGACACATACAACCACGCACACATAAATTCACACCTATGGCAGATTTAGAATCACAAATTAACCTCAGCATGTGTTTGGACGGTAGGAGGAAGTCGGAGCACCCAGTGAAAACCCACGCAAACTGTGAGAACATGCCAACTCCACCCGAAGCCCAGATTTGAACCCAAGATCTACTATCTGCGAGACCCTTTTTATGACATGTTATGCTTAAATCTGAATGATTTAATCAAAAACCTCCAACTGAACTCATGATGGAAGCAGTTGCAGCTACATCTGCAGCATTTTTGTGCATTTATACTGAATTTCTCTTGATATTATCGACCTGCTTGTCCTCATACATGCCTGTGTTGTGTGGGACGGAAGAACTACTTAGTGGAACGAAGCCACACAGGACAGCCCTAGGACAGACCAAGCGGGCTCCCTGTCCGCAAAGCTTCAAGGTGTCCTCTCCACGCCATTACCTTCGTCGACACTCTGCAATGACGAAGTGGAACTTTGAGCGAAAGTGACATTTTATTAGCAGGGGAATCTAAGGGGCCCTTGTCCGCATCAACTGACTAAACAAGTTTTTATACCGCTGCTCCTGTTATCGGACTTATGCTGCTCAATAAGTGTGAAATACAGTCGCAGCTCAGAGAGGATGTCTCAATCCGGTCGGAGAGAGTTGGACCAAAAACACTTCTCACAGTTAATAAACAAAAAAAGAAGTAGGATTGGACTGTTGGGCGCTTCAACACACTCGTCCTTCTCTTAGTCTGCTGCTGTATGATTGCTGCAACCTCAAAACATTGCTCTGATTCTCTGGTCAGCTGTAGCTGTTGTCTCTATTGACTCTTCCCCCCCAGTGTTGGCTAAGTGGATGAATACAGTGTCAGCCTCTGCAGCTGCAAGGGCCACTGTACTGGGGGAAAAAGGAAGTCTTTGCCAAAGGATTACTTTGGCAAAGACTGGTGCCCCAGACGTTAGTGCAGTGATGATCCACAGTGAGAGGGGGATGGGGTGGGCGATGTTGTGTACTGTGGGTCACCAGACACTGACATTGTCCTTGCAGCAACAACTGCATTCACTCCGTCTTGTGTTTGTGTGATCAGTTATCTCATACAGTGAAGCGCTTGTGTGTATTCCTGCTGCTACAGGCTGAATTTCAGTGTTTCAGCTCTCATCGCTGGCCCCGGCTCATCTGCCAAACTGCTCTGTTGTTTATTCAGGTGTGTCAAGGACCCAGTGTGACATCATCACATTCACCTACGTGTGAATTAAATCATCCTGGGGAGGATCCGAATTCAGCACGGCTCCATTAAAAATGTGCTATGGCCGGCTGACGAGCGCGGACAGGTGTTTGTTTCAGAGAAGAAGAAAAAAAACAGGTTTCATTAGTAAAGAGCTGAAAGGTGAAGTGACACCAGTTTTTTCTGAATCATTCACTCAAGCATTCTTCATGTGTGTAAAACTCAACCATTTGTGGGAGTAAAGCAGTGACTCTTTCCAAGCCCACACACTATGACCATAAATAGCCTAACTTACGTAAAAAAAAAAGAGAGAGAGAGAGAAAAAAATGCATTTTCCACTAAAGAAAAGCTCCCGGCAAACACAAGGAAGAAGCGTAATATTGGCAGGAGTTCATCAGAGAGGTGCAGAACATGACTGCTCCCTGGTGTTGTGTTATTAATGAAGGATCAATTCATTAGCCACATGAAAAAAAAGAGAAATGTGCAAGGGGCTCCATATTGGAGAGCACACCTGCAAGAAAAAAAGCTAATGCATTCACTGCTGGATGAAAGCCTGTGCTGATTTGGAGATATTTGCACCTATAGGCTGCATCACGTGGCTTAGCAGGGGCATTGATCACAACAGTGATCAGCTCAGGGAGGGGTGGGGGGATGTCAGGGCTGTCAATATGCAGGGACAGAGCTCCAGGCACAGCTACGAGAAGATGTGCAAATGCAGCTCTGCACAAAAAAAACAACAACAGAAAAATAACGTGTCTGCTTGAAAACAGGCATGCAGCTGTGACTATACAGTACACTGCATGTAAACCGGCATCATGGAGCACACATGCATGCGGATGGGGGATCATGCAGGAGGCAAATAGATGCTGTCAAAGTTGCACATCACATTAAAACGGCCTACACGCGGCTTCCCAAATACTACTTGCGTCCACATCGGCCACCAAATGGCTACAGGCGTCTTGCGAGAACGTGGTTGAGGGAATGCAGCCATTCACAGGAGGTGATATGGCACATTAATTTTCAATTTGCAGCTTCCTCTCCCTCCCGATTCGGCGTTACAACAGTCTCCATCTGACGCTGGGAAGCATATGCGCTAATTATACCTTGGTTATTCTGGCATCCCACTGGGCGAGCGGGGATCTTATGCATCGTCAGAAATAAGAAGAACAACAACAACCAGAAAAATAATAAATAAGAACAAAACACATGTTCCACGCTGCGAATACAAATACGCAGAGAATTCCTACCTGTGCCGTGCGCTAAATCGATGCCCGGTTCGGTGAGTATGTTCGGGTCACTTTGAGATCTGCCTCGTTGCAGACAGCCGTCTAGTCCATCCGATGTAGCCATGGGGGAGAGACAGCGCAGGAATCCTGAATAAAATATTGAAAACCCAACCGGAGGCAGGCAAGGTCAGGAAAAAGGAAAAAAGCGAGCGAGCGATATGTGGATTTAATTCGCTCTGACAACAGCCGCTTTGAGCATCTACCAGGGAGCCATGGCTGAGCAAATTCCGCGCGTGTGCACGTGTGTGTGTGTATGTGTGTGTGTGTCTGGACCGTGTGCGCGCTCGTGTGTGTGTGTGTGTGGATGTGGGAGGGGTAATAGGCTATGCCCCCGATGATGCCAACGGCTTGATGATGCCCATCCCTGCCCGAGCAAAAAAAAAAAAAAAAAAAAAAAACATTCAACACAACCAGCAAAGCATGAAGCACACACTGATTGCATACATGTTAAGGGAATAATTGTGTATTTTTAGGGCCAGAAAAACACTAGTGACACAAATCTTTGCTTATTCTATATTATGCTCCGTAATTTGCTTCAAATTATCCACCAGGTCTGTATAGTATAGAATGAATAATGTATATAATAACTAGGGATGTCCAATGTTGGCTTTATTGCCAATAACCGATATGCCGATATTGTCCAACTCTCAATTTCCGATTGGCTGTTTAACTAATTTAAGGAACATCGCATCTCTCCATATTGTGATGACCCACTGGATGCAAATCCAACAAGGCTTTCCAAATGTAAACATTGTCTGTGCAAAATAAGAAAACTACTTTAACTTAAATTATGGGGAAAATGCCATTTAAGGGGAAAAAAAGGTCTCAAACAACAGTTTACACTCTCCCTCCCTCTATGAGTAAATTCCGGCAAAATCCAAGCATTATTTTATCAGTTTTCATGATAGGCAAAAAACCAATAACGATATTGACCAATATTACATATTTATGCCAAAATCGGGCCAATATTATAACACTAAAATTCCCCAAAATCCAAGCAGTACATGTGACATCAGTAATACGCAGCGCTTTCTAATTAAGCTAATAGCTTCAAAAATGTATTGAAATGTTAATATTTTGCAGTACTTGTTTAAAATAATGCAAAAATGAAAATATTTTTGTCTTAAAACAAAGCAGCTTCCTATCAGTGTCACAGGACTCCATATGGAAGCACCCCATTGGATGACGTATGACGCGACAACGCGGAAGTGAGCTGCCGCCGCCTTAGGAGAGAAATGGCTGCCTACAGGTGCAGCAGCCCGGTGTGGCTGTTTATTCTCTGTAGTTTTTCTGTGTTTATTATCGCAGGCAGTGAAGAAACGCCCGTAGCTCAAGAGCAACATGCCAATGTGCCGGATAATCCGCAAACAGCCGCCGAAACAGCGGAACAAACGGAGAAGGAGACCGGAGGAGCGGAGGAGAGGCGGTGGGAAGGAACCGAGGTTAGAGATGCTGCAACCCAGAAACAAGCCGAACCTGTGGTCCTCCAGTCAACACCGCGGCCCAAAGACGACTTTCAGGAGGAGCTGGTGGTCAGACCGCTGCACTCCGGAGATATTTATGCCAGCTTCCAGTTCCGCACCCTGTGGGAGACGGACTTCATGAGAGGAAACAAAGGTGAGCTAGCTGTTAGCCGTAGATAAACATGTCTTAGAAATCTTCCACGTGTTAGTTTATCACATAGTTATAGAATATATTTATAAGGCAGAAGCTATTCTTCCAGGGCTCTTCATAATTCCATTTGTGACGACACCAAAATGCAGTATGTACGCCTAATGCATAGAAATCAGAATTACACAATACACAAACGGTACATACAAGAATACACATACACAATCCAAACGACATGCATGTTCACAACTCATAGTGAACCAAAAAAAAGCGTACAACACTCACCATTAATTACAGTCACAATATATACAGTATAACTGGAATCTGTCTTGCTGTTGGAATATTTGCAGCTACTACATTTGAGTTTATAATCTATTTTTTTTATTATTGTATTTTACCAGCCCATAAATATTAATAACTGAAATTTTGTGCAGAGTAATAATCTTTTAGTTCTATTTTAAAGTTTCCTAAGTTAATCGGGAAGTGAATTCCATTCTTTCATTGAGTAAATGACTTTGATTTAAGTGAGGTAAAACGATTTCCAGCAGCATATCTTGTTGAATAATTATGTATTTCTGTAGCAAAGGACAATTTATTACACAAAATATTTGACACGTTGTTACTGAAAAGGTCCCAAAACGTCTAAAATTGTCCACCTTTATGAAATGGACATGCATACTGTTTTTTTTTTTTTGTCTAACTTTATAAAGTGTTTAAGCATTTATCCCTGGGAATAAAGTGTCTTAAGTTCATGGTTCAGGTTTGTAGGCGTTTGCCTGCTTCTTCAGAAATCTGACAATGCGATATAGAATAGAATAGAAATATGAAGTGATCCCGAAGTGGACAAATTAAAACAGCAGAAATCATTCCCTGCAGACTGTTTAGGTAATTCTACCAAAAGTAAACCCCCAAACAGCAAGTGTCCATCAGAGTTACTTATTGCAATAAACCATAAGTATGTTCATTCCTGAGGCCAGAGCCAAAACACACTATTACACACTACACACTCAAAGAATTATACAGAATTATTTTTGTGGGCCTTTAAGAAACAAAATAAGACCATCTGCGCCGTCTTAAAGCCTCAGGGTCACGCTGGTCACCTTGGCTCAAAGAAGAAACCTTCACATGAGAGAGAGCACACAGTTAATATATGAAATATGCAAAAGAATAACGTACCCAGTGTCAGCATTTTCCACTCTTGCTGGCAGTTAAAGGTCTTAGAAAAAATCCTGACTTGAAAGCACCTTCTTCTTTATTATTCCCACAGTTTTTTGTTGATTGTAGAGTGATAATACTGGAATACCGTTCCGTTATTGAGGCCACTATTGTAGCTTCACACTAGTCTTGAATTGATAAACTGTAATAATATTCAACGGACTTGACACACATCCCATAAATTCCACAAGTACCCGTTTTTCTGTTGCTCGACAGCTGTTTTTGTTTGTCCTCGCCCTAAACTGTGTTGCGTTGCTTTTCGCAGTCTCCCACTACCGGCTGTTTCCCAAATCTCTGGGTCAGGTCATCTCCAAGTTCTCAGTGCGAGAGCTGCACATCTCCTTCACTCAGGGCTACTGGAGGACCATGCAGTGGGGGCAGCCTTATCTACCGTCACCTCCGGGGGCCGAGCTCTGGGTTTGGTTCCAGGACTCAGTCACAGAGTGAGTGCAGAGCATCAGAAGTGAAATAAATGAACCAAATTAGTGCATCAGTAAGACAAAGGGTGTCATAAAACAAGCATAGAATAGAATGTGCTTTATTGTCATTATACAGTGTACAATGAGAATGGGGAGCTTCTCATTTCCAGTGCAAACACAGCAGAAGGGGAAAGATAAAAGTCTTTAAAAAATCTTAGAGGTAGTGCAAACAGTCTCTATTTACAAATATACAATATAAATGTCACAAACGATAAATATCTTTTAAAAAATATATGAGAATTGTAAAGAAAAATAATGTATTGTACTGTAAAATTAAATGTTTTATTTGTAGTTGATTCTAACTTTTACCTGTTTTCAAAGCCTTCCTGCCCTTTGAAATGGAGGAATAACAGGACAAAAAAAATCTGAATAACTTGTAAAAAATGTGAATTGAAAAGTATAAAACTGTTCCTGTTCAGCATGATGCCATTATTAAAGTAATCTCAGCATCATTCACTTCATAGTTCACTCACTGTTACCCTGTGAAATTCAATGTCATTTCCATCAGTAAGTAGCTGATGCCGTTTAGTAATATTTTCCTGCGGTCACGCTTTGGTAGAAATCTGTTCCATCCAGTTGTAAATGCAGTAGCATCTTCACCCACTCTGGGCAGGAAGGAAAGGTAAACCAGAGGGGAAAAGATGTTTAGAGAGTTCTTTAACAATGTCACATAAGTTGAAAGTTAAAGTGTGGCTATTGCGCAATGAGAAAAGTGGAAATACATCATTTTCGGACATGAACCTGCAACACAAAGAACACATCTGAAAGAGTAAAAGCTTTCAAATGTGAACACGGTATCTCTGTATTATCCTGCTGTCCTGCATGTGCTTTATTTGTCGGCCGTTGAAACGTTTTCTGTGCCGTTTTTAGTGTGGACGCCACGTGGAAGGAGCTGACCAACGTTTTGTCGGGCATCTTCTGCGCTTCGCTGAACTTCATTGACTCCACTAACACCGTTCAGCCCAGTGCCTCCTTCAAACCCCTGGGAATAGGAAACGGTACTCCAGCCTCTCTCTTTTACTATGTGGAGCTCTCCGGTGATGAGCCTGTGTAAAAGCTAATGGTGCGATCAGTCACCTGAAGCTTTTATAGCGTGCCAGCGCTACAGATAGAGATGCTGCTCCGCTGGTCAGTTATGATCCAGGCACCTTGAGTAAACACACAATACAAATATAAAGCGAAAATTGGATTTAACTCATTGGCTGCCAGCTGTTTTCAGAGCAAAGAGCCCCCTACTGCCAGAGTTTTTAAGAATTTTGACAGATTTTTCAAGATCTACAGAATATCAAGTTTTAAGACTACATAAACATTGAAACTATCGAAAGAAAGTGTAGATTCTCTTCTTTCATCAGGAGAAAAAAGTTTGTTTCTAGCATTTTCGGTTCTAAAGTTATCGGCAGCAGAATATAGGGTCGTTTCAGCAAAAACACCTGTTTTTGACCAAAAAACAGAGATAACGAGCTTTTAGTACAGAGAGGCACATCAATCACTTTGATGCCAATATTTTTTGGTTTAGTGACATCCCACACAACTGAACAGTTGTTTACTTATATGAAACAACAAAAACAACTCGGGAAAAAGCATTTTGAGGTCAACTTTTTAACCTTTTGTTAGCTAAATCATTTATTTACAAACAAACAACACAAGTCAACATTTTGGTTCAGAACAATACATCTTACAAAATATAAACAATCTATTTTTCTGTGTGTGTGTGTGTGTGTGTGTGTGTGTGTGTGTGTGTGTGTGTGTGTGTGTGTGTGTGTGTGTGTGTGTGTGTGTGTGTGTGTGTGTGTGTGTGCTCGCTCTAAACTCATCTGACTCGGTTTCGTCAGATGAGCTCAAGAGAGCGGTGGTGGCGAAACCGAAAACTAGCGCAGCTTTGATCGACAGCGGCTTTTGGCAACGGCACTTTTTGCTGTCGCCCCACCATGGTCACTGTCTTTGTCATTCTTTTGGCCCACCGCAACACTGTCACGTTCCAAAACTCCAGGATTTTCACCGACAAGCTCCGACAGACTGTCCTGCAGCCCCCCCAGTCAAAAAACATGATTGAAGTCTATAGACGTCATTGGCAGCGAATGAGTTAAAAAAGCAAAAAGTTGCTAGTTGTGCCACGTTTAGCAACAACAACTGCAACCAAATGCTGCTGGTACGTGGAAATCGGTTTCTCTAGTCACTGCAGCACTTTCAGCTCACTTTTAGGATAGCAAGCATGAATCTCCAGACTTCAGTTTTATTCATTTTGAGCAGTTTTAGAAGTGGGTGTACTCTGCTCTGTGAGATCATTGTTTTGCTGCAAGACTCAAATGCAACTGAGCTTCAGTTCGTAGACAAATGACGTCAGATTTTCTGTCAGAATCCATGTTTTTACTTGATTATAGTTGGCTGTTCTGTCCCTGCAGCAGCAAAACACCTCTGCAATATTCCACATTGCTGACCATAGGTGCAGTATAATGTTCCTTCTGTGTTATCTGGGGCTTGGTTTACATCAGGTGCAATGAGACCCCCGTTGTACCAAACAGTTGGGCTTTCTGTTCAGCAATCTGTAGAAGATCCTCCCAAAAGATATGAGGTTTGTCAAACAGTGCTGTGGCAAAACCAGACGAGCTTTAGTGCGCTTTGATTCCAATTTTGCCAGCTGTCTTTCTAATAGTCATCTACACTGACCTTCATTGGGATTGAGAGGAGTGCCGTTCCTTAAATGTTTTGCTCCGATCTCTTGTGGCTTCCTCGACGAGCCGTCGATGTGCTCTTGGAGGAGTTTTAGAAGGTCAAGTCCTTCTGGGAAGATTCACTATTGTTCCGTTCGTAGATAATGTCTCTCGCTTCAGAGTCCCAGAGCTTTGGAAATAGCTTCGTCATCCTTCCCAGACTGATGTAGCTCAATCACCTTCTTCCTCGTTTCTTCTGAAGTTTCGTTTGAATTTAGCACAGTGTCCTACTGCTGGTGAGAGCTTTCAGCCCTGCTTCCTGCTTCCCTAAATAGTCTCTATCAGTGGCGATTTGACGGAGGAGAGCCTGTTTGTCTCGGCAAAATTTAAGACTTAATTAGTATCAGATAACCTTTTTGCTGTAATGCGTAGAGTAATTTTAACACTATGTTCTGTGTTGGTCAGGTTTCCTTTGTTTTATGGTTGATCTGACACAGTTTAGCATGAGACACACACTATAGTAAAATAAACCATTAAAATAGGTGAACTGTAAATGATTCAGGATTAACTTTATTACATATTTGTGCACTGATGTTTGCTTTTCTGTGTTGAACTTGAAGTGACAGACCATCGCTTCCTTCGCTATGCCACCCTCCCACGTGAAATTGTTTGCACTGAGAATTTGACACCCTGGAAGAAACTCCTGCCATGTGGATCCAAGGTGACTGTCTCTTTATTTGTCTCTCAAAAAGACACATTTGAGATCCATTTGTGTGTTCACGCAGCCAGTTTCTCCTTCTGTGTTTTTGTGTATTCGTGTTGCCCTTTGCAGGCTGGTCTCGCTGTCCTGCTGAAGTCAGAGAAGCTCTTCCACAGCAGTTTTCATTCCCAGGCGGTGCACATCAGGCCTGTGTGTCAGGACTGGCAATGCAAAACCACATCCTGGGAGCTGAGACAGACTCTAAATGTAGTGTTTGACCTGCACAACTCTGGACAAGGCAAACGAGGTGAGCGCGTTCTTCCTGCATTCAGTCCACATCTGAGCTGACGTGAAATCCCCCCCGGCCGTTGTTTGATCCCAGCTGTTTGTTCCTTCAGAGTGGTCTTTATTCAAGATGTTCTCGAGGACCCTGACGGAAGCTTGTCCGCTGGCCTCCTCCAGTAAAATATATATCGACATCACAGACAACCCCGAGGTTTGATTTTCTCATGAATACTCTCAACAGCTGTAAAACATTTTTGCTTTCTCTTCCAGAAAACAAAAGATTACTTTTACTGAATGAGTATTAAATGAGATTATTTGAAACAGATGTAACAGAATATTATTTTGAAGTGTCAATATCTGAATATAGAGATAATATACACTACTGGTCAAAAGTTTTATAACGCCTCAATTTTTCCATTTTTTATTGGAAACTCTGCATGTTAATGTCTCATTGCACTCTGAAATGAAAGCATAGAAAAAATAAAAAACATGAAGTAAAAAAAAATCTGTTTAGAAACATAAAGGTTTTCTAAACTTAAACTTACTTTTGATAAAGTACCACCTTTTGCAGATCGGGCAGCTGAACACACTCGTGGCATTTTGTCCACAATGGAAATCAAATATTCTTTAGAAAGTTCTTCCCAAGTCTGTTACAGAAGTTCCCATAAATGTGTGGTTTTTGTCGGTTGCTTTGCTTTCACTTTTCAGTTCATCCCAAACCAGCTCCATGGGGTTTCAGTCTGGAGACTATGCTGGCCACTCCGTGTTTTCAAGCTTACCATCATGCTCACTAAGATGCACAAATGACACTGAAAGATCCAAAAGTTACCCCCAGAATATCCAAAAATGACACTAAAAGATCCAAAAATGACCCCACAATATTCAAAAATGACACTAAAGGATCCAAAAATGACACTAAAAGATGCACAAATAACACTAGAAGATGCACAAATGACACTGAAAGATCCAAAAGTTACCCCCAGAATATCCAAAAATGACACTAAAGGATGTAAAAATGACACTAAAAAACCAAAAATGACACTAAAAGATCCAAAAATGACACTAAAAGACGTCTGTCAGTTCACCGCTGACATTTTTACATTTCAAGCTGTTCATTGCACTTGAACTACTTGAATTTCAATTTTAAAAAAATGAAAAAGTTGACGTGTTCTGAAACCTTTGACTGGTAGTGTGTATGATCTGTTTTGATCGCAGCAACTCTGGTGTGGTTTTGCAGGGGGAGCACTTTGAGCTCAGTCCGGCCACCTCCCTGCTGAGCCAGGCCATGGTGCTGGGGGATAGACGGACCTTCTCTGTGTATGATCTGACCCAACAAGACACCTTCGGCAGCGTGCGCTCCCTCAACCTGCTGATCCGCTGGAAATCCACTGAAGGTGAGTGGGAAGAGCAGAGAATGACACAGCTTTGTGTAGTAGGCTGGAGAAATGTTGTATTTATGACAGAACAGGAAGGAGATAAAAATCTGTCACCTTTCCCTGCTTGTTAAGTCTCCCTTGGTTTGCTTTGACTCCTGTTCATTGGTTCTAAATGTTGTCTGCGTTCAGCTTGTAGTCATAAAACTATGTTCCTCTAGAAATCTTGTTGCAAATGTTTGTTGCAGATTATTGTCATACAGTTGTTTTCTGTTCACTTTTTATTTCTATAAAGCATAAGGAGCTAATACCATTAAGTTGTAGATTAATGGTTTTACTGACTTTGACCAACATCTTTTAATACAAATCCAACAATAGCCTCTGAAGTACTTTCAGTTTTGATGGCAATGTCACCACAACAGTAGGAAAATTCTGGCATTAACTAGGGATGGGAATTTCGACTAATTTCCGAACCGACTAGTCGCTAATTTTATTGGCAACTAGTCGGTTCGGAAAACTTGCAATTTAACCCCTTAAGCGCCAAAGTTGCAATATTGCTGAACATAACAAGCCATAGCTTCAGATATACTGCCTCGTGTGCCTCATGTACTGTACACCAGGAGATGGCGGACATCTGGAACTTCAATCTGAGCATCAGTTGTGGGCGTGTTTTCATTCAAAGTTTTGGAGTTTACAGAGTTTGAAAACCGAGGAGACGACACTCGCCGTCGGAGCGTATCAGAGCGCAAGACGGCACATTTTAGAGTGAGAAAACTCACCGTACCGAGAGGTCTGCTCAACGCTGACGAAGTACTTTGTCAAGTAATGGCTTACTCATATTCTGAAGAGGAATATTCACCCTCTGATGAAGATGTTCAGTCGTCCACTGAGACAGAAAGTGCCGCTGCGTCTGTGCGTAACGGCAGCGGGTCGGTGCGCCATGACAGTCCACGAGCAGCACATACTGGAGCCGATGCTTTGCTTCGGGGTGGCAGGAAGGGACGTGGTGGGTGTAGCTGGAGTGGTCAAAACACCGCTAATGATGAGGGGGATAGCGGAGGTTGAAAAAAGAGACAAGCATATGCTACTGGCAGGATCAACCAGGTAGCCCAGACGGGACAGAGCTGCATGGCGACGCCCGGTCAGGTAAAGGTAGGCGGTTAAACGATTAAACGACTAGTCGCGCACATCCCTAGCATTAACACTTTGTCTTGCTAATGTGGCTAACATTACATTTAGCTTTGTGAAGCTTAGGAGCATTCAGAGCTGGTGGAAATGTTCAGACTGATCTGAAGCCAGTCAACAAGGACGGAGTGTCGCTTGTGCTTCCACTTCTGCTGCCGTTTACATCCGTTTGCTTCACTCCTGCTCTCATTTCTCACATGTATTGCATTTAAATACAGGAAATTACCCCCCCCCCCCCCCCCCCCGCCAAAAAAAAAGCTGTTCTCATTTACATATTTTCAGTTTGTGTTGTCAGACAACAAAACAAGTATGAAACAGTGACTGAAACACATCAGAGCTGCTGTGAAGCTAAAATACTGACTTTATAACAAGCAACCTTATCTAACAAGCTCACCACACAAAAACAACAGCTGTGCATCACTCAGAGAGAAAATTAAAAGTGACAGAAACACGTTCACATGTGTGCTGGCTGCTGTGTTGTAGATGCAGAGAGAGTCTTCTTCCTGAAGGCGGCGTGTACAGCAGCAGATTAGCTCTATGTGAAGCTGCAGACACTGAAACAGCCCGTTTAGAACAGGGCTGAAGCAAAGAGGGATACAGATGTGGTAAAATTAACTATTTTGGCACGATTTTGAGCAGAAAAGCTGAAAGGACATGTAAGATTTCTGTTAACTTGCTGAAAAGGAGCACAAAATGAGGCCCTTAAAACCAAAATGACTTTAATGTTTGTAGATGCTCTGAGCTCAGAAGCCTCTTGGATGAGAGGGGAAATGTCTGAAAAAACGTACAAGAGAGACGTCTAGTTGCTCGTTACTGAAGCTCCTAGGGTTATGTAGAGAATCTGCACTGGCATCTTAACCCCTTAATGCTGATCGTCATAAATTTGAATCATACATTCAGATTACATCCAAGATAGAGTATCCATTCCTCCAATGCCGCTTTGTGCAGATTCAATACGGACCTCGGAACCTTTTGCAAGCGCTGGTTTCTCGTAGGACCAGTCAGAGTGGGACGTACATTATTATCTATCTGTTACTGTAATAGACAAATCGACAATCTCTACTTAATTTAGCTTCAGTTGGAAAACAAAGACCAAGATAATAATTGTATTTTTTTGTATAAATGCAAATAAACTCAGGCATCAAGAGGTTAAGATACTTTCTGACTGCAACATGTGCAATTAATTTGAAATTTTTTGGGGTCAAACAGTGCAAAAAGAAAAGCTTTCTAGTGACATTGTTCCTCATCATAAATAAAAGACATGCTGTGTATAGCAAACATTAGGGTCTTTACAAAGCAAAGAAGACTGACGGACTGTTCCGCTAATGGAGTATAATCATACGCTTTAACTTTTTTAAATGTAGAAAACAGCAGTGCTTTATTGTCACTTCATTTTCTGCACAGTTTCTCAGGTGTTTAACCATCAAAGCCCGTCTCTCTGCTCTCGGTTTCAGGCGACATGCTGCGGCCTTTGCTCCATGCAGAGCGCTACGTGGCCGGATACGGACTGCAGACGGGAGAGATTCACACGCTCATGTACAACAACCACCCCTACAGGTCTTTCCCTGTGCTGCTGCTGGACTCGGTGCCCTGGTATCTGCGACTCTACATCCACACGCTGACCGTCACCAGCAAGGGAAAAGACAACAAGCCCAGTGAGTGATTCTGAGAGAGCTGAGAAGGACGTGTGCGTGTGCAAACGTGCAACCAGGGTGTAAAATTTACACCGAGAAATGTGCCAAAGCTAGTGGTTTGTCTGTGACTGATGAATAAATGAACGCTGCTGCTAATTCTTAACATTTCTGTGTAACTGTTATTTGGATTAGCTGCTTTATTTTTACTTTACTTCCTGCATGTGCACAGTGGAATCATTCAGAGCTCAAAATAAAAACTGTCATCTTTAGAAATGTGTAGTTTGTCCTGCTGGAACAGAAACACATCCATGTTTATTACCAGGATCATTCCATCTCACATCATCTGATTTTTAAGAATAATTCCTGCTCAACCATCGCTGATTTGCCTGAAAATTTTGTCACATAAAATCGAAATGATTCTAAAGATATTTGTGAAATTTTAGATTGTTATATCACATTTTTTCAGGGATAGAAAATTCCCCATTGGCTCACTTTCAGCATGTGTCTTGGTACATTTTAGGCTACATTTGAACAGCATTGTCTGACAAGCTTTAAAAGAGAAAAACCTGAAACTTTCATTATTTCTCATCGTGCAAATGCTTCAGAATCCGCAAAATTGAAAGGAAAATTAAAAGCATTAAAAGAAAATGAAAAATAACTGCTTTAATATTCATTGTTTATGACATCACAGGCAGTAAAAATGTTTTGTAGTTCATCTTTAGCCAGGAAACAAAGTTAGTTTACTTCCTTTTTGAGTTTAAGAGGAGATACTTTCCCTCCATGCAGGTGCTTCTTTCCACCACAAGGAGGAGCACACGAGTCATGTTTTGTGTTATAAAATCAGAGGTGGAAGTCATTCTGTATTGTCTATCTCGCTTTACATTTGCTGTAACTTTGCCATAAGTGCTGTTTTTAAGCAGTGTTGTTCTACTACTTCATATGCGCATTAAACACCAGCCTGTGTATGAACACTGAAGCGGCGTATCAGTGATAACTCCTGTTTCTGTTCCTCCACCAGGCTACATCCACTACCAGCCATCTAAGGACCGTGTGAGGCCTCACCTGCTGGAGATGCTCGTCCAGCTTCCTCCCAACTCCGTCACGGAGGTCACAGTTCAGTTTGAGAGGGCTCTGCTCAAATGGACCGAATACACTCCTGATCCCAACCACGGCTTCTATGTCGGGTAGGATCGTTTCAGAAGTTTCTAAGAGAAGATGTGAAGTTGTAGATTTGTTCTCTTGTGGAGTTTTTTTGCTTCTAATCTGTGTCCTCAACATTTAGGTCTTCAGTCATCAGCTCTCTTGTACCGAGCACTGTCGCCATGGATACAAACAGCACTCAGGAACGACCGCTTTTCAGTAGCTTGTAAGTATAACTCTTTTGTCTTGAGGAAAAAGCCTCTTATTCTTGTGCTGTTTGAGTTCATGCGGAGAAACACGTTTGTCTGAAAAGTCAAATGATTTCTTGTTTCCTTGCAGTTTTCCCTGTAAAGAAGAGTCCAGCTACTTTGTTCGCGTCTACACCGAACCCCTGCTGGTCAACCTGCCCACTCCAGACTTCAGCATGCCTTACAACGTCATCTGTCTGACCTGCACTGTCGTGGCCGTGGGCTACGGCTCGCTGTATAACCTCCTGACCCGGAGCTTCCAGATAGAGGAGCCCAGTCCAGGACTGGCCAAGAGGATAGCCAACGTCATCCGCAAGATGAGAGGCGTGCCGCCGCTCTGAAGCTGGACAGAAATGCCAAGTGGCTGCGAGAAAACATGTAAGATTCAGGGAAGAACTCAGTCAAGCACTGGTATGAATGTTTTATACACTGTCAGCTGGAAGGTTTTGTTTTTAAATGGAAGAAGACAAAAATCTGTTGAACACTAACCTGGATAGTTTCCTGCTGGCTGAGGACAGAAATTTGGTGGCTGGGAAGTAAAGAGCTTTATTATTGTTTGACACGCAGAAGGAAACAAAGCTGTGTGGTGTGCTACTGTGGCAACTTTTGGGTTTGTAGTTTTTTTTATGCGTTTCAAACCATAACTCCATTACATCATGATACAGCTGTTCAATCTGCTACTATGAAGACATGGTGGTAAAACTAGTCAATTATCCTGAGAATGATTTAAACTGCACTATGAAGACTCTGGGCTCGTCCAGAAAGAGGATTGTCTGGGGTCTCAAGTTGCATTCTGACCTGTTATTTGTTGCTATCTCCCTACCAAGGAGAAAATACGATAAAATTACGCAAAGTCAGAGTGGCTTTACAGTTTTCTATTCACACCGCAGCTATTTCAGGATATTAAAGAATTCTGAAATACTGAGTTTCTCACAGCTCATCAGTAATTAAAAAAAAAAAGTGATCCAGAACTATTTGATCTTTATTTTAACCCTCATGTTGTCCTGCCGGTCAAAATTGGCCCGTTTTAAAGTTTGATAATGTGGGGAAAAAATATATATATTCACAGTGAAACTTCTGATGTCCACATTTTTAACATTTTTGGAAAATCTTTGGACATTTTTGGTGGAAAAAAGAAATGTTAAAAATGTTTCTTAAGAACATTCAACAAAAAATCAACCAAAATCCAGCGAAATTCACCGGATTTTGGTTGATTATTTTGTGAATGTTCTTAAAGAAAATATTAGAAGTTTTACTGATATATATGTAATCACTTTAGATATTTTTGGGATTTTTTTGGGAAGATTTTTAACATTTTTTGAAAATATTTACAAGACATTTGGGGATTTTTTTAAGGGAAACTTTTAAGGAATTATTGGAATTTTCTTCCTGAAGGTTTTGCAAATTTTCAGAAATCTGAAGAATTTTTTTCTGATTTTTTGGATTTTTTTCAGATAAGGAAACTATATTTTTTGATGCCCATAAATGAGGACAACAGGAGGGTTAATCCTGATGGGGTTTTACTGTCTCACATTTGTTTTATACCAGTTTTAAGATATGAAACGAGAACAAACATCTACTAATGTACTGAAAAGAGACAAAACTGGGCTTGCATTTGAACAGACTTCATCATATATTAAGCAAGAACAAACTTTGACATTTGGCAGTTTGTCAGATGCCAAAAATATCAGGATGTCCTGCTACGGTCAGTCAGATTTTGAATTATCAAGTCAGCGTGCTTTTCTGGGCGTCCTGACCCGCGATCCTCTGCAGTTATGTCACACGTTGCAGCATTGTGCACAAGTTTAACCGAGCTGGAGCCGCACAAACAGACGGCAGCTCATTTCACACTACAGACTGCGACGGTCAAAGTTTAAGGCGCAATAGTATGACCGAGTAATGTGTCCCAGTAGTATATATACGCTCAACAAAAATATAAACGCAACACTTGTTTTTGCTCCCATTTTTTATGAGATGAACTCAAACATCTAAAACTTTTTCCACATATACAATATCACCATTTCTCTCAAGCATTGTTCACAAATCTGTCTAAGGGGCCGTTTATACGAGGACCATCCTAACAGAAAACGCAAAAGTGGCGTCTTGTCATTTCACGTTTAGACGAGCGGTTTTGAAGGAAATCTGCGTATATACGGTGACTCTATAGTGTGTGGAATTCGATTGGATATGCATGCCAGGCAGCTGGGTGGCGCTGTGATAAAACTCTGCCATGTCTATGCGCATGCTTACTATCTCCCTTTTCGGATCTCCGCCGCGGTAAATGTTCATGAATGGAATCTGTACAGATTCAGTACGTTTGTTGGTACGACTCCTGTAGTGTACATAGAGCTGCCAGAGTTGCTTGATGGTCCAAAGGATGGAAATAATCACACATCTTTGTTTACGTCCTTGTACCGGCCGGCAAACCAAAGCACGTATGTGACGTAATCGCGTACGCGACGTGGTCAGATCTCGGCAAAGTTTTGCGTTTTGCTGTTTAGACGGAAACGTAACGGCGGAGCGTTTTCTACTTTTCCACTCTGGAGGCCGGTTTCAAACTTTTGCGTTTTCAAGCCCCCAAAACGCCGTCCTCGTATAAACGGTAGGGTGTTTTGTTGAAATATTTTGCCGTTTTCACCTGCAAGCGTCCTCGTGTAAACGGCCCCTCAATCTGTGATAGTGAGCACTTCTCCTTTGCTGAGATAATCCATCCCACCTCACAGGTGTGCCACATCAAGATGCTGATTAGACACCATGATTAGTGCACAGGTGTGCCTTAGACTGCCCACAATAAAAGGCCACTCTGAAAGGTGCAGTTTTTTTATGGGGAGGGGGGGGTCCACTCCTCTTCAAAGGCTGTGTGAACTGGTACACGCTGTCGTATACGCCGATCCAGAGCATCCCAAACATGCTCAATGGGTGACATGTCCGGTGAGTATGCTGGCCATGCAAGAACTGGGACGTTTTCAGCTTCCAACAATTGTGTCCAGATCCTTGCAACATGGGGCCGTGCATTATCCTGCTGCAGCATGAGGTGATGTTCTTGGATGTATGGCAGATGAGCTTCCCTGAGACGGTTTGACAGTTTGTGCAGAAATTCTTTGGTTATGCAAACCGATTGTTTCAGCAGCTGTCCGAGTGGCTGGTCTCAGACCATCTTGGAGGTGAACATGCTGGATGTGGAGGTCCTGGGCTGCTGTGGTTACACGTCGTCTGTGGTTGTGAGGCTGGTTGGATGTACTGCCAAATTCTCTGAAACGCCTTTGGAGACGGCTTACGGTAGAGAAATGAACATTCAATACATGAGAAACAGCTCTGGTTGACATTCCTGCTGTCAGCATGCCAACTGCACGCTTCCTCAAATCTTGCAACATCTGTGGCATTGTGCTGTGTGATAAAACTGCACCTTTCAGAGTGGCCTTTTATTGTGGGCAGTCTAAGGCACACCTGTGCACTAATCATGGTGTCTAATCAGCATCTTGATATGAAACACCTGTGAGGTGGGATGGATTATCTCAGCAAAGGAGAAGTGCTCACTATCACAGATTTAGACAGATTTGTGAACAATATTTGAGAGAAATGGTGATATTGTGTATGTGGAAAAAGTTTTAGATCTTTGAGTTCATCTCATAAAAAAATGGGAGCAAAAACAAAAGTGTTGCGTTTATATTTTTGTTGAGTGTAAATATATGCTGCATGAAACGGTGCATACTTTGTGCAGCAGTAGTGTGTACTCTGGGAGGTAAAAAGACAGCATATGCAGCCCCATTCATATTTTTTTTGGACTTGCTTCATTGTAGAAAAAGGAACAGTCCTCTTACCAAACATTGAATTTGCACTGATTTTTGGATGCATGCTTGAATGTTAAATGTGCAAATGTCTGAATGTCTCCATATTTAACTGCCTTTGGCTTCATTCACTCATTTACTCATCAGCTTATTGAAGTTTTAACTTATAGCAAAAATGCTACACCCTGCAATGAAACAGTATGATGGTTGTTTTTTTTAAACTTTTTACACTTTGTCATGCTCATCGATTCTGTTTTGCTTTCTGTGCGAAGGTGAACAGAATGTGAATGAATCTGTACTGTGTGTGTGTGACAGAACTTAAATATTATTGCCTTTTCAATAAACTGACAAACATCTTTTATTCGGATTAGCGGCAGTGAGAGAAAGTAGGCTGTTGGAGCTTTATTACTTCCCACCGAGTGCCCACATTTTGTGTAAATAGACTTGGCCCCACTTCTGGCAGACGGAGAGAGAACAAACACAGACGTCTCTGTGTTTGGACGGTCAGCGATTCTCACCCCTGCACGTTTGCCAACAGCGTGGAACAAAAACAAAAGGAAAAGCAGCATTCCACATAAGTGATTTTCATATCTGATCCACTGCAATACTACGTCTTCCCTCTGGGCGAGTAGGTGTTTACAGCCCGAGAACACAACGCTGTGAGAAATGTTCAATTATGTAGGCCTCACTTTATTTAGCACATATGTTTAGAGTATATACTGATGGTTCCACTTCATTAGTGACAAAAAAAACGAATCTGCCTGTTTGAGCTGTTAGATGTTGGGCTGCTGAAACCCCGAAGCGCCACAACTTCCCGCTTGTCTCTTTAAATAATCGTGTTTAAACCACGAAGCAATTAACATTTCTTGCTACATTTCATCATTTGTTCTTGTAGCCCAGCTCTCACCTAAAAAAAACTACTTAAAAAAAAAAAAAGCCTGTGAAATTCAAAACCAGCAAGGGGGTTAATTAACACATTTCTAGGCACACATATAAGATATGTTTATTCTTTATTCTCCAGAAACCTACACGACTACAACTCTTACAGAAATATTGCTACTTAACTGTGCTACTATGCAGCTGATCAAACTGTTACAAATGGGCAGTTTATGCAACATTTGTATCCAAGAATCCAAACAAGCGCACACTGGGATGTAGCTCGGCTGGCGGTCCGATCAACACGGCTCACTGCAGGCGTGACCACAGGTCGTCCTGCAGCACTTCTGCGCTCCTGGACAATGACCATCATGATAGCAGTGCTCTGCACACATCTGGGTGGGCGGGGGCAGAGGGCAGCGACCTTTCTTCACTGGCAGAGCAAAGACAAAAACGCAATCAGTTCACGAAATTCTGTATTTAACTTGGTGATCAAAACAACAAGTCAGACAAAAATAAGCAACAAAATATTACATTTTACAAATATTACAAAAAATAAGACACCAAAAGCAAGAAACAAAAATGACAAAAAATTAGACGAACGGTATAAAAAAAACACAAAAAGACAAAATATTTGATAAAAGTACAAAACAACAAAAAATTGGACAAAAAAATTATACCGATGATACAAACGAGACAAAAAAAATGACAAAAAAACCCACAAAAATACAGCAAAACACAAATTGACAAAAATAAGACAAAAGTACAAGCAAGACAAAAAGGTAACACACAACTAGAAAAACATGAGACAAAAGTCAGACAAAACAAGAAAAAATATTACAAAAATGAGACACAAAACACCAAAACCGAGAAACAAAATCACAAAAAAAATGAGACAAACGACATGAAACAACACAAAAAAATTGATAAAAAAAGGTACAAAACAACAAAATAATGGACAAAAACAAGACATAAAATTACACCAATGATGCAAAAAACAAAACAACCTAGCTAAACCCAAAACAGCAAAAAAGCAAGACTCAAAAACACAAAACAAAAAAATTACAACCCCCCCACAAAATGACAAAAATAATACCCAAACACAAGCGAGACAACAAGGAAAGCCAAAACAACAAAAGGTAAACAAAAAAGACAAAATATTACGAAAGTGAGACAATTAAAAAAGAATAATGAACAATCTAGCATTTTACTTTATGATCAAAACAACTTGTCATGGTCTATTATGAATTTACAATCTGCAGTTAATGTCTTCTCTGTAATTTCTACACTTTATAAAGCCGTCCCACATGCTGGATTGGACCCTCTGGTGGTCCGGTTTTGGCCCGTGTGCTGCATGTTTGACCCCCCTGCGCTACATTAGGTGTATGAGCGAGGTTTTTGCTCTGTATCTCACCTATGTACGGCGCCATGCAGTCATGCCCACATCCATTGGAGCAGCACTTCTCATCTTTGGAGCAGTCACTGTCATTGTAGCAGAATTCAGCGCAAGCTCCGGCACCCCAGACCCAAGGACACACTCCTGGCTTTGCTGAAGGGGAAGAAAAAAATCAATTTACACTAAGGGTTTTGAAACAGAGAGTCTCCACAGTGCCTTTCTTCACTGGCAGAGCAAAGACAAAAACACAGTCAGTTCACGAAATGCTTTATTTAACTTTGTGATCAAAATAAGAAAAGTCAGACAAAAAAGACAATATTACATTTTACAAATAAAAATTTTTATGTAACAAAAATGTGACATAAAATGAGACATGAAACCTCAAAAGCAAGAAACAAAAATGACAAAAAATTAGACAAATGACATGAAACAACACAAAGAGACAAAATTTTTTACAAAAGTACAAAACAACAAAAATTGGACAAAAAATTACACCAATGACACAAACGAACCAAAAAAAAAACAAACGACGTAGCTAAAGACAAAGTGACAAACACAAGCGAGACAATAAGGAAACCCAAAACAACAAGACTCAAAAAACAAAAAAAACATTACAAAAAGACAAAGCAAAACACAAAATGACGAAAATAATACACAAAACACGAGCGAGACAACAAGGAAAGCCAAAACAACAAAAGGTAAACAAAAAAAGACAAAATGTTACTAAGGTGAGACAAAGAACAATCTAGCATTTTACTTTATGATCCAAACAACTTGTCATGGTCTAGAAATTATTTTAAATTCACCATTTTATAAATTTACAATCTGCAGTTAATGTCTTCTCTGTAATTTCTACACTTTACAAAGCCGTCCCTCAGGCCGGATTGGACCATCTGGCGGGCCGGCTTTGGCCCGTGTGCTGCAGGTTTGACCCCCCCCCTGCGCTACATTAGGTGTATGAGCGAGGTTTTTGCTCTGTATCTCACCTCTGTACGGCGCCATGCAGTCATGCCCACATCCATTGGAGCAGCACTTCTCATCTTTGGGGCAGTCGCTGTCATTGTAGCAGAATTCAGCGCAAGCTCCGGCACCCAAGATCCGAGGACACACTCCTGGCTTTGCTGAAGGGGAAGAAATAAATCAACTTACACTAAGAGTTTTGAAACAGAGAGTCTCCACAGTGCTGCTTCATGCTGGAAGAAGCCCTTTGATAGAGCATCCAGGGCTGATTTCCATTTCACTGAGGAGATTTAAGATTTTAACAGCGGCCCTACTTGAGAGAAAAGCTAAACTTTGTGGCTTGTACTGAAAGCAGGAGGGACACAGACAGCTCCACAGTCAAAGACACAGCATTTGTGGTCTGCAGGACATTCTTCATCACACTCGCACCCGATATGTGATGGGACAACATTAAGGCGACATGGGCAGTGGCCTGGTTTTGGGAGACTCACTGAGAGAAAGAGGCAGTGGAGCAGAAACAGGGAGACAGATCAGCTGTGGTAACCGGGGTGACATTAGTGACAGCGTCTGGTTGCCAGCAAAGTTGTCTAATGAGACATTTGAGAAGAAAACTAGTAGATTATACGTGAAATGCATCAAAATGAACTTACCTGCAGCAAAACCAGAGTCAAAGTGCACCACTGCACCAAACGCAAAAATCAGTACACAAACTGTGGACCAGAGTTTGTCCATGTTGACCTCCTGCTCAGAAGAATGTGCTCCTGTTTGGACAAATCTAACAGAATATAACCTGTAGGCTGAGCAGCAGTCACAGGACGCTGGACGCTGGGTCCCTGTGCCTGCAGAGTTACAGGACAGCACACACTTATCCCAAAAGAAGCTGTAATTGAGTAACTTTTGGAATTACATGTGAAAGATCTGGCTTTTTTTAATTACTTGGTGTATTTTTTTGAAAGTTGTTCAAATTGTGATAAACATTTTGCTTTTAATTATTAGGGTCAATATATAATTATGGAACTTTTTGTCACATAATTGACGTTTTTGCTGTTTTCAGGCCTAAAATCGACTCTAACCAAACACCACATGGCATTTTAGAGAAAGATTCTTCTAAATATTATATATACAATTGAGTAAAACTGAAATTTAAGTTATTTCTAAAGTATTGTAGTAAACCTGTTGACTACTTTATATTAAATAAGTCAGAAAGCCGTGGAGTCTTCCAGTCTTTTCTTCAGGAGGAAATGACATCATGTGGAGCAGGTCATGTGATCTGGAATTAACACACTTCCTGGAGAGGAGTTTTTGTAATGGGAACTTGGTGGAAAGTGATTTCTCCAACACAGATACAATTTGTTATTTTCAATATAAAATGTGATATATTGCCAAAAAAGAAATATTATGATGATTATCCCAACTTAATAAGAAGAACTCAATCCAAACTATTTTTGAATCAGTTCATATTATTATTGTTTAGCTCATTAGAAGGTAGGGCGCCACAGTGGCGTAGTGATAAATCTTGCATACATTTTTACTAAAAGTTTAAAAAAATGTTTTTTTTTTATGTTCATTATGATCATGGGGCTGCACAGTGGCACAGTGGGGTAAGTGGTTAGCACTTTCACCTTTCAGCAAGAAGATCCCCGGTTCTTATCCTGGCCTGGGATCTTTCTGCATGGAGTTTGCATGTTCTCCCTGTGCATGCGTTGGTTTTCTCCGGGTACTCCGGCTTCCTCCCACAGTCCAAAAACATGCTGAGGTTAATTGGTTATTCTAAATTGTCCGTAGGTGTGAATGTGAGTGTGATTGTTTGTCTGTATATGTAGCCCTGTGACAGACTGGTGACCTGTCCAGGGTGTTCCGAGTCAGCTGGGATAGACTCCAGCACCCCCCATGACCCTAGTGAGGATAAAGCGGTGTATAGAGAATGGATGGATAATTATAAGGTGGTTGTTATTAAACTGGGACAATTATTTAGTTGACATTTTAATGATATCCAGTAATTTTTATCAATAAGTGATTGTTTCCACAATAAATAATTCTGGAGTCTGTAAAGACATGATCATGATGAACATAAAAACATTGTTTATTTTACTTTTTATAAAAATGTATGGAAGCTATGTCCCATGGACTTCAAAAGTCCCTCAGTTATTGAATGACTCATTAATAATTGAGCTACAATTTTGAAAATGTGCAAGAAGAGGAGGATAATATGAAGTATTTATTAGTTAAAGCTGTTATTGATCATGTTTATGCATTGAGCTTTATTGCTGCTATTTATTTTTATTTTAAATTAGCACTTTATGCTGATACTCGGTTGCATGCATTGCACTTTTACACTGTTTTTCTTTCTCTTTTGCTCCATTTTTATTTGGCTTAGATGGTCACTTTTATGCAAAATGTCCCTTGAAATTAAATCTTAACGAATACTTTCAATTCATAGCATATAGCAAATAAATAAAAACGTAAGAACATTAGGTGACGCATTAAATTGTGTCCCTTCAAACAATTCTCCACATCATGTTCTCAGTGTCCCTGTGCTGCCATCTATTGATTTAAACAGGAGTTGCATGTCATGAGTTATGTGAGAGGTGCTTTAGTACTATGATCTGACAATTAAGTTATTCAGAACCAAGATGGTGTATTTTACCAGGACAAACCAACTTCTATAGGAGACAATACAGGTGAATTATTGTTACGGCCACCAGTATTGATGTGCCGTCCGTTTTGAGGGGGTGTTTTGTTGGGCCTTTTGTTTGGGGGAGATTTGTGTGTAGGTTCAGCTGTGGCTTGTTGTAGAGCCTTTTGAAGCCCCAGCTGCCAGCCGTTTCAGCTGACGACCAAGCTGATGACAACCTGCACTTTCGTCTGGTTCTCCCCGCCCTCCGGCCATCTTGATTGGACCACCCTCCAGCTCCTCCTCCCTGGACCAATCGGAGGCAGCAAAGCACCACACCTGTGGACTATAAAGCCCCACCACGCCATTAGGCTTGGTGGCTGGTGTTTAGACCAGTCCACCCTGGTGCTCTCTTTGTTTTGTGTGGTCCTGTGTGGTCATTCGGTCTGGAAGCACTTGTGGTGGGTGCTCCAGACAACTCCAACCTTCTGTTGGCTTTAGTTTAGTGTGGAGACTGAGGCTCCACTTCGTAGTCTGCCAACTCTGTGTAGAAACCACTATGTATGTTGAGCTGTTGTAAACTATGCTCATTATGTACATCGTTCCAGAGGCACCAGTTTTATTTAGTTTGTTTGTACACCTTTTGTATTAGTTTCTGTTTCTGGTGGCGGGTGTTGCTTCTGTAGTTCTGTTTGGCTAGGGAGTTTAGTTGTTTTCTTTGTGTTTAGCTTAGTTGTAAACTCTGTTAGCCGTTATGTTTTATTCTGTTCTTTGTTTTAGCAACACCCACCAGTCTTGTGTTTCGTTGTCACCTTTTTCGTTCCCTTTTACTACTAAGCAATAAATCCCTTACCTAAACCAATTACATCTGGTTATTTTGTTACATCCAGCCAGCCCCCAGAGGTTGGGTCGTAACAATTATCAACCTCTTCATTTGATGACATAAAAGAGGATTTTTTGTCAAACATAGCATCTCTTTATAACAAGTTTTCTGAAACTGTTTAATTTTGCAAATGAGGTATTTTTACATGCATTTCCAGAACAGAAATCTTAACATTTTATAAAAGCAGTTTCAAAATTCCTCTTTTTTTTCTTTTTCTTTCCTTTTCATTTCTTATTTTTTTGGCATATTAGTGAAGGGTGTTCATAGACTTTATATTGGTCTCATAATGCTGTTAAGAGCCAACAAAAATCCATTTTCACTATGATTTTAGAAGCAGAATGTTTTATAAATCAGACTAGGACTGATATTCAAATAAAACACAAAAGCCGTGGGTAAGTGAGCTCTACTGAAACAGATTCTTGGCTAAAAGTAGAAGAAAGAAATCAAGAAAAAAACTTTAAACATTTTTTTTAGATTGTAAATTGTATTCATTTTTATTGGAAAACATTTTTAAAAATCCATTTAGTGTATATCATCCTGTAACCTGACCAACAGTTCTCTGAAATTGTATGTTTACATGTTCAAATTACATCTTTCCTTTAAATATACAAACATTTGCGTGACTGTCTGAACAATTAACTTGACCTAAAAACTGACCAGTGCATTATAAAGCATGCATGTTTGTCACCTTAAAAACAACCATATAAAATAACTGTGGTGTTCTTTGCATCATGAATAGGACAAGCAGCTGAAACGGAGGCTTTAATGTCTAGATATTCTCTGTCAGATGAGTGTTTAAAGAGCCGAGATATGCAGACACTTATCATTTGGGTAAATGTGCCATACAACTGGAGCGCTTTGTAAGTGAAGACACAATACGTTTACCACGCTGAAGGGACGCTAATGATTACACCGATATAAAACAGAATCACAGTGAACTACAAAGTTTCATTAACCTTTTACATCTTCTTCATAAATCTAAGGTGAAAGCCTTTTAGTGTTGTTGTTATTGGGTTCAATTCAACAGTCGTTCCCGTTGTTTACCTCAGTGGTAGTCATTACTTTGACTTTATCGATACAGACAGGTGAGAAATTAAAGGGGAAAACAGCATAAAGCACCTTAGTAAGTGTTTGGGGAAAAATGGAGCACAGTTCTTCAAAAAAAAACAACATTTCTTCATTTGGTGTTTTGATGAAAGCGGTGAAGAGAGATGTCCAGCATGATGATCAAAGTCTCCCATGTGTGTTCAAAGGCCAAAGCATATGATTTACATCAGTTTCATTCAATTGTTCAGTGTTTCTGTCCTGGAAGAGAGCAGAAATGGGAAACGCTACATTATAGGATGAAAACAATCACTTTTGATCCAACTTTTTCTTATTTTGCAGAGAACCTTCCCTTCTGAAGAGAGAAAGATACAGAAACAGTAGATCTCCTCACAATAAGTGTCAAAAAATCAGGTTTTTCAGTTCACCATCATCTGTAGAATATCATTATTATGTGCATTTACTCAATTTTAGGTGAGACAATATCATCGGTCTTCTACCTGCAGATTTGTCTCGGCTTTCAGAGGACAGGTTTTTCTGGGAAGGAGTACAGAGTGAGCTGAAACTGTTTGTGAAACCAGATAAGATCAGACGCTTATGGCTGAATATGCAGGGGAGTTATGGGACAGACCTCCTCTTCTGGACTTCTAAATAACAAAGGAGAGATACTGGTGTTTGCAAATCTTTGAATAAATACCAAAGAGATTAGATTTCCTCTACAATCTTCATACATGTCATTAACCCATAGCTGCTTCCTCTTACTATCATTTATTTGCTCCATGTCTTAGTATTCATCTTTAGTTTTCACCCCAGTGAGGTTTTCCTCCTGGTCTTAGCTTTCTGTTATGTTTCCCTGAAGGCCTCTGTTGCATCTCTCTCATCCCTCTGACTGAGGCATCACTTTCCTGGAAATTCAGAGGAGGAAACTACCATAGTTTGACTTCACGTAACCCCCAAAGTTCACATTTAAATGCCGGTTTATCAGGTAAAACTGGTGCAGTCTGATACAGCAGTTAGTTAGCTTTAGGTACTTTATATGTGTCTAATTGGTCCAAAATTCATTCTGCAGTTGAACAAAAAACTGCAGCTCAGTGACTACCACCCCTGACTTTGGGACAATGGTTCAAATCCCGGTCAGCTGTCCAGTTAGGATCCTTAGGTAAGGTCCTCTGTGTTGCCCCACCTACCTTTGGATAAAAGCATCTGCTAAATTAAGCTGTAATTTTAACTCACAATAGGACAGGAGTCATCAAGAAGGTTAAAACCATTTTCCCACTAAATTTAATACTTATAGTATCATTTAAATATTTTTTCTTATTCCCTTGTTTTACCACAGTAATATTTTCTTCCACTGCAGCTTCATTTAAGTGTTAGTTGGAACAAAACATACATTTTTGTGGTGTATTATCAATAATATTATGCACTGAGTATATTAGATGTTACCTTTTATGATCACTTTATCATTTCTATTATCAGAATTTCTGAAACCTTGGGATTTACAGTATGCCTGAGTGCACTCTGAAGTTTCATTAATAAAATATGAAGCAATATTTTATAGAATAACTAATTAAATACTTGCTGACTATCAGAAAGTGAGCTACTGTCTGCACTCCTGTACATTTCCAGTATTTTCAGTCAACACTGCTCTCATACTGAACGCTAACAGGATGAATTGTTGCTCCTCACTCCTTTCTTCCTTTTTTTTCTGTTGCAGATGAAATCTGACTTCTGCCTTTATGAGCATAAAAACCATCATTGCATCCATAAGCCATAATAGCAGGGGTCCAGACAAATTAATGAGATAGTCTGCACAATTACATTTTGTTTCTGCATGAGGCAGCACGCAGCTGTGCGTGTATTAGATTTCAGATGAGTCTGGCTGAGCTCGCTCTGCCGCGGTGATACTGGACTGTCTGACTATCTGATTCAGTCCCCTGATGCTGATAAAGTGGTACCAACACATGCAATCTACTCTGCTGTGTCACCGTGCAGCAGCAGAAAACACAATATGGCAGTATTACACTGATGGGTAAAGCGTTTAAGCATTTGTTTCCCCTGTAAATTATTATTTTTTTCACAGGGAAATCTGTGTTTTTACAGAAAAGCGCTAGATATTTCAAAAAAGATGCTACTGAATTTCTTAAATTAGTTTTTAAATCTCTTTCTGCCACAAGCATCCATCTTTTCTGCGTTGGGATTAAAACAAAAGAATCCAGCGGTGGAATTTTTTCTTTTTTTCTGATCTTTTACAAAGGTAGACAAAGTGGTATCACAAAGGCTGGTAAAAATCAGTATTTAAAATCTTACATAAGCAAAAGTGCATGAATATTCTTAACATAAAAAAAGCAGAAGTATTTATTGTGAGGCCATGTGACCACTGTCAGTGATGAGTTTCCACAACACTGACGAACATTACCGACACGTTCTATCAATGTTTTAAAGAAAAAAAAATAATTTAATGTTTAAGAACGTTTTTAAGATATTGGTCATTTCCAATAATTTACGTATAGGGGTAAATAAGAGAATGAACCGAATGAACAAGGGTTAGTTTTGATAAGTAACACTGTCACTTTAAGAGCAGTGTGGGTTCAGATCCCGCGAGATTATAATGTTCACGCGAGACTTGAGACACGTTATGGTTGATAAAAAATAACCGCGAAACATCGAGATGACGCAGGTGTGTATTTTACCTTAAAAGGAAAATGTCCGTCTAAATGTTGGCAAAGCACAGAAATTGATACCGGTGTCAGCAGATGAGATTAACTGATGATGAATTTGCGTTTTTGACCATTTTCGTCGCTTGTTGAAACAAGTTTGATGTTTGATTTGTTCACCATGCTGATCTTACTGTGATGTGTAATGGACATTTAGTGAAAATGTTTTTATTTCGCTTAGTGTTTGCCGTGTGTAGAAGAGAGAGAGATCCTGCCTAAGCTAGTTGACTTGATTTAAAATGTATATTTTGGACTCATGTGAGAGAGTTTATATGAGGAATGTATTTTGTTTATTCTACATGCTGCTGAATTTATGCACTTTGAATTTGAATTGATTTTGTGAACTCTCTGGCTTGGCAAATGTGTTTACTTGCTTTGTATTTTATTACTTTATTTAGAAACTGAGCCACTACTGTTGTCTACGATACTGCTGTCAGTTGTCCATGATACTACTCAGTTGTCTATGGTACTACACTCTGTTGTCCATGATACTACTTGCGATATTACACTCAGTTGTCTACAATACTACTCTCAGTTGTTAACGATACTATTCTCAGAAGTCTGCAATACTACTTTGTGGTCTGTGACTCTCATTTGTCTATGATACTATGCTCAGTTGTCCATGAACATACCTCTGTTATCTACAATACGACTCTTAGATTTCCACAGTACAACTACTGATACTACTGTCAGTTATCTATAATATTACCCTCAGTTGTCTACAATATTGCTCTCTGTTGCCCAAGATACTATTTTCAGATGTCTGCAATGCTACTTAGCTGTCTGTGATGCTACTCTCACTTGTCCATGATACTACTTTCAGCTGTCCACGATACTACTGTTAGTAACACTCTTAGTTACTCTCAGTTGTCTACAATAATACTCCGTTATCTACAACACTACTCTCTGCTGTTCTACTATTCTCCATTGTCTACGATGCTACTCTGTTGTACATGTTGCTACTCTCAGTTGTATCGTCTTTGTGGAAGTAGCTAACAGGCTAGCTAGCTTCTCTGTGATACTACTCTCATTTGTCTAAGATTCTTGGTTGTCCATGATACTACTCGCAGTTGTCAACAATATTATTTTTAGTTGTCTATGGTGTCCGCTGAGTATAGTTTAGGGAATGTTATTGGTAAAATTGACAAACTAAGAATGAAAACCTTGTGTATGAGTTCAGGGAAGTATATTAAGTAAATAAAGCTGTTCTGTTTAGTCCAGAGGTCACCTGCTGTTCTCAAAATGATTAAATTCACACAATGTCACTCAGTGCTGCATGACAACACAGGGACAATGCTCCCAATGCTACATTCAGAAAATATTTTGAGAATATTAGTGTCTAATGTGTTTAACTTAAAGATCATTGTCCTAGCTTTAAAGACACCATTCTAGGAACAAACATTAAAAAAGAAGTCCCACTGGAAACATAATAGATCCTTGTAGAACGTTGTCAGAATATTTTTAGAACAAAAAGTATTCCAGCTGGAATAGTATCACATACTATATTACTGGATTATCATATAAAAGAACTATGTCTAACTACTTTATCGTCTTTTAGTGATACTTGTAATGCATCATAGTTTAGAAATAATCATATGTTTTCTTTGTAAAAATACCGAAGTATCCTGTAAAGTATCAAGTAACTAGATAATTAAATAAATGTAGGAATCTGAAAAACTTATAAAAGTACTACTTTTACTGGAGAAAAGTACCTTTTTCAAATATTTTACTTTCCACGAACCAAAACTGTTCATAAGTGGGCTGTATTAAGAAAAAATAGAGCTTGATTTATAAGAAGGATTGCAGAAAGAAACTCATTAAGTCTTTAAAATGTGTTTTATGTTGTTGTCAAGGTGGTCACGGTGTCAGTTCAGCTGAACCATGTTGTCTTCATACAGTACATCAGAATAGGTGCAGTACCTTCAAAACACCTCTTGGTGGGTGTCTCCAGTTGAAGATCTCAGCAGCCTGAATCTATTTTTTCACTCTTCTACCAATCAAAGGAGTTTTACAATGAAACATAATTACAGCTGAACAGAAATCGCTTCCTTACAATAGACATGATTTAGCATTTAGAGTGATTGTTTGAATGTATAGGGTCCAAAAACTTGATTAAGTGTGATTATATCTTATACTTTCTTGGGTCAGAATCCCCATCTTTGTTGTGAAATATGTCTTTAGATGTTGCAATGTAGTGTAACTATGTAAATGTATTCCGTCTTGCTTTGATTTGATTGACGGGTATCCCCCAAATCCTCCAACGAGGAGAATCCAGAGGGTTATTATACAGGGTGCAGTGAGCAGTTGAGGAGTAATTTTACCCCCAGGAGTGGAAAGACCATGCAATTTACATGTCCGACTGCCTCGCTTATTGCACGCTCAGTAGCCAATGGGGTCTCATCTGTGGGGTTTTTGGGATTTGAGATCTTATTGTTGTTTGCTTTCATACACCGTCTGACATGTCTGACACTCTCAAGGCCAGGAGTTGCATGTGTTTATCTGCTGAAAACGCATAAACAAGGTTATAGCGTTTTTATAATTTTTGTTGGTGAAAAATGCATTTTACATTGCCTTCTTGCTACACCAAACCTTAGAAAAATCGTCTTGTTTCCGCTCCATCCTCCTCCCTTTTCATTTCCCCCAATGTTTTCTCTTTTCCTCCTGTCCTTGGGAATTCAATAATGGAATAGTGTTGCTGGAAACCTTTCCTCTATGTATTCATGTAACAAGGCTCGGCTAGTGGGTGTTATTGTATGTCCTTGAAATGATGTAGATGCTATCAGTTTCACTCCTGGCTGTGAATGTTGAACATGTGAATGCGGGTGGAGGGGGAGAAAAAAAAAAGAAGAAACGATGGTTTGCTGTGATTGTGAGTGAAAGTTGCAGCAGGTGTGGCGATGACTGGAGTTGTGAGAAATGTTGAGAGCTTAAAATGAGCCCGTCCACCTTTTCTAGGGCCGTTTTTTTGCCGGTCTATTGTCACCAAAGATGGGGTCGTAGATGGAATATGGAGATGGACAATAGCAAATTCATATCTGTGCATAAGCAAAAGACGGAAAGGGAAAATATTACTGACATTAAGCAAAAAGTAACAGCATTGAAGAGTATTAATAGCTGCTGCGGGTTTTTCTTAGCATCAATATAACCCTCTTTAACAGGAAATGATTTTTGCCTGGATGTACATTTCCGTCATTTTCCCTTTTTAAAAATGATTATAGTGTTTTTGGAAGCAAATTACAGTTTGTGTAGAATTTCTGCTCAGTAAGAAAACCTATCCTTTGGAGCCAAAGTCATATGACAAACATGATAAATGAGCATAATTCCCCTTCTTGTGCTCTTTTTTTTTTCCAGTCTGACCCAAACAAGTCTGAGAGCCACCCCTTGACCTCCAGGCCCCTCCTCCACCGGATCCAATAGTGAATCACGTATTACATTATGCATTAACCTGCCATTGACCTCTCTATGCTAAACTCGATTGCCATATTATCTCCACTGTAATGTTCTACTCTTAGTTATCTTCCTAAGGCTGAATCAGATTTTGTGTCCCACTTTACCCTCAGGCATAAAGGAAAAAGAAAAGAATGACTGCTGGGTAGCATGAAGAGATGTGGGGGAGGCTGTTTGTCTCATCTAAATCACCAAAGGTAGGGAGACGCTGCATCATTAAAGAGGGCACAACATGTTTGTTTTCCTGCTGTTGAAACAGAAAGTTTCAGATTAGGGTGTAAGACAGAGGTGATGTTGTTATTTTTCCCCGTTAGAAATAGTGAAATTCTTCAAAATTAAGCTCTTTAAAATGACCCCTCCTGTCACCTGACACTTTTAACATCTCTAATTACCCCAACCGGCTTGAGCAATCGTTGTTTTTGTAATCAATGCGCTTGACCGATGCGCCTGCTTTGCAGCGCTAATAACAAGAATAATGATAACCCCGCGATAGTGTTTTTGAAGTCAAAATAATACTAATGCTGCTAATGATGAAGCATGCTCAGAAATCCCTCCCCGTCATCCCATTGTCTCCTGTGGCGGAGAAGCTGGCCCCCGCGGCCCCATGGGAAATCTGTAATGTATTCAGCCAGGCCTTGGGAGTAAAATGAAAACAAATGTGGTGTAATAAAGGAGAGAAGATGAAGCGATTCTGTGATGATGCTCTCTACCAGCCTTATAAATCAAAATAAAAGTGGAGCAGGTCATATGTGCCCCCCCCCCCCTTACCCTCACTGGATACACACACATATATCCACATATACATACACATACTTATAGGTAAATGTATGAATGCCGACAAAGTGTATTCGTAACACACGAAAAAGAAAATAAAAAGATACAAACACGCATCCCACTGCTTTATGTCGCTTTTGGCCTTTACAATCTATACGTTTGCATTGCATCAGGTATTTTTCCGCGTCCCAAAACTGCATAAAATCTTACTTATTCTCGAAATTACTCTCTGAACATGAAAATCATGCCTTGTTATTGGCAGATTGTTGACATTTCGGCCTCAAACCTCACACTGCTGTGTCCCAACTCTCCAAAACGTCACCGTATCATTGCAGACATGTTACCTTTTTCACCTCCTAAACCCTCTGAAGAAAGCAGCGTCAACTTGTGAGCAATCATTTTGGCTGAATATGTCATTTTTCATGCACAAAGTGATATTTTGCACGTGTTCTGCCGTCCCGTGCTTGAATTATTTTTAGACGCCTCAAGAGGTAAAAAAATTATCTAGTAATTCACAAGAAAAGCAAAGGATTAAAAAGGAGCATCTGGGGGGAAAAAAAGGATAATAATTTTGTGCAGTGTAAAGGTTCCGTCTGCTTTCCTATCCTGTTAATCGTTTCGTGACCCCTCGAATTGATCTTGCAATCAACCCGCGGTTTGGAAACCACTATTACTGTAATTAAACATGACCGAGGCTGGTGGTAGTGGCAGTACCGCTGAGCGTCTGTAGGGGCTGCTGTGGTGTCGGTGTGCTCGTATGAAGCCGGCGGGCACTGAGCAGAGCGACTGTGAGGTTTGATGATGGTACAGTAGCAAGGAGGACTCATTAGACTGAAAATCCAAAAGATTGAAATGGGGGGAAAAAAGAACCCAAACAGCTGGTTATCTTGGCCCAGATTTTAAGCAGGTGATTGAAGACTCAAAGATTCACTGATGGGGCAATTAGAGTTGATTTGGAAATTGTCGCCTTTGTGTACACGGTGAGTTTAAAGGTCAATAACAAGGTGATTTTTTATTTATTTATTATTATTTATGTGGGATACTTTCTGCCCAGCAGCTTCTCCTTCAGAGCCTTTCAAACCTGCAAACTTTGAAGACGGATTTGAGACTTTCTCTGACAACTCGGCTGCTTATTACGTGGATAAAGAATAATAAACAGAGGGTACGATAAATAATTGATGCCTAATAAGTTGAAGGAGAGTACGCCAGGGTTCCTTTTTTGAAAAAAATATTTTTCCAGGCCAAGAATAGAGAAAGCCTGCCCGAGTTGTTTATTTCCTCCCTCCTTTCTTTCTTTTCATGTCCTTCTCATTTTACGAGCCATGAGTCAACACAGCACACGTAAATGATATTTTGACACAGAGATCCATGAATAATGTATTTGAATTTACTTTTATGCCAGAGTTAGACCCCTCTCAGCACCCTCTCTGCCTCTCTCTCCCCACCTTAGCTGCTTCTTTTTTTTTATTTCCACCCCCTTTTTCTCCCCTCCTCTCAGTCCCTACTCCCCTATTTTCCTCTTCATCCTACCCTTCTCCTCCTCCTTTCTCTCTTCAGTATTCATCCTCATCAGAGCTCAACCTTATTTCTTCTCTCCAGGACCCTCCCCTCCTTTTTCTGTCTCCCCACTCTCTCTCCCCTCCTACACCTCCATCAGACGGCAGACAGAAAACAGTACGGGATCATTTTAGAGCTGAAGATCGACCACATCAGTGTTTCTTATCCAGGGCCCTGCGCAGTTGGCTGCTCACTGATAAATTTTTATAATCATGAGCTCAGGAATTGGGACAGACACAGGTGAGATTTTTTTTTGTGTGTGCAAAAGTTACTGAGTAAAAGAGAGAAAAAAGATTGACTTACAGGCTTACTTACTGATTTACCACAGCCCAGTGAGCTGAAATATGGATAAATAAAGTAAAAGAAGAACTGTGAAGGAAGGATAGTTCAACCTGGATTTTAAGGACATTTCTTAGCTGCTAGAAAATGACACTCTTTGGGAAGCTTTTTTACATATGTCGCTTTACACTGCCTAATAATGAAGGCCTGTAAGGTCAGGAAGGCCCCAACAGCGAGCATCGATTTGGCATCTGAATTAATCATCCATAACTTGATATGTTCCGATAAAGTCATCAGCAGCCGGGCGTACTGCGTGATCAGCAGCCATCATTCTTCCTCACCATGTCGCTGATGTTTAGCCCGAGGCCAACAAACCT
Organism: Acanthochromis polyacanthus; assembly: GCF_021347895.1. Lineage (NCBI taxonomy): Eukaryota > Metazoa > Chordata > Actinopteri > Pomacentridae > Acanthochromis > Acanthochromis polyacanthus. The sequence goes on from NC_067118.1 coordinate 40,692,789, forward strand.
GCCAGACGACACAGCCGTGTTTTAAATGGAAATTAAAAACATTTATTCTGCCGCTAAATAACTTGGGGAAGGACCGAGGAAGTTCAGGGTCCTCTGGCCATCTCATTATCATCTCCATCATTTTCTGTTTCAGCTCCTCCACCTACACATCATGTCAGGATCATCATCTTTAGCCCTCCAAGCGAAAGCTCATGTACAGTGACCTCCCAAGGCCACTTTTTTGGGGTAAACTCATAGACAGTGTGTAAAGATGGACGTAGCATCTGGCTCCAGAATTGAAGCCAACCCGGAAGTGTCAAAAACTTGCAATATCACGCCGTCCGCTAGGGTTGGCTCCAAAAAGCTTTTGCTCCATAGACCCCAATTCATCACAGGAAAAAATAAAATTTGATAGACTGATTTTCTACAGCTCAGGATTTTTTTCCCGTTAGTTTTCATGGTCAAAATGAGAGATCAGGTGGCCGATCTTAAAATAAATCAATACTGAATTTTAAATAAATCGTTAAAGTTGGAGGAGCCAGGGGGCGTGGCTATACTTGATAGACAGTCTTGTCTGGAATGATTGACAGATCCTTTAGGGCTTCAGTCTGGCCCGCCCATAGACTGGTCTTGCCCCTAGTAGCTCTCCGGTCCAGTCTGTGTGATGACGCTTTTTATGTCACTGGCTCCAAAAAATCCAAAATGGCGACCAGGAAGTAGCAAAATCCGGGCTTCATTTTCTCTGCGTTGAAACCAACGGGTGACGTCACAGTTAGTTCACGCCTGGGTAAACTGCACCAGAACTCTTGTCTCACAAAACAAAACATCCTGATTTCAGTGACTTTCCAGTTTTGAAAATAGACATAAGAAAAATATATTCTTGCTTCAACTCTGGTTCCTGTGAATGAGTGGCTTCTTCAATCATGCCTGCTTCTGAATTTAACTAAAACTGTCTGTATGATGTTCACAAAGCAGGAAGCAGACATCAAATGGCGATTTTTCACTCGCACCTACACAACTCGACTCGGCTCGACTCTACTGGGTTTGTGAGGTTTTGCTTTAGGACGTACAGTAGTATCTGGCATCAGCTACTATTTTAGCACCTATTTGGCCAGGGTTCCCAGCAAGATGAGTTGACCAGATAATGTGACGTCTTCAGAGTGCAGGCTACTGATTGGACATGGAGTGATGACACACGAGAGCGACTCCTTCACAAAAGCCAAACCCGCCATTTAAAAAAAAAAAAAAACTGGCAACAGTGACGATGCACATTGCTCTTCACGAAACGTGGCAAAATTTGAATGTGACAACCAGACCTGTACCGTGGGCGCATGCATACCATCGCCTCGATGTTCTCCACTGTTGTATTGCATTTGTGTTGCACACAATGATGTTAAGGGACTTTCGGGCCACTGTGCTATGACGACTCCACCCACGATGACGTGATACTCAATTTCAATGCAAAAGACCTAAGTTGAGCCGAGTAGGTGTTGGTGGAAAAGTGCCTAAACATTCAAGAGTCTTTTTGGGAGGACAGGAACTAGAAATTGTCTCCGAAATGAGACCTTTCATAACACTTCGTGCTGCTAGAATGTTTCTACGTTCCATGTTGTTATCACACATTGAATACTGGATAACATGTTGGTCGCTGACACGTAGAAATACACAAAGTCATAGAATCACTATAGAAAATTGTTAAAGGTCTTTGATAGAAAACCAATGTCGTATCATGTTTGTCATAACTTATTGAGCTTTGAGAATTTTAGAAATGTCAAATTTGTTTGTCTGATCTTCAAGGACTCACCCCACCCCCCATATCTGATGTTCTTAAAAGAAGGGCTCACAGCAGTCTCAGAGGGGCCTAGAGATCCCACACAGAAGAACAGCCTTCGAAGAAAATATTTCTTCTGTAAAGGCCAGTAAGATCTGGAACAGTCTTCCACTCTCCGTAAGGGAGTGTCCCACGTTAGCAACCTTCAGAACTCCCCTTAAACAGTGGCTGAAAGTCAACCAGTCTTGTGACCACTGACCTTTAACTACTTTGTGTATTTTTTGTAATGTTCTTTTATTGTGACCTATTATCCTTTTGTTGTGACCTTTTGTCCTCTTATTGTGACCTTTTGTCCTGTGTCTCACTGCATGTTTCTCTGTTATGTTTTCTTTGTGTACTTTTTGTAATGTCCTTTGATTGTGACCTTTTGTCCTTTAGTCATGTCCTATTGTCCTTTTATTATGAGCTTTTTCCTCTTATTGTGACCTTTTTTCCTCTTATTGTGACCTTTTGTCCTGTGTCTCACTGCATGTTTCTCTGTTATGTTTTCTTTGTGTGCTTTCTGTAATGTCTTTTTATTGTGACCTATTGTCCTGTATTTCACTTTTATGTTTTATTTTTTTTTACCTGCCTTGGGACTGCAGATGTAAATTAGCATTGTTGCGATAATCTGGCATATTTACGTCCGTCTATTGTTGTCTAAATAGACATTCATTAATACTGTCCCTATCAAATAAATAAATAAGAAATATAAATGGCAGCTGCTGCAGAAATATCTTCCAGCAGAAGCAACTTCAGATAAAATCTTATCACGAGCTTGGAGGCTGAATGTATATCGATTCGGAAGTCTTTGACATTAAAAAGTTTGGGAACCCCCCCCTGATCCACACCATAATCCAGATGGTGATACCAGTCGCCGGTTGCAGCCTGTAATCTACTTATTTTACACTGTTGGGGTAATACAGTCCTCATCCCCCCGGCGTGAAAATCCCTCTGCTGAGAAGTGGCATCGAAGGAAGCAGGGATGAATAATCTGCATCATCCTCCTCTTGGTCCACAGAGTGGTTCTTCATTCATAATTTACCACCGGCACCACCCCATTACATCTGATGAAAGCCACTGACCTGAAAATACAGAAGAGAACCGACTCCTTCGAGTATGACCGCGGTCGCCTCCGTCCCGTGCAACCTCACCGGCAAACATCAGCGAACGAGCCCAACGTCAACACACGGATCTGATGTCCTCTCTGCTCATGCAAATGGGAACGTGACACTGAGCGGGTTTCCACGCAGATATCTTCGAATAGAATAGAACAGAATAGCTTTATTGTCATCATACATGGTGGCATGATGAAAATATACATAGCTTCTGCTGGACGGTGCATTGATAACAAGCAATAAAATCAACATTGAATAATAAAATCAAATGCACATATAAAGCAAGGCAATATTAAAAATGACAACATATACTAAGGAGGTCAGATTATACAATATGGGAGGTAAATGAAATGCAATAAACACCAATAAAATGGAATAAATATGGCCAGGAAATTGCATGTAAGCAGCATTTGAACCATTAGAAGTGACACCATGCATTCAGGTTTTCAGGTGTTTTGAGTTCAGGACTCTGATGCACACTGATCAAAAAGCAGGTGTTTTAATAATCTGCTAAATTGCTGGGGTGTCTTCTAAGTGATAAATGTTTTCCAAAGCGTGTTTCTGACATCACCATGCAGAAGCCATGTGTCCACGCCTTATTGGAAAGTCAAAAGTATTAAATGTGTTTCTCCACGGCTCTTTTTTTTCCTCCCTACTGCTGTGACCCAGAAACTGCATTTTCCCAGTGGTATTTGAAAAGACACACGGTATGCAGTTACATTTGTTTAAATTCTGATGTGTGTGTTTGTGTGTGTGGCTGCAATTATGGTACGTTTCGTCCTGGCCATACATTTTTTTCCTGAGCTCAAGCTTCTTTGAGCAGGCTTCCCTTTGTTCTTCAGTGTGATTGGTCTGTGAGAAACAATGGGAAAAGCTTAGCCCGCTATGACATTAAACAGTAAGTTAGTGCATTATTCTTTTCCCTTAATGCACCGAAAACACAAATAGAAGCTTAATTTAAACGGCGAGAGTTGTTTAATACATTTAAAAGTGAATGTGTGGATATTTTGGGAGGATAGAACCCTAAAAAAATGCTATTAAACCTGGTTGTATAACAGTTATTTATGCTTTCCCTTCTCTTTCTCGTAAAACCTTTTCACATTAAGTATATAGGCTGTTTAATCACAGCTAAATGCATTAGTCACCGTGTTGGCCCGAGGCTCTTGGAGCTGCATTCACAGTGCATCAGTGGCTGTGATATCTAAAGCTACCATATCCCTTTAAGCTAGTTTCAATGACTGAATCTCTTGTTGCAGTTAAGTGAATATTTAACAGACTTTCTAGTTTCTTCTGCTGCAGAGTTTTTCCATATCAAGCTCTTCAGAGATAAGCACAGTTTAACAACTTCCACCCACCCACCAATGAAAAGTTAGCAAAAAGAGGAAGCCCTGTGAAGACGTCCCATCCTGTATCAGAATGCCAATCAGCATATATTTTGAACCGTAGTGAGGCTTCAGCTCACCACATGACTCATCTGGGATTATGAGTCATATTCTACCTCAGTGCAACAATCTTCACCACACACCTACAGACAGGGAAAGTTCTCACACAAAGTTAACGACACGGTGTGCTTGTGACTGTTGACAACACGAAAACTGGGACAATTGCTTCTTCTTCTTTGTATTTCTTCCATTTCTTTTTTCACCTAGTGCAGCCCAAATTCTCAAAAAGTGAATTAGATCCCGTTTGAGCTGATTTTAGGAGGTAAACAATCTCCTCACACTGTAAAAAATGTTTGTAGATTTTACGGTGAAAAACGGTCAAACGATGACGCTAAAAATCTATAGACTCTAAAAGAGTTTGATTCAGTTTATATAACACTGAATCACTGTAAATAAGTTAATCAGGAGAAAAATGTCTTTTTTTTAGATTTTTTTCTCTGGAAAAAATGTATTTCCCGACTCTCAAAAAATGCTGTAATATGTACAGCAACACTGTAATTTTTGCATTTCATTCTCAAAAAGAATATTTTTTCACAGTTATATGCATATATTGTTGTGCTGATAATGAAAACATGTTGCAGTATTTATAACAAGCAACATGGTAATTTCTGCATGTAAAAAATTGTTTACCAGTCAAATTGATGTACTTTTGTGTTAATAACGGACATATGCTTTAATATTTATGTCAGCTTTGACCACAATTTTTGCTACAAACACACATATTTAATGTTAAATACGCTAACTGTTGTGCTAATGATGTAAAAAAATGCTGTAATATTTATAATAAGTTACACAAACTTTATTTTATATACTATTTTCATGTAAATTTTCATCATTTTGAAGGTTAAACCTTTCTTTTTTACAGTAAAATATGCAATGAAGCACATTTTTTAACCCTAAAATCAACAGCATCAATATACTTATTTATCGTTAATGTAGAAAATGTTTTACCGTGTTTTTACGGTGGCAATCTGGCAACCACAGCTGCCAGAACTTTACCGTATAAACATTTTTTTTTACAGTGCCCCTTAGAAGAAAAGTTGAAACTTTGACCTTTCAAACTGCAATTTTGACATTTAAACACATCTCAGATTAGTAGTGATCAAGCTTTTAAGATAGATACGCAGACAGTAATAGTAAATAACCCTAATTTATTCACGTTGAATTGTAATTGAGTGGTGTGTTACATATAAATGCATTAAATCCAAATCGTTGTCTGTACAGTCACTCAACAACACAGACCCTTGAGTCAGGCTTAATCAAGTAAACTTCATCTGAATTTGCAGCCTCTCTTTGAAATGGATGCATCTGTGCCATTATGGGGAAATAATTGTGGCCACTTTCATCCCGCACGCAATTAGTATCTCTTCTGTGAAGTCGTCAGTCACTTAAAGGACAAGGGCAGACAGAACCTTTGTCACTTTAATCATCCCTCTGTTTTTTTTTGTTTTGTTTTGTTTTTTTTGCTGTTGTTTTTCTTTTTTTTTTCTCCACACTGGCATCGAAAGAGTTCCCACAGTTGAATGTCAACAAGTCATCGCGTCCTTCAGGCCTATTTCACATCATTAGTGCTCTTCTTTGAGTTCATACTGTGACACCATCAACCTGCGATGTATGGCAGAGCTGTTAGAGGCAGCGTGGACAAGGTTTTGCGTGATTTCCAACACTGATTCAGCCACTCACCGCTGCAACATGAAATGCTGCGCTGTGCAGAATCATCGTCGTCTGCGCGCTTTCCAAGACAAAACACATTTTCGCAGAATCAGGATTGGTGACGCTATGAATGCGTGCAGAATGTAATTATAGTGAACATGGGCAACGCATCAGTGTTCGATACAGAGAATTAGAAAGATGCTCTGATTAGCAGTTAATAAAGTGGAGAAATATGACATTGTATGTTTATCGCTGATGATGTGACTCATGCTGTGGCTAACTGATATGTGGAAAGAAACGTGATGTGCTGTGTTGTGTTTGACACGATCATTTAACACACGCTCACAAACACACACAGTATTGTACGCTGCTCAAAAAAATTAAAGGAACACTTTGAAAACACATCATATTTCAATGTGGGGATAAAAACAAACTGGATATTTTCATTGATATGGACTGGATAATGTGCTAGGCATGAAAAGATGCCACATTGTTTGATGGAAATGAAAATTATCAACCCCCCAGGAGGGCTAAATTCAAGACACCCCAAAATCAAAGTGAAAAACTGATGTGGCAGGCTGGTCCATCTTTCTGAAATTCCTTGGCAGCAACTCAAAACTGTATTCAGTAGTTTGTTTGGCCTCTATGTGCTTGTATGCATGACTGACGATGCCGGGACAAGCTCTGAATGAGACGACTGATGGTGTCCTGGGGTATCTCCTCCCAGAACTGGACCAGGGCCTCGCTGAGCTCCTGGACAGTCTGAGGAGCAACCTGATGGTGTCGGATGGAACAAAACATAATGTTCCAAAGGTGTTCTATTGGATTCAGGTCAGGTGAGCATGGGGGCCAGCTAATGGTATCAGTTCCTTCATCCTCCAGGAACTGCATGAGTTCTCTTACCACATAAGACTGGGCATTGTCGTGCACCAGAAGGAATCCAGGACCACTGCACCAATGTAGGGTCTGACAATGGGTCAAAGGATTTCATCCTGATGCCTAATGGCAGTGAGAATGCCATTGTCCAACCTGTAGAGGTCTGTGCGTCCCTCCATGGATATGCCTCCCCACACCATCACTGACCCACCACCAAACCAGTCATGCTGAACAATGTTACAGGCAGCATAGCGTTCTCCATGTCTTCTCCAGACCCTTTCATGCCTGTCACATGCGCTCAGGGTGAACCTGCTCTCATCTGTGAAAAGCAAAGGGCACCAGTGGTGGACCTGCCAATTCCTGTGTTCTATGACTAATGTCAACCGAGCTCCACGGTGCCAGTCAGCGAGCACAGCGAGCATTAGAGGATGCTGGGCCCTCAGACCACTCTCATTACATCTCTTTCTGATTGTTTGATCAGAGACATTCACACCAGTGGTCTGCTGGAGGTCATTTTGTAGAGCTATTGCAGTGCTCATCCTGGTCCTCCTTGCACAAAGGAGCAGATAGCTGTCCTGCTGATGGGTTGAGGACCTTCTACGGTCCTGTCCAGCTCTCTTAGACTAACTGCCTGTCTCCTGGAATCTCCTCCATGCTGTTGAAACTGTGCTGGGAGACACAGCAAACCTTCTGGCAATGACATACACTGATGTGCCATCCTGGAGGAGTTGGACTGTCTGTGGAACCTCTGTAGGGTCCAGGTATCACCTCATGCTACCAGAAGTGACTCTGACCCTAGCCAAATGCAAAACTAGTGAAAAGCAGTCAGACAATATTAGGAAGAGAAAAAAATGTCAGTGGCCTTCACCTGTAAACTCATTCCTGTTTTGGGGGTTGTCTCATTGTTACCCCTCTAGTGCATCTGTTGTTAATTTCATGAACACCAAAGCAGCTGAAACTGACTAAAAAGCCCCTCAGTTACTTACTTGACCAGATCAGTATCCCACATGTTTGACTAACTTGATGCAATGCTTAGATTAAAAGGTGTTCCTTTAATTGTTTTGAGCAGTGTATTTACTGAACAGAGCAGATGAATGAAGAATTTCTAAATCACCCTGAAGTGTAAAAAGTAGCTAAAAATGAACTTCATCAACATAAATCAATAAATTACTTTAATCAATCTGAACCAGCAGCTGAATTAAATGCTGCTTTCATGTTAAGGCAACAGCAACAATAATACAGTAATTGAATGTATCATTTTAAAAGAGGCTGTGCAGCATAAAAAAAGTACTTTTGCTTTTCTAAAAAATTATCTTGATAATACTTTGGTGCTTTAGTCACATTTTCATTCCAGTACTTTGACACATTGCTGCCTTTGCATATGCAAATCATCTAATTCTAAACTGAGGTAATATTTGAGCACATTCTGCCTGTTATTTTAAATAGAGCATTTGTTTTTCCAACACAGCATGTCAGCAACAGAACGTAATAAAACATTGAAGAACAACTGTCGCTATTGAGTCGAATATCAGCCATCCATCCATTTTCTATACACCGCTTTATCCTCACTAGGGTTGCAGGGCTACATATACAGACAAACAATCACACTCACATTCACACTTACAGACAATTTAGAGTTATCAATTAATCTCAACATATTTTTGGACTGTGGGAGGAAGCCGGAGTACCCGGAGAAAACCCACGCATGCACAGGAAGAACATGCAAACTCCATGCAGAAAGATCCCAGACCCATCCTGGGATTTGAACCGGGGATCTTCTTGCTGAAAGGCGAAAGTGGTAACCACTACGTCACTGTGCAGCACCATGGTGAATATCAGTGAAATAGAATTAATGGGGTTGTTGATGCCGCTTGTGGACCAACTCGATGAAGTTCCTGGACATTTTAGGGGACTGGATCATCAAAAATAAAAACCACAGTGGAGTTGAGGACCTTTTAGTGTCTAGCTATGGCTCTAAATGACGTGTAGCATCTTGGATCTTCTGTGACATCATGTGATTTGTATAAACCTGCATTTTAAGGTCACCTTTTACAGTCACTGGTCAAAGGAGTGTCCGTTTACTGCTCATGTTATCTGATCATTGTCCTTTAAAGCTACACCTGACAACAATGTGGATTAACTCAGTGGTTGAGAAATTGTCACCAGTGAAACAGCTCAGGAACTCGTTGTGCTTCATGTTTTCTAACCGCAACAATAAAAATCACGTTTTTAACTTTTCATTAAGTCAAACGAGAAGATCATTTGCGTGCTGTGCTTATATTTTCATTCATTGTATGGGTCAATATAGAATTGCGGAAGTTTTTGTATCATAGTTGACATTTTTGCTGTTTTCAGGCCTAAAATCAACATGGCCGCCTATAACCAAACACCACATGGCATTTTACACAAAGATTCATCTAAATATTATATATACAATTGAATAAAATTGAAGTTGAAAGTTATTTCTAAAGATATTGTAGTAAACCTGTTGACTACTTTATGTTAAATAACTCAGAAAGCCTTGGAGTCTGGCCAGTCTTTTCTTCAGGAGGAAATGACATCATGTGGAGCAGGTCATGTGATCTGGAATTAACACACTTCCTGGAGAGGTGTTTTTGTGACGGGTAACTTAGTGGAAAGTGGGACACAGACACAATTTGTTATTTTCCATAAAAAAATTTGATATATTGCCAAAAAAGAAACATCTGTCATGATTATCTCAACTTAATAAAGAGAACACAATCTCAACGGTTTCTGAATCAGCTCATTTTATTTTTGTTTCGCTAATTAGAAGGTGGTGGGTGTTAAATTTGAACAGCAATTTAGTTGACGTTTTAGTGATATCCAGCATTTTTTTAATTAATAACTGATTATTTCCATAATAAATAATTATTGAATTTGTAAAGACATTATCCTAATGAACATAAAAAAACATGTTATATTTTTACATTTTAATAAAAAATATATGCAAGATGAGCTAAGATCAAAAGTCCCTCCATTATACATTGACCCGTATGTCATTTCTACCTCCATTTCCTGACTTTTCGCTCTTTGCTCCACTACTGATCACGAACAACAGTGACTTTTTGTCTTGTTCCAGAGAAGTTAACCTTTGATGCCCACACTCCCGCTTTGTGGCGCTGCAGTCAGACGGACTGAAAACACAGCTACAGTTTGACTCCCCCACCCCCCTATACCTCCTAATAAAACTGATTTGCTCTGGCATGTATTGTTTTGAAAAATAAATCAGTCGACCCTTTCCACTTCATGCACTCGTGACATCATTTGTTTCCCCTCTTAACTCAATTATTGTCACTTAGTTCATGTGAAGGCCAACAACGACCTGTAGCTGCAGAACACAGACCCACTCTGAGCGGCACAACACAACGGAGCAGGAAACGGTTAACGCCTTGAGCAGCCTGTAAGTTTGCCCAAGTTAAATACGAGGGAGAATATTATCCGCCTTATTTTTCTGTCACCCAATCCTCTTTTGCCCGCCTTGAAAAATAAGCTTTAAGGTAATTGTGTCATTGTGTCATAAGGCACAGGGAAAAAATGGTAATCCATTAAATTGTGTTCTCTGTTCTCTGTTGCTTTTGTAGTACAGAGCGACATCACAGGATTTTGGAAAGGTGAATTATAAATAATTACCTTTGATCCAGAAAAGCCTGACGAGTAATAACATTTAATGCTATAGCTGATCAATGAAACTCAGGCTTCAGGTTGTTTTTGTTTTTTTTATGTCTGAAAAATATTTTTTTTTGCAGAAGATGCCAGCCTGTTTCTTGTTTAATGTCATTTACGGAGAGAAATCGTGATTTGCATCGACTTTGTTCCTGCAGCGTTTACCTCACTTTAGTTTGACCTTTAACCTTTGCTGCCTGACAAGTTCATGCACGACTCAAAGTGCTATAGTTTGGATGCAAACCATTTTAATGCTATAGGTGATAAATAATTCAGCCGTAAACATGAGAGGGACCAGATGTTATTGAACGCACTCATTCGAAAAGGTCTTTGTTGTGTCAATTAGTTGATTAAGTATCATCTGCTCGCCCTGTCGCAGTCGGGGAACCAGATCTGTTTTTAAACGGATTCATATTACAGGGGCAGCGGGGAGCAAGAGAAAGGGGACATTTTCAATTACATGTCAGCATATGTGACTGACAGTGAGCAACCATTTGATCAGGCTTTTACTTTAATTGCTTGCATTTCATTAAGTATAATCATTTATGGTGGAATTTAATCAGCGAGGATGCAGCAACGTACCGCGTGGACTCGGAGAAGAAAAACAGACAGCAGAATATGCTCCATTAAAGTGTGAGAGGCTTCAGACGGCCTCATCATCGGGCTTAATTTAGCTGTAAAAATGAACAATATATTGACGTTTAATTTGGTTCATACCACATGATACTTTCTTTTTTTTTATTATGCACACGCTTGCCAAAGCTGTTAGCCGAGGAAGTGTGCAAGCAGCATCAAATTACTGAACAACATCATTATTATTATTATTATTATTATTATTATTAACAATGAAAGCTTAAACAGTGCAAATGATTACCTCTAACATTGTTAAGGGGTTAAGAGAAACTTGAAATCCTCTCAGAGAACTGAAAGCCTTTGTTTTTTTTAAAAGCCATTTCTTCCCACACAAAAATACTTTTCTTCCTACACAAAATCTCTTGGATGCCTACAGTAGATGTGATCATTTGCAGACTGGAGGACGACAACGGCGAAAGAACAAGTGAGACAGAGAAAAGAAGCCCTGAGCCGAGCCTTATGATGAGCGCCGCAGCAGGAAGTCTTCATCCTCCTAAATATTTAGCAAGCACCTGATTCTCAGCTGATAGCCCAGACCCGGCCTTTTTAGGTCAGGAGCATCACAAGACCTGATCCTCCACCACCTGCCAGAAGGACACACTTTAGCAGCTTGTCTCTTTCTCTGGCACATTCTCTGGTTCACCTGCAAGGAGGAAATCAGTTTCGCGTTGAACCAGATTATCCCCTCAAACTGATGGGAGATATGTCACCTGTGGATTTGTCAAAATCTTTGGTTTGCTGATCAAACTGGAGTCTTAATCTGAAATACGAGTGCCGGTAATAACTGCACCGTAAGAATTTCTGTCTGTCAGCAAAGCAGGAAATAATCAAATTCCAAATATAGATATATATATTTCCTTATTTAGCTCACTGGAGCACAGAAGATGTTCATGATCGGGCTTTGAGATTTATGTCTGAGATTTGAGCTACATGCAGGCCAGTTTTGATCTGAACTTCTTTCTCCAGCACATAGAATGTTTAAAATCTAAAATTTTCAAGGTTCTTGAGATGCCACAAGCAAAAATCCATTCATTGGCATTTGAAGCTTGGATCTCAACGCTGGTATTTCGAAACTTGACCTGCTGATCTAAAGTTATCAGGACTACTTGAGCAAATACAAACCTTGAATGACTGTATCCAAACCAGAAAGTTTTGTTTATAGGCAGTGTTCTACATAGACAGTAATGCTAGTCAGCGTGTTTCAGGCTAAATAGCGATTGTTAGCATTCTAACATTCGAACAATATACCTGCATGTTAGCTTGCAGCACTGCCGTGTTTAAGGGCGGTTTCACAGCACAACTAGCTTAGCGGTAGATCCTTAGGATGTGTTCACATCACCAACAGCTCTCTTACTTTTAGGGGCCAACTTTTCCATACTGTGGGGTTACCAATGCAGGGAACAACAGCAACCAATCAAATACACTGGCGGAGTGCCAATTATCATCTTTTCTGGCTAAGAAAATAAAGTTAAAAATCTAGTTTCTATTACAATTACAAAAAGGTCAAATTTAGCCCACGTCTAGATTTTTGGTCAGTATGCATGCAAGCGTGCATCCTTAGAGATTATTTCATAATTCAAACACCATATTTCTACTGTTTTCTTGTGACTGTTGCAACAAATGTACAATAGTTGCCACTGTGTTTCTTCTCTGGATCAAATCATGTCTTTGAGTTTTACAGTCAGTTGAGTAATGCTTTGATGTCTGGTAAACCTTTAAATGCATTAATTTATTGATCCAACTGGACTGGTCTCACTAGAATACTAAACAACACACCACCACCAGTTCATCCACCTGCACTGTTTTAATGCAGGAATGGTTTTATCTTGGTTTTACTGTGACCATAATAATGATTTAAAGGGCTTCTGCTTTCATAACCACACAATCCACTGCGTGTTGGTTTCATCATTCATCAGACCCACTCCAGATTGAGTTTGTTAAGGTGTGTTCGCTCTGAGACAGCGTGGTTCAGGCCTGCTATTTTCACCCCGTGTCATCTCACTGCAAATCCATTCAATTTGAGACAAAATGCCACAGATGAGCAGAAATAGATGGTGCAACTGTGGGAGCCAGGCGTAAACCAAACCTGTTCTTTGAGTGCCTCCTCTGACGTTGTTTCTCAGTAAGAAGTGGGGGAAAAACGTACGGCGGTTTCATTCATCCTATATGCATGACGCCTTGCGTGGGCGTTCACCTAACAGATGGACATCCTGATCTACATTATAATCAGGTTATCCAGTGAGAAAGAGGGACAGCTCATCTTTGATGGGCACATCATTTGCATACAAGTACATACTACGGTAAACCCCCCCCAACGCTTGTGACATATGCCTTCAGTTCATCTTATTTAGGAATGCAGGGTGTCAAAACCGCGCAATGACAACACAACAGGCGGTTAGAAAAAAAAGAAAAGGAAAAAAATAATTCACAAGCATCGGAGGGAAGCAGTTCACTCCTCTTGTGCCATTTGGTTTTCATAAACAGCACAGCTCTAAGTGCTGCTAATACTTTGTGAATCACTTTGTTCTTGTTTGCCAGAACGGTGTTCAGTAGCAGCCTCTGGGGCTTGTCTGCAGTCAAACAGGCTTTTTCCTCTCTTCCTCTGTTTTCTGTCACTTTTAAGTGATCGGAGACAAGGGTGAAGAATGTCAGCAACGGCAGCTGTAAAGGAGTGTGTCGTCTGTTGATGCTGGTCTCTCCTGGCACATGTAAGCGCTGTCACTTTCCCTTTCGATCACCATATCTCCGGTGTCAAAACACGGAAGCAGGGATGAAAATGAAATGAAATCTTTGACCACACTTTTCATAACATTTTTAAAAATATTACCACAGATCTGAGCAAAAAAATGAAAGAAAATTACAAAACTGATGCCACAACTTGTTAGCAATTCATTGAAAAAAGCATGCATTAGAATAAAACTGTTAAATTAGGGGGGGAAAGGGGAAAAATCTGTCTTGCTGTGTTTATTTTCTTAGTTTCCTGTGCTTACTCTTTTGTATCGTAATGGCAGTATTTTCACAATGTTCCCCACCATCTGTGGGAATGTGATACCTTTCTATAGCAGAGTGAGAGAGGGGTGGGGGGAGGAAGTGGTGTTCTCTAATCCCAGAATCCCTCACATCGAATCATGCAAATTTGGTGCACTTTGAAGCGAATCCAGCTCCTACCATATGCAGAGTGAAAACAACAATCTATTATGCATGCATTGCACCAAGCTTATGGTAATGTTATTTCACTGCTATTCCTATAAAGTCAAATTTGCAGATGCACAACATATCTAAAGTTTCTTTTAAAATAATATTTGTCTCATTGTGGTGTGTATTTGTGAATAACAAGCGAAGTGTTTGGAGGTAGCTGCTGGGATCTGTTTGTGTCTCGCTATTGAAGTGACGCTTGAAAATTGGATGGGTGATATTTCCTTCTTCCAATCTGTGTTTGAGAGGTTGTATTTTTCCTGTAGTCACACCGAGTATGTTCTTATGATTCAAGTTTTTTTTGCTCTCTAAATACAACAGCGCAATTGAGACTCTCGTGCACTACAATGCTATTTGTTTTTCACGGTGTTTGTCGCTCCCGAGCTCCAAGGAGCTTAGCGTTCGTGATGTCTTTGTCATGTTGTCATCAGCAGCACAACCGTGTCATCCTATCAGGAAGGGATGAAGTTAGAGATCTGCATCAGCCACAAATAAACTTTTAATGACAAGGTATGTGTTTAAGCTCTCAGGCTGCTCATCACAACATACTGCTCGGCGCTCTGGCATTGTATTTTTACCAGCCAAAAAGCTGTCAGAGCGCTTTGTTGCTCTCTGTCTACGGGTGGATTAAGAACACAACATCAATGATATTTCCATTTGTTCAATGGATAATTAGGGCCCACGACATGCCAAGAATCATTTTCCATCTTGGCTCATCCTAATTTGGGGGAGGAATCATGCAAAGTGTAATTGGCAAGACGAGATGTGACTGGTGTCTCCCAAGCGGATCCGCGCTTTGTTACAACATGCAGTTCTTAATGAAGAGACCAGTAGCTCGCTTGATTATGTGCTGTTGTAATAAAAAATCATATGCATAAACCTTCCAGCACTGTGCAAAGTAAACTAAATTAAAACTTAAGTCATTACCTGACATCTCTATCTATCTGAAGTTTCCTCTTTTTCTCTCTCTAAGCACATGTAACAGAAATAAGTTTGCTAAGAGCAGCGTCAGCAGGTTTTAACCCGGCCCGGGTCAGTGTGGGTGGTGCTGAAGAAGGGATTGCAAACCACTGAAAAGACGCACACTGGTATGCAGACGAGCACACTTTGCGGTGTACCTGTGAGAGTCCTGCTTTGACATATGAAAGGGTGTCAAACAGTTGGCTGTTGATTATGAAACCTTCTTCGCAGACTGGAACAATGCTTTCCTGTAACGTTTGCATGTTACGATCTTTGTACATGATAGTGTTTGGGTGTCTGTTTATGCTAGTAATGAATACTGAGCTGGTTAGACATATATTTCTTACAGTTAAACACATGAGGAAGGCTTTAAAACTTCCCCTGTCCTTTGGGTTTCTCTTTATGCTAGGGTTAATTAAGATTGATATCTTCTTTTTAGCTCTGTCTCCCTCTACCAGCTTATTTCAACTCTTCCTTCAAGCTTGATGTTTGGACTAAGAGAAATATTCAAACCCCAAATTCCTTAAAAGGTTTTTATTCCTTCAAATGAAGCTATTTTCTGCATCATTTATTCAATTTTCGACAAAATTCTGTGTCTTTTGAAACTTCTCTACTAGAATTGAAAACAAAGCTCTCTTGCTTTGAAGGATATTTGTCTGCACAGCATGGGTTGGTAATGGCTCGGCTGCCAGCAGGTCCAAGCGATTTACATGCTAAAGGTTTTTACGTACATACATGGTTCAGGCGCACGGTGCTACACAACACAGATACATACATACATGCGGCCGCATTCACACCCCCGTTATGCACTCAAAGCCTCGTAGCATGAGAGTACACCTTATAAATCCACAGGATTTGGGGAATAAAACTGTTAACCTACTGTTGAGAGTGAGTGCAGCTCTGCAGGGGCAGCTGCATATCATGCAGGATGAGAGACGGGACGTGGGGTGGCTTTATCACTCAAACTGGCCTCATGGAGCCCGCTACTCTCTGCCAGCCAGACTCCAAGTTATTCTATGCCAGTGGAGCATTGATTTTCCACACTGTTAGCTCACATTATTCCCCCTTTCCTCAGAGGAAAATTGCAGGGATGAAAAAAAAAGGACTCCCTGTGATCGATTGGTCCACTGCGCTACTGTATTCAGGTTACAAACGGAGGGAGATGAGGGGAGAGGGGGAGCAGGGAGGGAGTGATGGAGGATGAGAACTGAGGTAAATATGGACTAAACAACTAGGACTAAGGAGGAGCAGGAATACAACAGGGCACAGGTGCTTTCATTCACCCTTTTGGCATGTAGTGTTGCTTTTAAATGAGAATCTGCAGTTTTTTTTAACGAGCGTTTTGTGCTGATCGTTATGGAGGCAACTTCCACACAAAAGGGTAGAAAATGCAGTCGATTAATTACGACCTATAAACCTCGGAGACTCTTTCTGTTTGTTGTTAGTCTTTCCAAAATTTGAATTTGACTTAAAAATCCATTCGGGCTTGGTACTCGTGTAAAGATCTTTTTCTGTGAGTCTTATTTTGTGTGTCTCTTGTCATTTTGTGGTTGTTCTGTGGTCATTCTGTGAAATTTGTTTGTAATTTTGTGCATTTTTCTTGTCATGTTGTGTCTTTTTGTAGTTGTTTTGAGTGTCACTATACTCATTTTGTGTCTTTTTTGGACATTTTAAGAGTGTTTTGTGGGCATTTTAGGTCTTTTGTGGTCATTTTGTGTGTCTCTGTGGTCATTTTGCAAATTTTTGTCGTTATTTTGTTCGTCATTTTGTGTCTTTATATGATAATTATGTGTCTTTTGGTCATTTTGTGTCTCTCTGGTCATTTTTGGTCATTATCAGTCTGATAGTGGTCGTTTTGTCTCTTTTTATGATAATTTTGTGTCTCATTGAGTCATTTTGTGTTTTTCTATGGTCATTTTGTGGCTTTTCGAGCCCTTTTTTTTGGCCATTTTGTGTTTCTTTTTCAGTTTGACTCTCTCTCTGGTCATTTTTGGGCATTATCGGTCTGTTTGTGGTCGTCTTGTCTCTTTTTTTTATGATAATTTTGTGTCTCATTGAGTCATTTTGTGTTTTTTAAAACACAAAGTGACAAATTATATTTTATTAAATTAAGATAATCATGACAGATATTTCTTTTTTGCCAATATATTATATTATATATTTAAAATAACAAATTGTATCTGTGTTGTTTTGGAGCAGGGAGGGAGTGATGAAGGTAAATATGGACTAAGCTACAACAGGGCACATGTGCTTTCATTCACCCTTTTGGCATTTCGGGTTGTTTTTAAATAAGTATCTGCAGCTTTTTACAAGCGTTTTGTCCTAATCCTTATGGAGGCAACTTCTACACACACAAGAGTAGAAAGTGCAGTCGATCAGTTCCAACCTATAAACCTCTGAGACTCTTTCTGATTGTTATTAGTCTTTCCGAAATTTGAATTTGACTTAAAAATCCATTCGGGCTTGGTACTCATACAAAGATCTGTTTCTGTGAGTCTTTGTTGAAAGCAGCTCTTTGATTTTTTTGCCACTCATGTTAAAGTAATTCCCTCAAAATGTCGGATACAAACTCAGCAACTCCAATAAGCAACAAAAACAGTATTATACTGTGTTCCTCTGAGGAGAAACCCGGCAACAAAGAACATCAAGTGCATGGAGATGGTATTAAAATAGCCCATGCCATCAACAGCCAGTCACTTAGCCATCTCCTATTAATAAATAATGCTTTGTCTTCCTCCCGGCCATTGCTTCTACTACTTTTAAATGGTATACATTTTCATTAATGTCAGTGGGTTCTTCTTTATTGTGCCATCTTGCATGTTAGGTGAGCCTTTCTCTCAGCCTCTCAAGAACATTATGTTAGCAGTGATGCATGTGAACTCATTTTCACATGATGGATGTGACGGGTGAGAAGAGGCACAATGGCCCATACGGCGGCTCATCTGCGAGTGTGAAAACAGGAAACTTCCTGTGCGTTTTAGCATGGAGCATAACGTCATGTTTGATGGTCAGTCGGGTGGTCCAGAGCGAAACATCTTAAAGATAATTAGATGTAAATGTACAGTAGATTTGCTGTGAATCCTTTTCTTTTTCTTTATTCCCGAAGGAGGAATCTTAATTACATGTCTTGACAGCTTTTTGTTTATTTATTTCGATGGTGTGCGACATCATTAAAGCCCTGTCTAACATTATCTGGTCCTATATTTTGGCTTACGACCAAATATCTGCAAATGCAATGATAATATAATGAGCCTCAGATGTTTCTTGTGATTTGCGCTAATTAGCATGTACTAGCATGCTAACTGAGGCTAACATATAACATTAGGGTCAATATATAATTGAGGAAGTCTGTGGGATATGTCCATGGGATGGTGATAATTTTAGGTGTTTTTGTGGTCATTTTGTGCATTTTTGTGGTCATTTTGCACTCCTTTATGTCCGCTATCAGTCTGTTTCTGGTCATTTTAGGTGTTTTTGTGGTCATTTTGTGCATTTTTGTGGTCATTTTGCACTCCTTTATGACCGCTATCAGTCTGTTTCTGGTAATTTCAGGTGTTTTTGTGAGCATTTTGCAATTTTTGTTGTTATTTTGTGTGCCTCTCATCATTTTGTGTCTTTATATGATAACTATCTGTCTCACTGAGTCATTTTGTGTTTTTCTGTGGTCATTCTGTGTCATTTTTTTGTCATTTTGTGCGTTTTTGTTGTCATGTTGTGTCTTTTTGTGGTTGTTTTTTGTGTCTTTGTGCTCATTTTGTTACTTTTTTTGGTCATTCTCAGACTGTTTTGTGCTCATTTTGAACCCCTTTATGACCGCTTTCAGTCTGTTTGTGGTAATTTTCAGTGTTTTGTGGTCATTTTGTGTGTCTCTGTGGTCCTTTTGCAACTTTTTGTAGTTATTTTGCTCATCTCGTCATTTTGTATCTTTACATGATAATTGTGTGTCTCATTGAGTCATTTTGTGTTTTTCTGTGGTCATTTGTTGTCTTTTCAACCTTTTTTTGGGTCATTTTGTGTTTCTTTGTCAGTTTGTGTCTCTCTGTGGTCATTTTTGGTCATTATCAGTCGGTTTGTGGTAATTTTAGGTGTTTTGTGGTCATTTTGTGTGTCTCTGTGGTCATTTTGCAACTTTTTGTAGTTATTTTGCTCATCTCGTCATTTTGTATCTTTACATGATAATTGTGTGTCTCGCTGAGTCATTTTGTGTTTTTCTGTGGTCACTTTGTGTCTTTTTGAGCCTTTTTTTTGGTCATTTTGTGTTTCTTTGTCAGTTTGTGTCTCTCTGTGGTCATTTTTGGTCATTTTCAGTCTGTTTGTGCTCATTTTGTCTCTTATTATGATAGTTTTGTGTCTCATTGAGTCATTCTGTGTTTTTTTTTTCCTGTGGTCGTTTGTGCTATTTTAAATTAAAAAGTTGTATCTGTGTTCCAGAGATCACTTTCAACTAAGTTCCCCGTTACAAAAACACCTCTCCAGGAAGTGTGTTAATTCCAGATCACATGACCTGCTCCACATGATGTCATTTCCAAGGCTTTCCGAATTATTAATATAAAACAGTGTGTGAGTCAAGTGTGGATTTATGGCTTGTCAACAGGCTTGCTGCAATATCTTTATAAATAACTTTCAATTTCAATTTCACTCAATTGTATATATAATATTTAGAAGCATCTTTCTGTAAAAATGCCATGTGGTGTTTGGTTATAGACGGCCATGTTGATTTCAGGCCTGAAAACAGCAAAAATGTCAACTATGATACAAAAAGTCCTGCAATTCTGTATTGACCCGTATCATATTAAACTATTAGTATGCCAGCATACCAAGTTATAGTAAACGAAAGACTCCATCGAATTTAAAACTGATAGCCTAGTTTATTTGTGACTTCCCTAATTGCTGATAATTCTGTCCATGTGTGATGATATTTTAACTCCAACTTTATCATGTGACGAGGATTACGATACAAAATGAGGACAGACGCTACGTGACAAATGGTTTAACTGCAGCTGATAAACTGTGACTCTTTACGTAGCAGCTCATCTGTCTGATGCACAGAAAAGTACACGGTGCTGTTTGCCGTCCTGATTGATCGTGCCTGCACGTTGGGGATAATTTAATTAATAATTTAAGCATTTATTGAATCTACTGATGCTGTTACATATGCATAAATGTGCGCAGAGCTCTCACTTTGAAGACGCTCATATTGATTCTGCTGCCGTCTGATGCTGCAGATGTTTGTTAAACTCAGAGGAAAGACTTCTACAAACAGCTGGGAGCAACGAACTGAGCCCCTGTTAAGATTTTGTCATTTATCACTGGAGAGTCTTATTAATTTGAGCTGTTTTTAATCACACTAAAGTTTTATTTTTATGGACATTTCTGTTTCTAGGCTCTTCTTCTTGACTTTTCCCTTCAGGGTTCGCCACAGCAAATCATCTGCTTCCATCAAACCCCGTCCTCTGCATCTTCTTTTCTCACAGACTAACTTGGTTTCTGTTTCTGCCCCAATAGGTCTAAAATCAAAGAGCAAAGTGCATGACAAAAGTGTGCTGCAAACTGTGCGATTTGCGCTTGCTGTGATGTTTTTGGGTGAGTGCTGGTGCTGAGCTGTAGAGAAAGCCTTCCCTAAGTGATGCTTGTGTGTGACCACATGCGGTTCAGACTTGTGCCGTGTTCAAAGTGAGAAAGAAATGCGATTTGTTCTGCTAAAACCAGCAAGAAACCGAGTTGCTGCATTCTGAACTAGTTGGAGGCGAAACAATCGCTTGTGGTTGATACCGAAGAGGAAGGAGTTACAGTAAAGCAAACACGAGCAAATGAAGGCGCTGTTTGCTTTGTCCAGAGTGTGGAAGAGGTGATTTCCGTGTGGAGCTGGTGAGAATATTCTTAAAAAAGAAGGACGAGACAATATTTTTAACGTAGGGGAGCAAAGGTTAAATTGGAACCAAAACGAACTCCCAGATTTCTGGCGGTAGGTTTTATTTTTGGGTGATAACAGACGAGGAATATTTCTTTCTGAGGCTGATTTTTGTGTGTGTGTGGGATGGAAGAAAATTCTTTATGATTTTGAACTGTGATTTCTGATTTTTGAATCTGTGAAACAATCTTAGACAGCAGCTGGGCTTCTCAGCAGAAAGTATATGGGTCAATGTATACTTTTGGGACTTTTTAGAACATAGTTGACAGGTATCATAGCAGACATTTTTGCTGTTTTCAGGCCTAAAATCAACATAACCAAACACCACATGGCATTTTTACAGAAAGATTCCTCTAAATATTATAGATACAATTGAGTAAAATTGAAATTAAAAGTTATTTCTAAAGATATTGTAGTAAACCTGTTGACTACTTTATATTAAATAAGTCAGAAAGCCTTGGAGTCTGGCCAGTCTTTTCTTCAGGAGGAAATGACATCATGAGGAGCAGGTCATGTGATCTGGAATTAACACACTTCCTGGAGAGGAGTTTTTGTAATGGGGAACTTAGTGGAAAGGGATTTAATGTGTTATTTTCCGTATAAAATTTGATATATTGCCAAAAAAGAAATCTCTGCCATGATTATCTCAACTTATTAAAAAGAACACAATCAAATTTTTTGTAATCAGCTCTTTTTATTATTGTTTAGCTAATTAGAAGGTGGTTGGTATTACATTTAGACGGTTATTTAGTTGACATTTTAGTGATATCCAGTCATTTTTTATTAATAAGTGATTGTTTCCATAATAAATAATTATGGAATTTGTAAAGACATGATCATAATAAACACAAAAAACTTTTTTTTTAACTTTTATTAAAAATGTATACAAAATTTATCCCATGGACTTCAAAAGTCCCTCAATTATATATTGACGCGGACAACTTTCGAGCCATTTTGGACACTTTTTGAGACATTTTCAACCAATTTTAGGTCAGCTTGGATCGTCTTTCATCATTTTGAGTCATTTTTGTTGCTTTGGAATAATTTTCAAGTCATTTAGGACAAATTTCATGTCAATCTAGACTAATTTTATGTAGTCATTTTGGACAAATTTTGAGTCATTTTGGACAAGTTTCATGTTAGCTTGGATCATTTCTTGTCATTTTGGATAATTTTTGTATCTCTGGGATAATTTTCAAGTCATTTAGAACAAATTTCATGTCATTCGTTTTTCCGTAATTGTGGAAAATTTACGAGTCATTCTAGATGGATCTTTTTGCAGCATAGTTGACATTTTAGTGATATCCAGTCATTTTTTATTAATAAGCGATTGTTTCCATAATTAATAGTTATGGAACAGGATCATAATGGACATAAAAAAGCTTTTTTTTTTTTTTACTTTTAATAAAAATGTATGCAAGATTTATCCTATGGACTTCAAAAATCCCTCACTTATATATTGACCCATATATAAATAATCAATCTTGCAATAAGAAAGGAATTTCAGATGCGACACTCGCATCCTAAGAAATGTTTGACTTTTCCAAAGCGGTGCCCTTGTTGAGACGGATCGTCGACAGACCTCAGTGTGAATGGTAAAATCTGTTCACATTGAGGAAAGTCATTCATCCAGAGAGTTTTTGCTGCTTTTGAATGCGCTGAGCGACCATAAACGAAATCCCTCTTACCTCCAGTGTGGCGGCAGACAAGTATCTCAAAAACAAATAAACTGTTTTCGTGTTTAGATAGCATTATAGTGAAATTAGGATAAGAGTAGCGAGGGAGTGCATTATTACGGCAACAGATAGACATGAAAACATGGGGTCTTGTGTAGGCCGGCAGGTGCACACGAGCTGGGATCCCATGAGGGAAACCCACATCTAAAGCTTTCATACAAGAGAAAATGTGTTTTAATGAAAACGTGCCCACCACATTTCTTATTTTAACACAGCCTACAATGTGTGCAGAAGATCTAGTGGCAGAGTTGTGATCGGGGTCATGTATGGGCTGAGGCTTATATAAACATTTCATGTTGTTTGATTGAGTTTTCCTGTTGCTATGAATAAGTGAAATCACACCGATGCTGTCAGTGACGGAGCCAGGAGTTCATAATGATAACGTTTGCTTAAAGCTCGTGTCCGGAGTTTGAATCGCAGCGTCTCCCAAAACACTGGTGGTCCCACCCTCCCTCTGATTTCACCACTTTATTTGTGCACGCGCGCAGTACATGAGAGGAGTACTGCAGCATCTTGCCTGTTCTTTCCACTCTTCTACATTTAGTACATTTAGTAAATAATAAAGGAATTAAGTTAGAATTCTGTATTGAGTCTAACTTGTCCTAATACCAAAATAACATGAATCTGCTAGGACGAACGAGTAAAGCTTCAATATGTGATTACACTCGTGTATCCCTCTCGATGACGTTGTTTATCAAACTTAGTGCATTTACGCGTGTATATGTGTTAGATTGTTTATTTATTTCTATCTAGAGTTCAGAATTGCATGACTCCTCTGACGAAGAGTATGTCCCAGACGCCCCAACATCTTCCTCCAGAGGTCGGGCATCTAAACGAAGCCGTCAGGCGGGCTATGGAGGCCGTGGTCGGGGAGCGACGCGAGCACCCCGAGCCAAAAAACGTCCTGCAGTCTCTTGGCCTGACAAGCCGTGGGATTGGTAACTTTTCTGGAAGTTGCTGATCCCTGATACTCTCTCCTCCACAAGCAAAACAAATGTGCGCGCGGTTGCGTAGTGCGTAGCTCGCCCACCTCTGCATGGGCTTGCTTGCTGTGCGCGTAACCGTTGATTGACAGCATGACAAAGCGGAAGCTCGAACTTGATTGTTCGGCAGCGACCGGCGCTTTTTGGAATAACATGGGGGTCTATGAGAGGAAGGCGGAGCTCAGGAATACATTTTCATATCGCGTCATACTAACATTATATTATAGTATCGAACTAGACTAACACATTTAAGCTTTGTTAAAAAATGATACATAAATTGAAAACAAATGGAAACTCCGGACACAAGCTTTAAGTTCGAGTCGTAAAATACACATCTGAAATGAATAAGCTAAAGGCTCATTACGCATATTTATCCCACTATAAATTGCAGATTCAAGCATTTTGTGTGTTTGTCTGCAGATGATTTAAGATGTGGGTTAATCAGAACTTTACAAGTGTTGGTGAAGAGCAGCAGAAGACATTAATAATTCAGGCTTGACTTTTGCAGCAGGTTTACTAAAAGACTTGTCAGTTTTTGGAAGTGATAGCGGTGCCTTTAAATTACAGATTGTACCTTTATGATAACAGATGTTTACGTGCTACAGGAAAAAAAATAATGTTTCAGGGTTGGAAAGCAGAAATAATTAATAATTCTCTGTTAAAAGTAGCTTGATTTGTCTTTGTGTGGAACCTCGTTGAGAACCAGGTTTTCTTTGTATGCAGATATTCATTAAGGTTCAAAATCAACGCTTGTAGCACTATTCCAAATATACAGATGCAACAAAAGCAAAATTTGCTTCTCAGTATGATCTTGTTTTCATATTTATCTAAACAGGGCAATTCCTTCTTTTTCAGGCCAGAATGGGTGATAAGCATTGTCACTTTAATTACATCAAAGTAAATATTTCATATTGGCTAAATCAGATCTTGTGGCTTCAACATTTTTGTAAATGGAATTTTATCTGTAGCTCGGGACCATTAGTGGCACTGAGTTCTGAGGCAGCCTAGAGGATGGTAATTAAGTCCACTCAGCCGTGACTAAACATTTTTGACATTTTTCCTAGTCCGGAATGAACTGTCAGTGTGCAGAGAGAGTAACCATCTTGTCACTTTGTGTTTGTATAAGAATAGCAGAAAGCTGGGTGCTGCACTGCGAGTCCAGAGTTTCATATCAGACATTTTTCATTATCCGAAAAAAAGGGGGGGAATGAAATGCAAAAAGAGAGAGAGAGAGAGAAAATGGTGGTTGCCTTAAACATGTTTTTTTTTTCTATCTGTGCATGTGTGTGGGGTGTGAGATAGAGAGAGAACAAGAAGAGACACACAGACTGTAACCCATTTCTAATTCCAAGTTGTTTCATTTCAGAGCAGTAGTGAGGGAAGAGCAGCCTAAAATACTGTACGTGTGAAAATTCAGAAACTGTTCTGAGCTCGGCTAATGCAAAGAAAAGTAGGGCACATTTGACTTTGCTTTGCATCATGGTTTGCTGATGGATCAAAGCTGTCAGTGTAGCCCAGTTTCTCATGGGTGCTTTCGTTAGATATTCCTCTGTATCCGTTTGGACCTTCAACCGAGGTGTGCGAGTCTCTGTGCACGTGTTTGTGTTTGTGTGTAATCACATTCATTAGCAGAAACTGAGGTCCATTTCAACAAAGTTGCTGCGCGTTGTGATACATTTTGCATGTCATTTCAGAAAGATACCGGGGTGCTAATACGGTTCTCCTCTTGTACAGCGCAGATATAATGAGTTACAGTGGTATCGGAGACAAAAATCCAGAGATAACAAGGTGACTTTGAACTTGCCTCTGAAGATATTCCGCTGGCATCCTTAAGAAGAAGAAGAAAACAACCAATGCCTTAATAGCCAATACAAGCATTTCATCAACTTTGGTATGCTTGAGTAAATTGAATACCCTGCTTTGCCTTTTGTTCTAGAAAATGCATCAAATTGATTGAAAGAAGCAATTACGGTACCAGGGAGCGGTATTGATTTTATGAAAGTGTGCAATTACTTTAATTGGAATAACCGTGTCTCCATTAGATGCTGGTAGTAGGCTATGTTAAAAAAAATGTCTGCATTGTGTATAGTTGTTTTGATTTTAAACAAATTCCTTTTCCAGTGCGAGCCAGCCTTTTTGTACCTGATTAGCCCGTTCGTTTTCTTCTCTCTGCGCGTTCACAAAACATTCACTCAACACGGCTTCGGTGATAATGAAAGTCAATGGGAGCATTAGTGAAAATTCTTTCCAGTGTCACGTGCTCGGAGGGGTTCTCGTGCACGACACTTGGATTTTTTTTTTTTTTTTGCATCACCAGGCAGAAACGCACGGCAAATAAGAAGCGTGTTTTATGCCTGAATGTGATGGTTGCCGGGTGAGATTGAAATGCATCTTCTGTTCCAGCAATACTGAGTTAGAATCAGTTATAAGAAAAGAAGAAGAAGAAGAAGAAGAAGAAGAAGGGGGGGAATGAACAGTGAAGTCAAGCCTTAAATCTGGCTGCATACCATGTGACTTGACATGGAGCAACCAAATGAAAGAGAAAGTGAGAGAGAAAAAGAGAGAGAGGAGGGAGAGAGAGCAGTACCCCCATAAAACCATCACTGCTTTCAGTTCAAATAGGTCCTATCATCTCCATGACAACAGTCGTAATGGTAACATGGAAATATATTAATGTAAAACCATGGCAACGTTCTCCAATTGAATTAAGCAGCACCTGTGCACATTACAGAAGAAGATAAAAGACAAAAGGAGCCAGCTCCTGCTTGCCAAGCAGCTGTGGCTTTCAGACCTTAAAAACCCATCTACATTTCCTGAACACATTTGTTTTCCAATGTTTCTCTGTGGCAAATTACCATAGCGCTGAGCAGTTTTTGAGGGGTTTTCTGTCCTATTTGTGCAAACAGATGAGAAACTGGATAATTATGTTCTTTTTTCTCTCTCTCTCTCTCTCCCGTCGACCGTAAGCCTGCCTGCAGTGGCAGCGGATTAGGAGTGTGTGTGTTCTACCATTAAATCGTGTAATGGTGGGAGAATCATTGTGATAGGTAAAAGGGCACGGTGTTTGTGCACAAAGAGACATGCCAGACACGCCGTTATTTTTTTTGTGTTGTTTTTTTTCCCTATTCATTCAGAGTGTGACAGAGTGAAAGTGGTTGTGTTCTGCCTTCTTTTCTGTGAGCTGAGCTAAAAAGAGAAAACATTATCTACATCACCATGCCATCAAATCTGATGGATTTTATCCCATCCCTCCTCCTCCTCCTCCTCCTCCTCCCCTCCACTCCCTCCTCCTCCTTTCTTCTCCCTCCTCCCAGCCTCTGTGTTCACTGGTAATGGCAATGTAGCATCCTCTCACCCTTGAAAATATGAGTCTGTGTGTGTTTGTTTGTGTCTGCGAAGGGAAGAAAGAGAAGAAGGGGTGAGGCCGGCGAGGACACGCAGCCTAAGTGAAATTACTCTTAAAAGGATATTGTTGTTCCCTGAGTGTTGAACAGCATGTTCAATGGCCATATTTTATTCATGCGAGCAAGTCATGTCCAACACAGAGACCTATACGGTGCATGTGCTCCAGCTCAGCTCTGTCTGTCAGTGGTAGAAAATCTTCATCCTGCTTCAAGGTAGCGTCGATAAAACTCTAATCTCCGATCTCTCAAGGGATCCGATGAGAAACTATTTTCTCCTTCCTGCTTTCCATTGTGCAACAATGCCACTCCTACCAGGCTGACTGAGGCCCTAACTGTCATTACTGAGTGTGCTTATACATCATAAGGCACTCAGGCCTCCCTGCAGGCACCTTTTTCTACAATAGGTCAAAATTACATAAGCATCTCCTTCAGACTGAGCAGGTGTTTAATGCAGGGAAAGAAGTAAAGTGGGGATTAACTAGAAATGTACACTGAGAGGACATATATAGTCCAGATTGGCTTGCCAGCAAACATGCAGCACAACAGTGAGTGTGCATTGCACCAAAGCCTTGGACTGTCTCATTTAAAGCGCTGCACAGTGACACTGATGCTTACTTTGCAATTATTTGTTTCACACAAGCAGCAAAAATGAGCAGTGAGATTCTTACAGGGTTTTGACCGTGAAGCACTTTTTTCTCTTCGCATCTCGTAATCACAGACACCTCTCACCACATGAATCCACTTGTGTGAGTGAGATTATAATATTATTGTCCCTTTATAAAGCCAAGGTGAGAAGGCTTTAGGAGTGAAGCCTTGAGTTGTGAGTTAAATACTAAATTCACTTTGTACTCCACTGGTGGTCGGACAAAAGATTAATTTCAGTTTCTCTCATTCAGACTTCAGTAAAGAAAGAATAAAAGAACTTTTTTTTTCTCTTTCTCCCAGAACAGCGCCTCAGTCTCAGGATGTTCAGTCTTTCATATGCAAAGAATATTTTACTCCGAAATTGCAGAACTTGTGCCAATTACTCCCCCATCTAGAGTCCTGCCACAAATAATTGTGCTTGTCACATTGCTTTTTGGAGGTCCCAGCATTTTTATTTTACAATTGTGTTGATCATGACTAAGAAAAACCTGCAAAAGTTTTCATCTTTTCCTCAAATCTTCTCAGCTCACATGTAGACCGTGAGATGTCAGAGCTATCCTGCCATCCTGTTGCATTTTGAAACTGCAAATTAAAAAGAAATACAAGAAGATCTGGTGTTCTGGGCTGCATATGGGGGTGAATATTTTCCAGTTATCCAGCGAGCAACACAATTTTGGGGTAAAATATCCTGTAAATTTGAAAACTGGTAATATCTCTGCAAAGTAATTTGCTATTTTATTGTGAAAATCCCTGAAAATGTCAATATGCTTTGATCAAACAAGGCATCCATGACTTGTCAGAAGATTTAAAACCACAGAAAGCATTTCAATGTCTCTAATAAATTTATGGCGTTATTTCACAGCCTACAGGACCTGGATAGAGGCCGGCGCAGGCATCATCCTTCAGCACAGATAAAGATCAAGTATGCTTCATTTAACCAGTGGATGGAACATGAGAAGCAAAAGCATTGTCTCACCACCATGCATGATGGAGATTACATGGAATCTGCATGTTTTGACTTCAACACAGAGAGGAAATAGGAAACTTTTTTTTTTCTTGTTTTTCTGCAGAAAACGATCCTATCTACATATCTGCATAAACAGAAGATTTCAGCAGCGGTTCTCAGCAAAGCTGTGAAGGTTAACAGCGCTTGAAAAATGATGCTACGAAAGTAAAATGTTGACTTATGACCGAATGAATTTCAAAAAAGTGCAGTCACTGGAAAATAAAAGGATTTATCGGTTGTTATCGCCGTTAGGTCACATTAAAAAAAAAAAGATGCCTGAATTCAAATTAGCCTCAATCCCCCCCCCCCCCGGCCCCCAACTCGGTAAAAAAAAAAAATAAAAGAAAAACATCTGTAATTTCAGCAACTCAAAAAGAATCCTAATTGCTCATCTGAAAGGGGCCATGATTGGATTTCTTTATGTAGGAATGACTCACAATTCCTCCACTTGAATAACAAACAATTTTCACTGACAAATGGTGCCATGTGCCTCATTGGGTAGAAATAAGAATAGGTCCTGTTTTCCTACACGGCCACGAAAACATGCACTCAGCCACATGCATGAGATAGAATGTGTCCAAAACGGGGAGAAAAGTAAAAGCCAACGTCGCAGGCGATCTCAACAATGCACTTTCCTTTCATTGTTTTTATACAAACAGTGTTTAAAAAAGAAGAAACTCACTTGACATTATCACCATGCTGAAAACGTTGGCCTTTTTAACGCTATGAAAAACAGTGGAGTTAGCTCCTGCAGCCTGCAATACGTTCTCCCACCAAATGAGAGCTGAAATGCTATAGGCAATTAGAAGAGTCTCTTGAATTTCCTTGAAATGAAGTGCTAAATGAAACGTGGTCAGACTGACAAGTCTGCTCTCTTTCTCACTGAGCTTCTCTGTCTTCCTGCAGCCCTTCGTGCAGAGGGGGGGAAAGGTATGCACATCGCTTTTACCAAATCAAGAGTCAATGCATGGAAGCCTTGTGGTGATTTTCCTTAATTATGCTTCAGGGTGATTTGCAAGGTGGATGACACAATGAGGACAGGATGCCAGTCAAGTAATATCCCAGCCTGTTTTTTTTTCTTCTTCTTGTTGCTGGTTCAGATTTACAGCCGTACTGTATCTGAGTTGTGTTGGGGAGTCAGCGTTTTTTTGCTTGTATGGAGTAAATCAAGAAAAAAAAACCACACACACACATAATCTTTTAGTGGTTCAGATTTCAGAGGCTTAAAGTCCAGCAGCAGAGTATGGGAGCTGACCACCGGGGAAACTAGGTCATGACCCCCTTGTCTGCAAGAGCTGCACTCAGGACGATCTATCGCTGCGTCTAGTTCGATAGGAAATCTAGAAAAAAAAATGTGTTTCATAATGCACTGCCGCAGTTAAAACGACAGTCAGAATAGATGGAAATTAGTGCTTGTTTGGACTCTTGGATCTGCTTGTTGACTCGCTGCTGGTTCCCAGGACCTGCAGGGTCGCTGCAAAGCTGACAGAGAGGTCAAAGCTCAGCAAAGCTGGTACAGAAACCAGCTTTTTAGTTTCCGCAGGTGGTTAAAAAAAATGCAAAATCTTTGTTTTGGGGAGTGTAGCGGTGTTTCCCCCACTAATTTTAACAGCAAGTTGTTGGGTTTTTTTTAGTCTTTCTTTAAAACGGGGAGAAAAATAAAACTCGTCCACTTTATGCACTTTATGAAAGTATTTTTAATAAGTGAATATTGATCCTCAGTAAACGAACCACCTTTAACATTCATCCCTGAGATGCTTTTAGCTGGATGTGCCCTGCAGGCTTTTGCAGCTTTGCAGTTATTTACAGGAAAGGTGCAGCAGACAGGTGGTGTGTGATTAGGAAGAGGCAGCTCTCCTCGGTGCACACAGCTGATGAACGCGTCAACAATATCGTGCTGCTGTCAACCAAAAAAAAATAGATCACTTAATGTTGACTTTTGAACACTAGTTGCCAATAAATAAATATAAAATCAATCGTACTTAATATTTTTAATGTATGCTGTAGCATATATTGCAACATAAATCTGATTTACATGAATTAAAGAGATCTTTCTGGGGTTATATGGAAGAAAGACTGTGCATTTGGATTTTTTTTTTAAGTGAGAGCAGCATAAACATGTAGCATAATGATATTATTTGCATGTACATTACTGTAGCCACCCCATTTGAATGAACCGATCAAATCGTGCTACAGTGTGGATATTAAAAGCACAGCATGCCCTGTGTTTCCCTCGGGTGTGTCACGTATGACCCAAGAACAACAACCCAGAGAATTGTCTTTCACAAAGATGGTTGTCTTCTCTTGATATTTAAATCTACAGTCAACATAACCCATGGTTATTTCAAATCATATGGTGGAAAATAATGCTTTCAGCTACATGAACCTAATATTTAATGTCCATTTTAGGTTACATTTAGATTCAACTTTATTGCCATTGCCAACAAAATGTAATTTGCATCAAAGCAGAAGTGAGAAAGCAGCAGTAAAGTGCATTATTTACAGTGTAGTATGTAAAATATGTTACACTATAAACACAATCAACGGAATGCTATGAACATACTAATATATGAATGTGTAGATATATGGATACAATATAAAATAGATAGTATAAACCTACAGGTAGAAGTAAATAGTAATGATAGTATAAAGTGTATGAACAGTACAGACAGTATTAATGCTAACAATAACTCAGATTACATTAAAAAATACTGTATTCTTGTTTCAGAAGTTCCAATAAAACCTGTATTGTATTGAAACATGAAGTGTAGAGCTTTTCTCTGGGGTTAAACTCCAACAGCCTGACATTAGAAATCTAAAAGTTTATCATGAAATTTGTGTGAAGTTTGGTCTAAGTTTATGCAAAGTTCATCATCGGAAGAAGAATTGAAAACAAACACCTACATTTTCACCCGTAAGACTTTCCACCATATAAACATACTGTTTTCTGTGTAGAAGTCTCACTGCAAGAAACAACCACTAATAGTTCAACTGCTTACAGAGAAAAAAAATGTAAATAAAGTGTTCAAAAACACACAGATATTCTAAACATAATAAAATGTATTGTTTTTTTCCCCATTTGTCTTATTTACTGCCTCTTTTTCTGACTTGCATGCATGATTAAATAAGAAATAATAAAGAAAAAAATATTACAATGATCCCCAAATACATAAAACCTCCAGTGATGCTATCAAGAATAACTACAACAGCACGATTTCACTGAAACCATGTCAAAAGTGTAGTGAATGTCTACCAGCTAGGACAGAAGTATTTCTGTTGCTCTTCTAGGTTTTTTGACATTCCACTGCAATCTACTTGCATTATGTTTAAGTGGTTTGCAATTGAAATTCATCAGTGCTGATGTGCATATATGACTGTTGACAGAGAGACTTGAATGGCAATTACTGAATGGATTGTAGATTGTGCAAATGTGTGACTTAATTGTTTATGAATGCTGGGATGAATTAGTGGAGGCTCTCATGGACATATGTGGCTGCGAGCTGCTCTGTGTTGTACGGTGATTTTGAAGCCGCTTCAATGATGCATAAACCCAGACTAATGACGTTTGGAAAGGTCATGATAGTTTCAGAAGTGTGGAAAGTTTAAAGTGAATGCAGAGGGTCGGTGCACTAAATTCTAGATAGCAGGGGTGTCAAACATGCGGCCCGCGGGCCAAAACAGGCCCCCCAGAGGGTCCAGTCCAGCCCTCAGAGTGTAAAAATTACAGAGAAGGCATTAACTGCAGATTGTAACTTTGTAAAATTGTAAATTTGAAATAATTTCTAGACCATGACAAGTTGTTTGGATCATGAAGTAAAATACTTCTTTGTACTTACTTGTACTTAAATGTTCTTTTGTCATTTTGTCTCATTTTTGTTGGTTTTTTTTAATCTATTTTGTCTGATTTTTACAGTTTGCTTAACATTTTTGTCATTTTGTTTCTCTTTTTGTCATTTTCTGTTTCCTCTTTGTCTCTCTCGTGTTTTTCATCTCATTATTGTCATTTTGTGTTTTCCTTTATTTATTGTTTTCTGTATTGTTTTTGTCAGTTTGTTTCACGCTCTTGTTATTTTTTGTGCCATTTGTCTGTTTTTTGTCACTTGGTAACTTTTTTGTCTATTTTTTGCGTTTTGTGTCTCATTTTTGTAACATTTTGTCTTGTTTTTTTGTTTTTTTTTTATCTTTTTTTGTCTGATTTTTACAGTTTGCTTAACATTTTTGTCATTTTGTTTCTCTTTTTGTCATTTGCTGCTTCCTCTGTCTCTCTCGTGTTTTTCATCTCATTATTGTCATTTTGTGTTTTGCTTTATTTATTGTTTTCTGCATCGTTTTTGTCAGTTTGTTTCACGCTCGTTATTTTTTGTCCCATTTGTCTATTTTTTGTCGTTTGGTAACTTTTTTGTCTATTTTTTCCATTTTGTGTCTCATTTTTGTAATATTTTGTCTTGTTTTTGGGTTTTTTTTGACATTTTTAAAGTTAAATACTATATCATTCAGTTCCAGATACTAAAGATACCGATGACTTAATGTTTTGTTCCTTTACACTGTGATCTGCAGGTTGTAATGTGTAAATGATAAACTGAGGCATAATGTTAAGATTGAATTTATTTTTCTTAAGAAATTTCAGTTTGCTTACAATGTCATGTAAACAGATAATTTCTTACATGTGAGCATTTTCAGAATGTAGTTTTTTGCACTAAAACAAAGGAAACATTTGCAGTTGTGGTTATTTGCAGGTTATTATGCTCTGATTTTACTGGTCACTTGAGATCAAACTGGGTTGAATGTGGACCCTGGACCAGAATGAGTTTGATATAGTGTGTTTTCACTGCTCCTCTGTTTGTCAGGAGTGTGAAAACAGCCTCAAATGGGTGTGAAACAGTCACTGAAGATATTATTCTTTACGACAGTGGCAGTTGTTTAAGTCGTTTGTTGACATCACATGCTGGAGTGTCTGCTTCTCACTGCTAAGAGGTTTTCAGCGTTTGCTTTTTTGGGGTGGTTTTTGGATTTAGTTGTCCAAGGTCGTAGAAATATCACACAGCGAATCTGTTCTGAGATGATTTTCAGTTTAAATTAGCGCAGCCCTCAGCAATTTCTTTTGTTGTCCCACGCTTTACTCAAATCAGGCATCACTTCTGCGGATCGCTCCGAAAGCCAAATTATCTTATCTACCTTTCATCTTCCAAATTTTTTCATCTGCATCACATTTTTTATTTGAGATTAAAGTAGGGCTGCGTCTTTGTGCAGCACTAATTGCCAAAGAGCTTCAGTAATTAAAGGACAATAAAGCCTTAGTAGTAATTAGTTTCTCTTGTTTGGTTGCTAGCCCATCAATTGTGCTTCAATAATACTGATCATTAGCATGCGCCTGGGCAGTGAGGGATGCTGGGAAAGGAGCCCTGCACACACAGCACTCCACATTCCATTCCCATGAAGCCATGGCACCGAGCCATGTGGTTAACCCTCCGAGCGCCGGAGCCGAGGAGAGTGGCAGGACGTGCCTACCAGCGAGTGCCTGCACTGTAAAA
This sequence comes from Acanthochromis polyacanthus, assembly GCF_021347895.1. Taxonomy (NCBI): domain Eukaryota; kingdom Metazoa; phylum Chordata; class Actinopteri; family Pomacentridae; genus Acanthochromis; species Acanthochromis polyacanthus. The sequence goes on from NC_067118.1 coordinate 40,727,355, forward strand.
TAAAGAGCAGGCCTGCAGAAATAATGACCAGCTTTTTGAATTTCCAGAAGGTTAGGGGACACAAGAAGTTCAGGAGTGGGCAGATGCTGCTGTCACGGTTTGTGTGAAAACAATTGTAGCCTTCTTTGTATCACATGTTCCTTTATCCTAATGAAAGCCTGCCTGCAACACTATTAAACTCTCATCAAGACTCTATATTATCAATATTTTAATGCAGATGCATTCTGTAGAATTGGAAAAATGAGTGTTTTTTTTTTCCAAACAGCAGCATCAGGAGAGTGGTTTCTGTGCAGGCAGAGGCTGTATGGATTGTGCTGTAAACTGTGGCATAGTAATAACGCCAGGCAGCAGAAAATGTGCTCTGTTCTGTACTTTGCCTTGACATGATTGAAAGACAATGGTCCCATGGATAGGCCATTTCAACATCAAATGTGCATGCACATCACAGGGCAAGGGTGTGCTATCCATCACATTCAGTGAGCTGTCAGAGGCGGCTCTCTCAGCCCCGGCTTCTACTCCACACACATTTGCAACTGTATGGCAATACAAGATTAAACCCGCTTGTACATATTCCACCCTGAGCACAGCGTGTCGTACACTTTCACAAAGTGTGTGCGGTTACAAGTGTGCACTGCTGTCCACCATTTAGAGTTTTACTTGGGTTTTTTTTTTTTTTTTTGCATTAAAACTTTGAATAGGAGCACCAGCAGGGAGAAAGCATGGTGGTTGTTGTAATAAATCTGTTATTACTGACCTAAAACTGATTCAGCTCCATGAAACTCTTGGTTTTAGAAGAAGTGGAATAGTTACTCAGAGGCATTTGAGCACAGAAGTCCATCCAAGTGAATTTTTGCAGCTTTGGACTGTGGAAAATCACATTTCAAATTTTTCATTTATATGTCCCAGTATCACAAATTACAAAGTTGCTCGGGGAGCTTTACAATCTGAAGCCTAGAGCAAATGAAAAAATAAAAATACACAAAAACACGCTCGAACTACAAGAGATACTGTGTAAAAAAAAAAAAAAATCCTCCTCCCATCCGCCTTGGCACAATAGACTAACCCAAATGGAAGCCTTTATGAAGGCACTGATGGAAGCAGAGTGCGCTTTATAATGCACGGCCGTGCACACTACTACATTTCCAGCTAATCAGGAGCGCGCAGTTGCAGAAAGGAGAGCGGTTGCCAAGGCAGCCACCAATCTCCCCTCCCCCTTCTCCCTCCGTTCCTCTTTCCCGTTTATTATCGGCAGAGGTCGCATGGCAGAGGGAAGTCCAACCACTTCTGTACTGGAACCAATGCAAGAATATGCACCTCCATAACAAAGCCTGTATGGAGTCCTGAGAGCGCAGTTGGGGGAAAACAGAAGCTGCAGATTTATGGGGCTGCTCACAAAAAATACATAATATCTCATAAGGCAGGATCTAAGTTGGAAGGTTTTGCATTGTTTTGCCAACACGTGCGTTTTCAATGCGTTTCCACTCGTGCGTTTTGAGTGAGTGAGTGTTTCGCATCCTGGTGCGGGGCTCTGAGGAGGGACTGCGCATCACCAGAGTTTGGTGCCGAAGTTCGGCCGCGAACGGATGTGAGGAGAAGAGTGAACCGAGTCCAACTCACCCACTTGTTTTTTTCTTTTTCTTTTTTTCGTCCTTTGTGTTTTGTTTTGCTTTTTCATTTCTGCTAAGACAATAGTGAGTCCAAGACGCAGAAAGTGATTTCATGCCTTCAGTCTCGCAGAGCCTGAGATGGACGTGAGATTTTATCCTGCGCCCCCGGCAAATGTGGGTTCATGCTCCCTACCTACTGATCCAAGTTGCCTGAGCTCGTTGGACTATTATCACTCGAACAAGGTAAATAACTCTCCGATGTGCTCTCACCTGTCTGTCCGTCTCTCTCTCTGTACATGTATACAGCCTGCAGCGTTTTTACGCATACGCATGTTTTTGGATGCGTTTTCTCCACATGCGCTCACTTGCTCCAAACACACGCCAAAAAATGTCAAGTGTCAGCAAAGAAAGTGCCCTGCACCAGGATGGGCTGCTTTTAAATTAGTCAGAGAGAATTAGTGTTGATACTTCTATTTTCCTGCTGATAAAAAATGTCTGATTCAACTTTTTTTTTTAATGTTTCTCCTGCTACAGTAGTCATTATGTTATTTCCCTGCAGTTGTCTTTTTTTTTTTTGCACAAAGCTGGCATTAAGTGTCCCACCCGGTGTGGAATACCAGGGGCTGTATAGGATCCATACTGCCCCGATCTGCTCTCTGATCCAACATGATCTTCCCTCTCAATGATTTCTTATAGCCGGCATGGTTTTCCGCTGGGAGTTGAACGATTAAATGGATGTGTGCCAGTAATGTACTGTTAATTACTTTGTAACGAGAAACCACAGAGTCTGCCTGGTACAAGTATCACTTTTTTTTGCCCCTTTTAGTTTTGACTTTTGGCTTCTGACCTGCACTGACTCCACTGAAGTAGCACAGGTGACATTTAAAAGAACATTAAGGCGTATTTTGTAGGATTTCCAACTAAATAAAATCAATCAGAGACAACTAGTGTGTATCCTCATGTAAAAAATAAGCAGAAATCTAAATGTAGGAGAGATTAAAATGCCACGGAGGAAGATACGATCGTAGGAAAAGTACTAATGAGTCCCAAATCCCTTGTGGAAATGTGGGAAAAGCGTTCTAAACAGTTGAATTAACACACATTCTACTAGTGTTGACAGCATCTCAGCCATCTGCAGCGCCTGATTTCGAGTTTGTTGTCGTCTCTTACCTTGGTTGGAATACTGCAAATCATCACGCTCAGGACCTGCTGCTGTAGTTAGTGTGAGATTAAGATGAATTGGAGTTCTTTCTTTCTTTCAGGTATGATAATGAAAGGAATCGTACCAGAGACAGTTGGGGATGTTTTGACTGTTACTGTGTGGGCTCATGGAAAATCTCTGTAACTGAACGGAACGTTCCAGTAATCAGACGAAAAACATCATCTCGGGTCTTAAAAATAGTGTCGCAATAATCTTTATTTGAGTTTGACCGCAAAAGAAGAAACGGATAAATCAGTGGCTTTTATTTACCGCCCCGATCGCACATGGAATAAGGTCGAAACATTTACTGATCGGGCACCTGTGACACACGAATGGGCTCATATAACTGTGTTCCTCTGCACAGGCGATCTTTTTTTGTAGGTCAGATGAATTAGGATCATCCTCCACGCAGATAATCCCAAGAATATGCTGATATCCACACACTGCACGAACCCTGGAAACAAAGCCACCAGATATTAAGTGATATAAAGAAGCTTTCACCAGGGAGAAAGTGACACCGAGTGCTGTCAGCGATACAGAAAGTGTGGCAGCCCTCAAAATTACAAGTGTTCATTTTGAATTATTGAAATCCACCCTGCTATCTTTGCTTTCTTTTCCACAAAGGGGAGGTTCAGGTTGAACACTAACTACCTTCACTAGCGATGCAAATGAGACCGAGGCCAGCAGGGATCACTGGGTGTCCTGCTGTCACAAGGTCAAGTTCCTCCCTTCAGAAAAGCTCATCAAACTGACTGCGGCGTGAAACAGACGTCTGACTTGTTATGTAGTCGACTGCATCTACGATTCAGATCTGCCTGCTGCTAATCGTCCCTGATGGTCTTGGTTTGGTGAGGTTCAAATTCTGCCCAGGTCTCTTTCTGTAAAGCTGCAGGGAGGCAAAAGGCTAATCATAGCATTGAGGTCAATTGTTTAGAAGGGCACACTTTGCATATTCATGCGGATATTTTGGTTTGTAGATGAAATTGTTGGTGGATTTTGTTGGCTCCCAGTTTAGCTCCAGTATATTCAGTGGGGATAATATAATTGGAAAAGACTCAAAATAATTTGAATAAAAAGAAGAGACCAGATGAGATTGAGCATCATTATTCCTCTTTGGCTGCTCCTGGTATTTACAAAAAAAGAAAAAGAAGAAGGAAAAAAAAAAGAAGCAATTTCCAGTCTGAGAAAACACATCTCCTTTTAACACTGTGAAATTAACGGTGTTAATCTGAGTCACACACAAGTTTAATTGGATAAAACGAGCATGTGTTTGCATTTTAGCTTTACAGTGTGTTTATGTGCGAAGCTATCGCTCGTGCTACTGACTCACTTCAGATGCTGAGCGCGGACGCAAAAAGCCCAGTTTGAGTAATTAGCAAGTTTATGTGACTTCCAGGGAGCACGTGCTGCTGTTTCAGCCTCTGTCACTGTGTTCATTTGGAGCATGTTTCATTCCGAACTGTTCATCTGCATGTTAGGTTTCTGCCACTTCCGGATATATTCTTTGTTTCTTTTGCACCTTATTACTCTGATCACTTCATAAATCAGCTCCATTACTTCTGCAGTGCTGTTCTTCATCAACAGAAACGACTTGCAGGAAGGAGATGTGAACTTTTGCTCCAACACTTACCATCAATTAGCCCTCTGTTAGCCAAATCGTTTTTGTGCTGAGGCTATATTTCCTGAGACATACTGCTCGGATATAAAGGTAGGAATGCGACAAAAAGGAGATGCATAAAATGAGCAGAGAAGGTACTTGAAGTGCAGATTGAGGTGATTCAGAAAGATCTATAAATAACGCTGAAGATGTCTACTTCAGTACTTTCAATACTCACTTTATTTCACTGTGAGTGTGACTGTCTTATTACTGTGGTGCACTCCCACGACTCAGGAGAAATCACTCCAAATAACACTGTTATACGGAGCAGCTTTGTGCACTGATGTTGATATGAAACTGTATCAAGTCAGCCGCCTTAAAGGCTGCAATGCACATATGCAGTGTCTTTATATATATATATATATATATATATATATATATATATATATATATATATATGCTGTGCAAATGCTGTACACATTTACAGGTTATGTGATGTGGTGAGCATTGAAAGTAAACAGATGCATCTACAACATGTCCAGCTGTAATTGCACTGTGGCTATGCGTTTGTCCTACACTTTGAGTTTGCTCTGTGAAATGGGAACACAGTGTCTGCTCCTTTATTTGAATACCTTAATCAAACAGTGCTGACTGCTGCTGCTGCTGCTGCTGCTGGGTGAGGTGCTGCCTACAGTAAAGCACAGAGAGCATAGAGTGCAGAGAGAGTAGGGCCTGTGTTTATACACTCAGACCCCACCCAGCTCATATATCCTCCCAACAACTGATATCTGCTTAGATAGAGCATGACTGAAGAGCTGGCTTTGTTAGTTGGTGGTCTCCTCTGCCTCAGATAAGCCGGGGAATGATGTGCTCCATTTGAATGCCTTATCTGACTTTTATTTTTTATTACAGGACTGCCTGTGCAAAGGTTTGATTACTTTGCATTAACATATTCAGCGAGTTCCCATCAACTGATCATGCGAGCTCTTGAATAAACACGCCACCATGTTTATTGCTACGTTTGGCTAAACGCACAGGGGTGGTTTTAAATGCTCAAACCTGGCTGACCAAATTAACCAGCTCCCTGCTGCAGTGTGTGTTCATGTTTAGCGGTGTTTTCAGTATTAGCTAATGACAAACTCTGTGGTATGTGACAGAGAGGCAGAAAGGGAGAATCAAAGGATGAGTGAGAGTCAAATGGGTTGAAGTAATCAGTGGCCCAGTATGGAGACACTGTGAGCGTATGTGTGTGCCGGCGCATGCTAACTCGGGGCCATTCAAGCGTTTTGCTGACTACGGAATCACAATCACAATTGCTTTCATAGCCCTGTGCAGAGGAAGGCCATGCATACCACAGTAAGGGCCGGTGACACACAGCGAGCAGGAGCAGAGCAAAAACAGCCACTAAATCATATTCTCCCTGCCCCGACACACACAGAGGAGATTTTAATAGGGATTCCAAGCATTTGAAATCATTTCAATAAAAAAACGGAATTGGCTCTGACACCGGTTGAGTCACATATGGCACTGAGGTTTCTTGCCTTATGATATTTTTGGATGTAGGTGACTCTGACTGAGAAGTCCCGGCCAGAAACGAGGTGCCAGGGTTGTTTTTCCAGCTTTGTTGTGGATCATTTCGGAGCTCAGATCTGATGGATGTAGACAAATATTGATGAGAGATAAGATAACATGAACTTTATTGATCCCTCAGTGGGGAAATTTACATGTGACAGCAGCTGGATACAGATGAGGCTTGGAAGGAGCAATTACAAAGGTACAGAAAGGCTAAAGTCCAGATGTAATAAAGATAATGTACAAGTCATGATGAATTTACAGTTTGATATATATGTACAGATGTCATATTTCATGTTGAATGCATATATGTGGTGGATCATGTACCCAACATTTCTGTTAGTGAGAAAAACCCCGTGTTAATATGATGATATTGCATCAATCTAGTGTTGTATTTTATTGTTTATTTAGAAAAGCTGTAAGATAAAACATCTCCCTGTTGGGTTTTATGGGAAATATGGTGCTCGTTTCCCATGTGGGATCATAAATGCGTCTCTTTTCCACATGTAAATGCCTTGTTTTCTCTTTGTTTGCCTTCTAAATGCAGTGGTTGTGTTTGATACAGGTTATGATGGTGACAGTATGAATGGATGTGTGTGTGGTGGTGGTGGTGGTGGTGGTGGTGGGGATAGGGGGGCTACCCATGTGCTAATTATTGGCCCTGGCAGTACTGAGCTACTTTCTCATCGGTGGGTACCAGTGCATCCCCCTCAGCGTCTGTTACCATAATTAAGACCAGCCGCCCCACTGTTGTGTGCTTACATTAGTCAGCCCGGGCCTTCCCATGGGGCAGTGCGATGGCATTCTTATTTCTTGCAGCAGAAGACGAAAAGGGAAAAGAAGCCGATCCGGCACCTGCTGCAGAGTAGGCCCCTGGGTGTTTAGTTAAATGTTGATTATGTTTGTTAATGGCTGTGAACGCTCCGAAGGAATGCAGGGTGGCAGCGTCTATCTATCAATATATCTATATTGGTGACAGAGTTCAGCAGAGGTTTGTAATTATTAAACGAGAGGCTGTTTCAGCTGAAAAAGCGACAATAATATAAGTGGAAAGCAGTGCAAGGATGACAGGAGTGGCAATGATTTGTCGATTCACTGATCAATTATTTAGATTTCTCCAGCTGCTTGAGTATTTTCTGCTTCTGATCGAAGTTTATATCACGATAAATGGGAACTTTCATCTTGTCTAGTAGAGTGGGTTGTCCACCAATCACAGGGTTGGTAGTTCACTTCCCAGCTGCTCCTGTCCACACATTACAATGTATGTCCGCATGTTAAGTATGACACTGAATTAAATTCAATTTTATTCATATAGCGTCAGTTACAGGTCAGATTGTCTTGAGACACTTTACAGAACCCATATTCCTGAACCCCCAGAGCAGCCCTAAGGCAACAGTGGCACGAAAAACTCCCTTTTAATGAGAAGAAACCTTGAGCAGAACCCGGTTCTGTATGTGGGGGGAACCATCTGCCTGCTGGCCGGCGGGTTGAGAGGCACAGAAGCACATGTTGCTCAGATCCATTATGTTTATTATGACATTTTCGAGGCTGAAATAATGGAATAACCAGCAGATTAATCTCTAGTTAATTATCTGTATTCCTATAAATTAAAATAATTATCAGTCACAGCCCTAATGTGCATGTAAGTGCTTTATTTATTAGATTTTTCATGCATATATACTGTATTTTTTTTCATACAAACATGCATGTAAAATAGATACATACAAGAAGCATGTTTGTATGCATGCATTTATAAATGTATGTGTATGGTCTACAGCCTGTGTCTGTGCCCACTATATATTTGAATGCATGTATGTACATATGTACTGTATGTATGCACTGTACCGTATGTGCTGCATGTATGCATGCATGAAGGAGGCTGAAAGCTGGACAAACATACCCAGTTGTCTCAGCTTCCTGAGGTATGTCCTGTGCAAACACCATAGGCCATGATATAAGTTCCTTGCCAGGGATTTAAGGCTCTTTTCCCTCCCTTGTTTTCACTGAACATCCTTTACAAATATTATCAGCCTGGTGTCAGTGCCGTGTTTGAATTGTGGCCTGCGGGGACGGCGCCTATAAGAAAGTTCAGTTAATGGTCCCAAACCCAGATCAATATGGCAATCATCTGAAACCTGACCGAAAAGTTTAAATACCCAGTCCAAAAAAAAAAAAGGAGAAGAAGAAGGCCTCGTCTGTGTGGATCCGTCTCCTGGGAGGTGAAATTATCAGTTAAAATGTTAGTTCTTTGAGGTTGTCACTCACCAGCAGATCTTTGACTTAAAATCCAAGCAATGGGGCCTTTGAATTCACTGACATGCATTTACTGACTGTGAGAGCTGTGAGACATCCATATGATCCTACATTTGCCTACTTTCCCTCCCTTCCCAGCTGCGACTGCCTCCTCTTGTCCCTCGTCTGTCAGGAGCATGTGTTTATTATTTGTGACATATTTAGCAGGCAGATATAATTGCCTGAGCAAGGCTATAATCGTCTGCGTCCAATTCAGTCAGCAGACTGCGGGAGCCCACAGAGCCACCGAGGTAATCAAACTGTGGCTCACTCTTCCCTCTTTGAGAGCTAATGATGAGCTCCATGATCGCTTACAATGGGCAGAGAGCGAAGTGTGACAGAAAGTACAGTCGTAACGCCACGGTTTGACTTTTTTCAGCGCTATTATCTTTGGTTTAAGTAATGGGAAAGAGCAGAAAGGGGGGAAAGTTGCTAAAGAGTTGTGGAAGGAGAAAATACTCGATATAGAAGTTTAAGAAAGGGGGGAAAAAAAAGAAGGTAGAGAGATTAGAGGAGACTTGTGGCTTGAGAAACAGGGAGGGAAAGCTAGCGAAAGCTGGAGGCCCTCTCTTTGTGTTGTCGACCTATTTAGTCCCAAGCTGGCCATGAGCCACGGCGATGAGTGATGTCGCTAAGAAAAACAAACAGAGGAAAGAAAAGTAGGATTTTGGAAATTATGACATATGGTGTTATGCTATTGAGGACTCTTGTTTGTCTCTTAACTAGACTTCAGCAACTTCGTAGCAGCTCAGAAGGCTTGTTAACGCACAGGAAAGGGAAACTTGAGCAGATCTTTTTATAGAATTGTTAATAACACAGTAGACAGTAGTGAAAAACCATAGCCTAAAGCAGCACTTACTGGCACAGCCCACGTGAACCAAGTGAGTATATGAGTATGTATGCGCTGTTGCACTCTTGCTGGCACCTTAGCAGTGGTGGCTTCAAGCATTTAGGTTCTTTTCTCAAGTAAAACATTAAAAACTTTGCCTAAAAGTATCAGCAAGAATACACAATATGTACCTCAAGTGCTCATAAAGCAGCAGACATCCCCTGATGCCATTATCCTGTCATATGATATAGAATATTGTCAGATTAGTATAACTAGTAACATGTAAGCAGCATTTTAATGTTGTTGCTGGCTGATGGGAGCTAATTTTGAGTATTTTATATATTCGGTGGCAGTTTGATGCCATTTCTTTAAACATATAAATTCATTTTAATGTGAAAACTGAAAGCTGGTATTATATTAGATATTCTGGAAGATTGCTCTCGTTGTATAACTCCTGCTCTGAATGTGTTTTTGTGCAGTCAGGCTAGAGCTGGGGTGTCAAACTCATTTTAGTTCAGTTCCACATTCAGCCCAGTTTGATCTCAAGTGGTCCGGACCAGTGCCAGTAAAATCACAGCATAGTGACCAATAAATAACCACAGCTTCAAATGTTTCCTTTGTTTTAGTGCAAAAAAAGTACATTCTGGAAATGTTCACATTTAAGGAATTATCTATTTACGAAACATCATGAACAACCTGAAGTTTCTTAAGAAAAATAGGAACTGAATGATTTAATATTTTTGCTTTATGATAAAAAAAAACCCCAAAATATTACAGAAATGAGACACAAAGTGGAAAAAACGAGACAGCTGACACAAGAGAAAAACAAGACTCGAAATGACAAATACGAGAAACAAAGCGACCAAAACATGAGACAAACGACAAGACAGACAAAATATTGCAAAAATGAGACACGAAATGACAAAAATAAGACAAAAAAACACAAGTGAGACAAAAAGGAAACACAAAACGACAAATGCGAGAAACAAAGCGACCAAAACATGAGACAAACGACAAGACAGACAAAAAACAACAAATAAACAAGGCAAAATATTGCAAAAATGAGACACAAAATGAGAAAAGATCAATCTAGTACTTTGCTTTATGATCAAAACAACTCGTCATGGTCTAGAAATTATTTTAAATTTACAGTTTTACAAATTTACCATTTGCAGTTGATGTCTTCTCTGTAATTTTTACAAAGTCGTCCTGAGGGGCGGATCGGACCCTCTTGTGGGCCACTTTTGGCCCGCAGGCTGCATGTTTGACAGCCCTGGACTAGAGTTTACTGTATATTAATGCATGTAGGCTCAAAGAGGGAAGCCATAAAAAAACCTGTCACTGCAATTAAAGTTAAAAATACCCAATTTTTTTGCTCTGTAAATGATTTAAAAGCAAGAACAGCTGGACACAGTGCCATTGTATGTAAGTTAGATGCTAGCTTAAGAGCATCATTTCATCTAAATTCAGAAACAATATAGATTCATTTTCATTTTCTCTATATACAGCTAACATCTGACAAATAAAACCGAAACACTCCGAACAGGTGAGCGAGAAAGCGTTGCATTTAAGCGAACAGACTCTTTAATTTCATTGTTGTCACGCTGCCGGCTGGGCCTTTTGTTCCACTTGTTGCTGCGGTTAAACAGCAACAAGTACAGTTAGGTCAGTTACTTAGCAAAGGCGTCGGGAATGTCATTCCCAGAAACAAGTGTTTGCGGCGGCGGCAGGGCAGGGAAAGGGAGTGAAACTGAGAGATGGTCATGTTTTATTAAGCCTGATAATGCAGCCTAATCTGCGGCTTGGGTTACACATTGCTTTGTGGGTAATTAGAGATCATGTCGTATGCCTGGCCTGCTGAATAATTGCACTCCGCCCTAATCCCCTCCTATCCGCCTTTCACCCGCCACCTCCCTGCCTCATTCTCTCCCTCACTACTCCAAAAAATGCTTCCAAATGAGCAGGCTTCCTGCCGTGGAAATACACAAAATAAACAAACGTGGCAGCCATATTCCAGGTAGCGAGTCATCCGAGGGTTTTTCTGCCTTTTTTTTTCTTTACTTGGAAATGTGCTTATGTGCTCAGAATTCAATAAGAGGAAGTCGACAGTGGCGCACTTTGTGGTTTGCTTTGTGGAACTTGTTAGATGAATGACTAATGCCTCCTGGCAAGTGCCCCAGGTTTACTATTACCAAAACAATGGCACTTGATACAGAGCACCGTAGCCTTGGTTTTCACACAGACAGGAGCTCAGGCTGCTGTTTTCTTTTTGAACCCTAAATGCTGACTGCCCATTCATGCAACATCCCCCGAACATAAGAGACGCACACAAAGGAAATTCTCAACTGACACAGTGACTTGTTGAAAAAAAAAAACAACAGCTTCTTTCATCGCTCATTGTCCCCAATTTTTCCATTGTTAAAAAACCCGAGAAGCGTTTCCCTTTCTCGGTATCGCGGTTCGAGCCATTATCATGTGTAAAACTGTAACCGTGTTTTGACACGCACGCCCGGTTAAATAATTACTGCTCTTGCTCGGGAGTTTGACAGCAACTTCATCAAACGGCGTACGTATTTCAGGTAGAAAATGATGCAATTTGGAGCAAAAAGCATCAGCTGCTCCCCCAGTCAGGACACAGTACAGGGGTGGATGAAATGCAGGTTTTAAACTGTAACTCTGAGCTGATCTCCCCCAGTGTTTCCCCCCAGAAGTTTTGTCACGCCTTGTGGCTTGAGCCAAAAAATCCCCGTTACATGTCAGAAGAGAACATGAAAGCAATCATGAAACCCACTGTATAGAAACTGTATGCATTTATCTCCTCTGGATCTCAGTGACGATTCATGAAAACCTCACAGTGTGCGTGAGATGAATCACTGAAGAATATGTGTTGCTAAGGTGTTTGAATCTTATCACGATAACGGTGTTGTCATAGACATCAGCCACAAATAATAAACAGTACTCCAGTAATGTGCGGTTACCCACACGTGGCAGTGAACTCATTAACCATCGTAACCTCTTCGCAGCAACCGTTGGAAGTCTTACCAACGATCATTTACACACACACGGTGTATTTGATCGGGAAAAGTGTTCACATTGCTGCCGTGTAGGAAGACAAGCTTTCAAACATCTCATATACCATCAGACACTCACTTCATTTGTATCAACATGCATCGAAATGTAAAACTGAGCGACATCCAAAGTGGTTATTGGCAGGACAAGAAGGCTTTTAAGAGTTGATAGGCTACCAGTGGCTGCTGATCTCGGGCTGCATGTAGGTGTTTTTGTAGGTGTTGGCTGATAAAGAACCAGAAAACAAAGCAAGAAGACTGCAGTGAAGCCGTTCAGCAGGAGCCAGGCTGGGTTTTAGGGGAACTTTGACTTCCTACTGTGCTCTTGTTGTCCGTCAGTGGTGTTGATCGCTGTGAAATCTCCTCGTTAGCATACACAACATGCTCAGTTTTAATTTGATTAAGTCCAAGAGCGTTTTAACATGTGGATTGTAGTTGGTGCAGGTTGGATTCTGTCTGTCACTGGGGTTCCAGGATAAACATCGCCTTTTGGGACTAGTGTCTAGTTTAACGTCCAGCATTTCCTCTCCCGTCTCACTGGTAAAATAATCCATTCATACATCATCTATTCTCATCACCACATGAAGACCCAAGTGTTTCTTTACATGCATCCATTTTATTGAGGCTTAAAAATGTATGTTAAAGACGGCGTGTAGCATCATCGTCTGGGGATGTTTGATAATTTTCATTCTGTTCGTCATTGTATCACACCATGCAGACTGTTTCCTCAAAGATAGACATTTTTGGGACAGAAGGTACAATGATTGGAAGAGACAAAAACAAAAAACTCCCAAGTTGCCCAATTAAGAGACTTAAGACGAATTTTGAACCCTGCAGGACCACACACACACTTACAGGGCCTCATACGCTCACTCATTTTTACACCTCTAAATCCCCCATCCACACACACACACACACACACACACACACACACACACACACACACACACACATTTCCCACATAGCTTCAAGGCATTTCATTTCCTCTCCTTCTATGACAACATCACAATATAATGGGACATGGTGTCACGTGACAAAGAGCAAGTACATGGAGCGATCAAATCGCTCTTTCTGTCTCTCTCTAGCTTGAAGGGCAGAACGGTCAGCTGTTACATAAACTAGGGTTGGTTCAATTACAGAAAAATGTGCTTTGTGTCCTTGTCATAAGCAGACCGATGGAATAGATAACAAATAAGTTTGTTGTTCGCGTTCCTTGAGGATTTTGATGAAACATCCTGCTCTCGTCCTTTTAAACACACTGTAGTGAGGCTCATATACATGATTCATTTATGTGAAATGCACCTTTGTTGGTGGCTTAAAGGAGCCTGACAAGTTGAGGTGCCATAGATTTCGAAAAGGTGGAAATTCTTATCAGATATGCACAGATCTCCATCTAGAGCAGGGGTGTCAAATTCATTTTAGTTCAGGGGCCACATTCAGCCCAATTTGATCTCAAGTGGGCCGGACCAGTAAAGTCAGAGTATAATAACCTATAAATAACCCCAACTCCAAATTTTTCCTTTGTTTTAGTGCAGAAAAGTACATTCTGAAAGTGTTCACATTTAAGGAATTATCTTTTTTTAAAACGTTATGAACAACCTTAGACAAAAAAAAGTTGTAAAGTGGCAAAAAAATGAACACAAACGAGACAAAAAAATAGACAAAAAATACAAGCCAGACAAAAAGGAAACACAAAATGACAAAAAGTGAGACAAAAAACAACAAAAACAAGACAAAATATTGCAAAAATGAGACACATAAACAGTATAGTATTTTACTTTATGATCAAAACAACTTGTCATGGTCTAGAAATAATTTTAAATTTACAATTTTACAAATTTATAAATTGCAGTTAATGTCTTCTTTGTAATTTTAGCACTTCACAAAGTCGACCCACGGGCCGGACTGGACCCTCTGGAGGGCCAGTTTTGGCCCGCGGTCCGCATGTTTGGCACCCCTGATCTAAAATCTAGAGGAGCAGAAGGACAAACTGAAACTGAATTGTTATGCAGCGAAACTTCTGAACGAGGAAATAAACGCCGGAGAAACCTGAACTCACCGACATTTGACCTCTGACCTCTCTCAGTCCATTTGGTTTCCTTATAAATGATCACAGAGCAGCGGGGTTATGCACACATTGAGTGTGTAGTTTGTATTTTTTTCAGCTCTAAAGCCACATCATTTTAAAGTACCACCTTAAGCCTCCAAAACCCAGCAGAGTTTCTTCTACCGCATATGCACACACCAGCACTTTGTCTCTGTAGTGGTGTTTTTCAGATACACGGGACTGTTTCCAGGAGTTAATTTTCATCTATCGAACCTTGTTGTGGCTGACACTTGCTCCAACTGTTCCCTGTGTGCTCCGGTGCACTATTTTCAGATGTACCTGTAATTAAGTTATCTGGGAGCCTTGAGAGTGCGACTATAGCGCGCTGAGCTGAGACCAATCTGCCACTAATTGTCCCGAGTTTTAATTTCTAATGGAATAAGGGCCAGAGGGAATGCTGCTTAATGAGATGCAGTTACTGTGAGTGTGAGTGTGAGAGTGTGTGTGTGTCAGCGCTCTTTTATCTGTTTACTGTAACTGCGATTGCCCCAGTGAATAGAGAAACAAGAGTGAGTAAAGCAAGATGTTCGTTTTTGATTTTGTTACCTCATTCCTGTTTATTCTTCAAAGCACTCAGGATCCGCTGCTCTTTCCAAACTGTAAATGTAGCCGTAATGAATTGTAAATGCACCTTGGAATAAGTAGCATAATTAGTTGTACACTGACAGCGGAGGCAGAACAAGCCTTTTAGAGATACCTACTTCCTTCTACACAAAGCGAGGAGTGCCCTCATAGTAGCTGTGACAGTGGAGACCCGTCCACAAGTGAGAAGTGCTTTTGCCCTTGGCACTCAAGTTATTGCTCAGAAAGCACGGTTGTACACTGGAGCTGGAAAGGTTGTTTACATAGCCTTGGGAGTGTTTGTGTCATGATTTAGATTCCAGGCATTTCAACATCCAAATAAATCAGTTTAGACTTCTGAGGACAAGTCAACCTCCAAAAGAAGAAATGGGCCAGCTGTGTTTAGGACCTGTTATGTAGTTTTATCTCTAAAGTGCGAGCAATTTTGTTTTCAGTTATTACAGGCAAAGGAAGTGTCAAAGTTCACAAAGCTTGTGGTTGAGGATGTTGACCAAAGAGATATTTGTCTTTCCTTTGCAATGTAAGATTGCTTTCACCACATTTGTATGCATTGCAGTTGGAGTATTTTTCTATCAGGATTGGTCTCCATTAGGTCAGCGATTTTAATAACAACACACAAACACACACACACACAGCAGCCATCCGGCCCTATGAGGTGTTACACAAGCAAAAGGTTTGGCACCAAGAGGATTTACAAAAGACCCCTGAAGACACATGTCTACATACAGCTCTCAAACACTTTGGTGACTTCACTGTGATTTTTCTACCTTATCGCTTTTCAGTGGAGTTTGCTTTTGCAACTGACTCAAGGCCCTTCCTCTTATTGTTTCAATATGTCAGAGCATTGTTTGAATGAGGTCAACCATTACCGATCTGGCCCGAGGCCAGCTTGACTTCAGCTGATTTAATTGAATCTACGACATGAGTCAAACTCAAACAAGCAGAGACTGCTTTGCCATGACAGCCTCATTACTCCACATTAAGAAGTCATTTCACAATGCATTGTGACTTTGGGCTTGACAAATGGTGAAAAGGGATGAAATCAAATAAGTGAGTACATTTTGGAAGACTACTCTGGTAATGCTTCAGCTGAAAATACTCCAGTACTGTACATATATTAGAGCAAAGCAAAAAAAAAAAAAAAGAGTCTTTCTGCTGTTTTGTATAAGTTAATGTGAATGCCTTCTGGGTTAAAGTGTTCCAATGTTTGCCATCTGCAGTAATGGAATGACATTCAATGCCATTTTCCCGCTTAAATGGAATTTTGTCAAAGCGTTATGAATTCAACCTGCCTTGTCACTCAAGCTACAGACATTGCTGAGAGGGGAGAAAATATGCGAACGAAACCTTTCACTGCAGATTTTACTGTTAGCTGTGAGCCGACCAAATAATAACGCCTTTATCATGTCGACGGCGCAACAAACAAAGAGGGCTTTTCTTGTGACATACCAGAAGATGTGATATCCGGCAGTATAATGACACACATTATGTATGTAACACGTACACATCATTCATAGCATCGCTGCAGCGCGCTAGCTGCATTTCTACATTTCATCAGCTCAAACCTCGACTAAATTTCTCAATTAAGCATGCATTCTTTGAGAGCAATTGGCAGCTTTGGCCAGAGCTTGCGGGAGAAAAAAAAAAAAACGTACGGCAGGCTCAACGTGCCAGGGCCTCCCTCCACAATAGGGAAGGAAATGTTGAGACTGCAAGGGCTGTGGAGTGGAGATATGGCAGTGTTTGCTTAGGGCTAGGTATCGGGCACAAAAACAAACATGGCCGCCCTTAATGAGTCTGTTTGCCTGCCAACGGTAAAGACAGCTGTTGTCTGCTGCCACAATGGAACCGACCACAGAGCCACGGAGCAGCGCTCTGCGTCCCCATAGTAACACTCACCTTGTGTGTGCTCAAGAGGGAACTTATTAAGTCTTCTTTACAGATAAATAGTGAGTAAAATGTAAATTGTGAGGCCATATGACACTTTCATGAGGTCTGCCTGCGAAATGAAAAGCTTTATTAAGCCTTTAGAGCGCTAAAAGTGAAATTGCTTGTGGGAGTGTGAAAGGACGGCGCGCTGAGGTTAGACGTATCATAACTCGCAGCATCAGCGAGGGAGAGTTGAGAAACTGTGGCTTTCTGTGCTGGATAAAGCACATGTTATTGGACCGTTTAAAAGGCCGTTCTCGCTTTGCCTTGTTATTATTATTTTTTATTTTTTTGCACCACCTGTCTTTTGGGACTGGAGAAAATCTCTCAGAAAAATCACTCCTGCTATGAAGTGGCTTCTCAAAAAGACGCTAATGCACGGGGATATAGGCAAAGCAAAGGGGCTAGTGAAACCTCGAAAAGCACTTTTCTCCCCGTATGAGAAAATTAATACGTTCTAGCTGTACCTGTCCAGTCAAATCAGCGCCGACAGCTCGTGGGCTAATTTAGAGTTATGAATTTGAGCGTGATGGCTGCACGAGCATTCTGTTGAGAGGAGAGAAGCCACTAAGAAGCTTCGAACATCAAAGGTCCAACCTTTAAAGCTCGCAGTCAATTGCATCGGGGTCTCTTCTGTGGCTGCAAAGCCCTCACAGCCCCCACCGCCTTCCTGGCATTGTTTACTGTACAGTTTGAGCTACTGAATGGAAGACATTTTTTTTCCATTATTGCACTGACCTCCGACAAAAGGACTGACAATGCCACAGATAAATATAAACACTTTATTGTACTGACGACTGTTTTTAGTCAACTGAGCCTGTTGGGTTTTCTCTTTGTTAATAAAAAGTACAATGTAATAGAACAGCTACGCCTAAAGATTGTAATTGAGGACTTTTCTGTTTAAAAGCAAAAGCAAACTCCAACATAGAGGAAATAGCAAGTGGACAGCTGATGGCGGATTTATAATATCAGATGTCAGAGGTAAAATTGCTGAACATCTCCATTGTCTCTGTGGTTTGCTGCTGTTTATCTTATCTCATGTGTCTCTGCTAATAACAGCAAATCTCTTTGCAGCAGCTAATTTCGAATTGTGACATCTGTTTGCTGGACTCAAACACCTGTTTTGCAAAGTTCCTCTGCTAATTTAGACTAAACCAGGAGGCAATCTGGACCAACCCATCGTAGCCCCTATTAGCCATCCCAGTGGTACTCAGCAGATATTATCTATTGTATGTGGAACACACGTGTATTTGTTAAATTTTGATGTTTAAAAGTGAAATTCAGCAAACTCTGGTCATATAAATGCATGTGTAACATACTTTATTGTGCTTTATTGTAGGTTCATAACTTCAGAAAGACTGAAAATCGTGCTCTTGATTTCCACAACGAGTCCAAGTCTTAATTTGTGCTTAACTAATACTACATCGGTGTCATTCATGCTTGAAATGTTTAATCTTCTTCATGCTGTGTTTACTGTCTTGTGAGAAACGTGTTACCATTGCAACTAGGCTGTGGTTGCCGATTAAAGCAGGAGAAGAACGTTTCCGCTTTGACTATTTCAAAGAAATGCCACATAACCCAACCAAGGCAGTCCTGAAGTGACTGGCAGTGACTGAAAATGCCACTTTACCGCACGTTTGATGCTACAGAGTTCTGCATGGTGACTCGTGATGTGACTGGCAGTCTGTGTCCCACACGTTACATGATGTTGGTACGATGTAGAAGGTTTCTCACCCTCTTACGCAAGGTTCGGTGCTGTAAATCACATTGTGAGAAAAGTTAGAGAATGGAGTTCTTTTTACGCAAACAGTGGTGAAATTACGCTGTCGGTCATTCCATCCTAACTACCTGGAGCCAATGAGCCGATCAGACCCGGTTAAGAAATGAATGTGGTTCAAGAAAACAGCTAAGAGATGGAACTTTGATTGTAGCTCAACATGCAATGCTAAATCATCAGTCTAGACAGTATGGATATAGCTAAAGCTAGAAGGGCGTCTCATTAATGAGTCATTAAGACACATTATTTCTGAAGCTCTTTTCATGGTTAACATTATGTCTGTGCTGTATTTCTTTGCAGCCTTTCAATTAAACTGCAGGTCCAGTTTTTTTTTTCTTCTTTCTAAGAGATTTCATTTTCAAGTGAGTCCCCAGAGAAGCAGCAAAGGAATGGCTGAACACATCACACACATTCGTCTTCTCTGCTTAGCTACTTTGCGGGGGGGGGACGGTGATACCTATTTCCTCTGTCTATGTGTTTGCTTTACACCCGATGCCAAGTGTCAACATCCAGCTTCTTGACAGTCATTTTTCATTTGGAGTGAGTAGCCACGGTGAACGAGGCCAAGGCTCTGTTTCTGCGTTTTCTTTTCTTTAATTTACTTTTATCAGCCACTTGTTGTTTTTAAGGTGGCAAACTCGGAACGTGTTTAAGGTTAAAAGTGCTCTAGTCTGAGATTATTACTTAATAGCCTTGGCTGGTTGTTGATTGAGAATAAAAAGCCAATTATCATAATAGGATATGGGACATAATGACAGAATTAAATGAGTGTGACAGACACACAATAGGCCTGCTCTGTCATCGCCTTAACCCAGCACGCTTATTAGAATTAATCTGGTCTGATTAAAAATGCAAATGGCTCAAAGTCATTGATGGAGTTTACATGTTTTTGTAACATTTAACTGATTTAATTACATGGAAAATGAAATGGTGGGATATGCGATTGAATTTATTTATTTTTTTCTTCGTTGTCACCCTCTCGCTACTGAGAAATGAATATTCTCTCATGCCAGGAAGAGAAGGTAATAAGATTAGTGCTCTCCCTTTCTCTGTTTCGCTCTCCATCTCTGCCTTTCACAAGCTGATGGTTTGGTTCATCGAACCAAGAAGAGCTGCTTTATTGTTATCAGTGAAAACATTTTATCTTGGTCTAAGAAGCACCTACTGTGTTGTGTGGGCTGAGAGCTTCACAAAATGTAAAGAGTTTCCTCCTACAGTGTAGCATTTTAAAAGACCACTATATGATTTATAGCCAAAAACACACATCCTGGTTCTTCCTGGTGTTGTTTTTGATCCTGAAACAGCCACACAGAGGAAGGATCAGAGATCTTAACAGACAGATTTAATTGTCGGAGGTGTAATGACATGCTGTAGAGCCTGCGGCAAGTTGTCAATGTACATGACATGCTTTGACATTTCCAGTTTGACTCCAGGAAGGTGTTTCTGCCAAACAGAAATTTGTCACATAACACGTGAAGGCAGGTACTATTTGTCCTTGAACTTCTGCACAAAAAAAAAAAACCCCTGCAACCTCAAGATTAACATTTATTTCTTTATTGCACATTGTTTAAGTGCGAACAGCCAGTTCCTGTTTTCTGCCCTTTATTCCAGTAAAGGTTTGGAGAATACAGTATATTTAGACTCCTCCGTCCTTCCACTGTGAGCCTGTCACAAGTACAGATTGATAGTTTAGCTCACTTGCTTGGTGTTTTTTTTGCACCTTTCAGTCACAGTTGTAAAAACCTGCTAGCATGTGGTGGACATCCTGTGGGGGGAGGAAATTGATTTGCTGCTTTATTTGTTCTAGACCGACGGGCGTCACGCGTTGGGTTTTGCTGTTTAAATACAGTATTTCTTCACCGATCGCTTTATTGGTGTATTAGCATGCTTTATGGACGTCACCAGTGTTTGAGGATAGTTTTATTTGAGCGGTATTATGTTGTTTCCCCTCCCCCGCCAGTCATAAAGTGTCAATACTGTGCGGCAGAATGTGTTTGGAAAGTGACACGACGTTTTAAAATTTGATTCATGTGAACGGGCCAGATGTTGCGGCTGTGATGTCTCTGCCTCTGTTGCACCGTTTCCCACCCACTCGCCTTACGGCATCATCAGCGGCACAGTTATCCAACGTGTGATATAGAATGTCAACATCGAGCTACAAAGGGATTTGAGATTGTGAACATAGCTGCAACGAAGAGAAGAATTCTTTTTCTTTTTTTTTTTTTAAAAACACTGCAGAAAAAACAAGACGACGTACAGACCTTAAAACTTTGTGTTGACAGAAGCGGATCAATTCCAACAGCGTGTCTGAACATCAACTCAATGTGTTGAAATGGAAGTATGCTATCGATTTGTGTCCATTAGAGCTCTACAGTAACATAAGCAGTGAGTGGCAGAACAAAAGAGGCTCTGTGTGTCACACAAGAGGAGACGTGCGGCACAAAGAGGACAGCCAACTTCATGCAGTCTATTGGCATTTCATTGTTTATTATTTTAAGCGCAAAATGTATATTTGCACTTCATGAAGGAGTTTCACTCTCATATCCATCTGAGTTTGAATAGTTTGGGATATAAACATCTAATTGCCCTGCAGAGGCTGTTAAAGTGACTTGTAGTGAAATGCTTTGAAAATATGATGCGTTCTGACATTAAAAAAAGCCACTAAAGTTGTAATAGAGGTTAGGAAACGCAGTTCCACCCTGGAAATAGACTTGCTCATTTATATCTCCATGAGCTTCCCTCAGCTGGATTGTCGTGTGAGGTTGGAAAGCACATATCCCACACTGATATTTCCCTCTACTCCCCAAGTCATTCTTTTCCCCCCCAAGAATGAAATACAATTACACCATTGTGCCACACAGCACAGTATATCACATTCTGCACATTTCAGCTAGGAAAAAATAGACAGAGTGTTGTGTTGTTACATATGGCATCATGATAAGTATGATTTGGAGGATGAGGGTTGGAGGAGGGGTCGCTGTCGGAGCACGGATAAGTTTATGATTGGATTAGTGCATCGTAGACAAAGTACATATCCGGTAAATGTCTCAATGCTCGTACCGCTGGATTAAAGGCAAACAAACAGCTTCAGCTCAATATTTCTGCTTCATCTAATGCAGGGGTGTCAAAGTCATTTTAGTTCAGGGGCCACATTCAGCCTAATTTGATCTCAAGTGGACCGGACCAGTTTAATAACCTATAAATGATGACAACTCCACATTTTTCCTTTGTTTTAGTGCAAAAAAGTCCATTCTGAAAATGTTCACATTTAAGGAATTCTCTCGACAAAACATCACGAACAACCTGAAATTTCTTAAGAAAATAAGTTCATTCTGGAACTGGATGATATAGTGTTTTACTTTATGATCAAAATGACCAAAAAAAAGACAAAAAAACAACAAAATATTTCAAAAATGAGACACACAGCGACCAAAACAAGACAAAAAAAGACACAAAACAATAGAAATGAGACAAAAAGCAACAAAATATTACAAAAATGAGGCACAAAGCGACCAAAAAAGAGACAAGAAACACATGTGAGACAAAAAGGAAACACCAAAGAACAAGAACAAGAAACAAAAGGACAAAAACGTGACACACATGACAAAAGTCAGGCAAAAAAACAACAAAAGCACGACAAAATGTTACAAAAACTAGGCACAAAATAACAGAAAAGCAATCTAGTATTTTATTTTATGATCAAAACAACTTGTCAAGGTTTAGAAATTATTTTAAATGTACAGTTTTACAAATTTACAATTTGAAGTTAATGTCTTCTCCGTCATTTTTACACTCTACAAAGCTACTTAAACTCTCTGGCAGGCCGCTTTTGGCCCGCGGGCCGCATGTTTGACACCCCTGATGTAATGGATATAACACATCGTAGACTAGAGGGGATTTTTTTTCCTAAAATTAATGAACAATAAGCTGTAAAGTGCAAAAAAACCAAAACAATGTGAAGGCTACACCGGTCTTAGATGTGAAGACAAAGATCTGCGACCACATCTGAGGAGAAACAGTTAGACAAACAGTGTTCAGCTGTACCTGATGACAGGAAACGTGGTGGTGACAAGGAAAACCCTGAGATGCCACACGGAGGGGTAAAAATAGGCCACCTGGCACGAGAGACGGTAAAAGAGGGGAGGAGAGGAATCGGAAAGAGGGGGAAAATTGGTGCATGCTCGTGTTTTGTAGGGACTTTTCTTCTGCGGGCCCGAATTTGGAATTATTTCACTGTTGGCAAATCAAAGTGAGTGTTTCCTTCAGTCGAACTACAAAGGAGCAGTGAACACCCTTCTGTTTTTGAGCACACAGTCTGCAACTCCTACACCTTGACAGTTGGAGAAGCTGCCCACTTCAACCCAGCGCAGCCTTAAACGTGTTACACATCTCACTTCTTAGCGGTGTCAGTAATACTCACTCTAAACGCTGACCCTGGAAAAACCCACGTTTGGGCGTTGGTGTCAGGATTTTCACAGCTTGTCTAACTCAGGACCGTAATAAGCTGGTCTACAGTGATTCAAATGTATAAATGGCAGATGCAGGGCTGGATACTGGAGGTGAGCGGTGATGCTTCATGAAGTAAAGATGCTTTAAGACGGCTGTGATGTGTAAGTTGTCACATGGGTTTTTCAAAAGGTCACCAAATGCAGCTTTTAACACTTTAAACCCCGAGCAGGTCGTGGGCGTCTTTTACTCCTGCCACATTTTTCTGTACTGTGGCCTCATTTTCCACTGCAATAGAAAGTCCTGCACTTCTGTAGAAACAGCAAAACCACAGATAAAGGTAAAGAGATAATCTAAAAAATGACTTTTTTGAAGTACAGCAAAGGTATATCGCAATGAATCTTAGCAGAAAAAGCAAGAAATTACAATGTTTTTATTAAAAAATACTAGAATGCACGACATTTTTCCAAGTGGCCACATGTAGTGGCTCT
The DNA here is from genome assembly GCF_021347895.1 of Acanthochromis polyacanthus. Taxonomy (NCBI): domain Eukaryota; kingdom Metazoa; phylum Chordata; class Actinopteri; family Pomacentridae; genus Acanthochromis; species Acanthochromis polyacanthus. The sequence continues at coordinate 40,750,853 of NC_067118.1, forward strand.
GTGTACTACATTTTTTATTTGTTTCCTCGCTTGTCTGCTGCTGTGCACACAGCCTGCAGTTCATCCCAGTTCAGCCGTATAAAGTCCTGAATTTTTGTCACATGGCTTTTGGTCACACCTGGTCAGTCATGGCTTTTTTTTTGGAGCGAGGATCACATAATTTTTTGTTTTCAACACAATCTCATCACTGCAAATGCCTTCTTTATGACATTTTTTTTAATCTAGATTAGATTGATTTTAGTTAAGGATCTCGAGTTTAAGCTTAGATTTGGTACATCATGATAAGGGTGATAAGTTCAAAAAGTTAGCAAAATCCATGGTTTCTTTTCTGCTTTTACATATTTCACCGCTGATAAATGTTGTCATAATGGCACTTTTTAAAAAAAGATAACTTGCCTTTCAAATCCACTGGTGGGTTTTGGGGGTTCAGAGAGTAAAAGAGAGTTATTGCATTAACTGCAATTACTGACACAGAAACATGACAGTCCTTTTAGTTTCATATCATGTTCAACACTGGAGACTTTGGAAAGCAATATTTTACATGCTAGTGTCAACCAGCGAGATTTCAACATGCAAATGGGCACTCAGTTGTTGCTTTGATTTTAGGCATGAAATTTATTGAAAATGCAACTTGTGACATTATTTGTGTTAATAATTGTCAAACCAAAACATCTTTATTGCAGACTCTGTGTTCATGTGTGACAACCAGTATGCACCCGTTAGGTCCAAATGGTCAAAGAAGTCAATATCTTCTATCATTCAGCACAAGCAAAAAGTGTGACAGTGAAGTCAGTCTGCTCTAACCAGACCACCATGTCTCAGGCAATGGTCAAGCTGTAGCATCCGGTCAGCGGGAGTCCATTTGTGGCCCCAGAGGAACGAGAAACGACGTGTCCTCACGCCTGCACCTCCTCTGCATATCTGCTCATTCATCTGGGCTGCTCATTAAGGGGTAATTACCTGTAATTAGTGAATCATGTCGCTTTAATGAAGATGTTGAAAGCTGTTGGAGCCAGAAGGGCTGGCCTTAATTCTGAGTGATGTTCAAGATTAGCGGCAGACAGGAATTCAATAAAGGCGGACAGATTAATGAAATACTAGCGTTTTCTTTGCCCAGTGCCGTAGGTGACTTGTGTTGTGTTTATATCTCGCGTTATTTTTCAATTCCGGTGGCATCAACACCTGGCTCCGGAGGGCAAGTACGTGTTACTGTATCAGAGCGGGCTAATAGGCGCGATGATGATGAAGCTGTGTGTCTGAGTACATCTGTGTGTGGCGCTTGTAATGCTTGCTCTAATGTGTGCTGTGCTGAGTGTCAGTGTGTGTGTGTGCGTGTCAGTGTGTGTGTGTGTGTTCCCTGGCGGCGTGGTGAGTGTTTAATCTGGCCCGGTGGCGTGCCGTTGGCCCGGCTAATCACAGTGTGTCTGTAGGAGTGCGCTGAGCCAGGGGAGCACGCCGTCGCTAACAGCGCCTGACAGACTCATTAGAGAGACCTGGCACTGAGCTCACAAGACACACACACACACACACACACACACACACACACGCACGCACAGATACACATTCAAACACTTTGAAACACACACAGTGGGAAAGTCACTCAGGCTCAACTGCACACACATTGGGATAAATTCACACACTTACACGCTTCTTTTTTTTTTTTTTTGATGTTCTGGCACTCTCATTCATGTAATTATCCATAGACGGGTGTGTGGTGTCGCTCTGTTTCTCACACACAAACACACACTCAGAGCTTCACGTGTGAGACGAGGAAGGCAGTGACCCCTCGCAGTTGCAGCCCAAACACAGACAAGAGCTGAGAGGGCATCTGGGAAAAGAGGCGGGAGGGGACATGGAGGGTGGGAAAAAAACCAGAGGAGTGAAGTGCAGATAAGGTAAGTGTTGGATGCAGCAGCGCTTTCTCCCATTCGAACGGTTCAGACAGCTAAATGACACTTCTGGAGGCTAATTATCTGCATTCAGGGGTGCATGTGCATCCTGTCAGAAACCTTAAAGTAGCAAATGTTTGCACTATGCCAACATTGGCATTCAGAGGCAAAATATTCATCTATTTTTAAAAAAAAAAAAGAAAATACCGGCATACATCAATCATCTATACAGCGCTTAATCCTCATTAGGGTCATGGGGCGCTGGAGTCTCTCCCAGCTGACTTACGGTGAAGGCAGAGGACACCCAAGACAGGTCAAAAATTCCAGCAACACACACAAGAAAACAACTCTTGATTTGATAAGATTAGCTAGGATGAAATTTAGCCGAGTTCAACGAACTGCTTTGACAAATTTACTTCAGACTTGCTTGCCTTGCACTCACAGCGGGGTTAATTGCAGCTCAGCTGCAGCAGAGCCAAGTGGAAACATTAGGTTGGCTGAATAACAGGTGAATGCAAAGCAGGTCAATACGTAGTCAAGTGTGGGCTGCCAGCTGTTCACTCCCTCTGCACCGCCACGGCACAATGGCGGACACACACGCATGCACAAACATGTTCCTGATTTGCACACAAGAAAAAAATAAACAGGGAGGGAGTTAAACACGTAAACAACCAAGCAGGGATCTATTGTGTGTTTATCTCCGTTTTTAATTTAATCAAGTGAAGCAGTGTGCACAACAGTGCAATAAAGGAGCATTTATTTATGTTGTAGACATTAACAACTGATTCAAGTGTCTGGATAAGGCTGGAAAGGTTTCATATGAGATTAGATAAGGAATAAGCTTTATCTATCTTCTACCAGGAAACTTAATGTTACAGCAGCTTGATGTAATTGAGGAATGGAAGAAGGATTTACAGAAGTAGAACTAGACCAGCCCTCAGTAGATGGCAGAACCACGCCCAGACCTCTAACTCCACAACTGAGCAGGGGACCTTAGACCGATTCTTCAGTGCCAAGATTGATTATTCCTGACTTCAGCACTTGCAGAGATATCTGAACGGACATAACACACATTCATTACTTACCCAGCCAGCCAGATACCGAAGCGAATGCAGTAACCCCGCTGACATGTACGTCAGGCGTGGTTAATAAGGCAAAAAAAAGTTATGAACACCATCAACATGTACAGATGACAGATCATTTACTTATTGTCAACAAATCCTATAGAAAACTACCAAAACTGGTGTCATATTAGTAGGAAAGCCAGATCTGGCTTAATTCTTAGTGCCAGTTATGTCCAAAAATGACTAACCTAATGAAGCCACGCTGTCTTCGTGTAATTTCCCACCTGACAAATCGAAGTCCAATATTCTTTAAACTCCTTTTCACCAAGTCCTGAATAGAAAATAACGTCTCTTTAGCTAATAAATGCTCCGCTGTGACGCTGGGTTTCACATCACACGCAGTAATTTGAACCGTAATGACAAAATAATGATCATTGATGAAACTATTATTACACTTTAAAAACTGGGCACTCTTAAAGTTTCCACTAAGTTTGTGTCATTGGATTTGTTTACAGTGGGAGAAACAGCAGGCAGCGCTTTAACAGTTGATAACGCCGCAAATAAAGAAACGTCCTTCACAAAAGCAGGCCTTTCTCTGTGTAAGAGGAATTTATGTTCTCCTGCCAGGCGACTCTCTCTGTGTGTGTGTCTTTCTCTCACTTTTTTCCCAGTATTCCGCTGTTATCCTTTCGCTTTCATAACACTAACCTCCTGTCTGGATTTTTAATCTCGGCCTGGTCGTAGTAACACGAACAAGTTTTTTCGCTGACAGCCTTGTTTCACCTAAAAGCCAAATAAAACTGTCTTTAAATTTTCTCTCCGCCGCTGCCGCCACTCGTTTCGGGCCAAATCTCTCTCCCTTTTCTTCAGCGCCCGTGGTCTGTTCTGCTCCTCCGTTCTCCCTCTTCTCACTCTTCTTCAGCGCAAGGCTATGACATTGAGGGAATGTGATGTGATGTATTGTAGTGAATTAATGTATTCTGCAAGGATTGTACAGAGCGCGTAGAGCAGATGGCAGCAGGTTGATCTCGATGGTGTTGTGTGTTGTGTTTAATGATGACAGTGTGTATATGTGTGTGACGTGAGTGTGTGTTTGTGTATTCTGTGTGTGTGTGTGTGTGTTAGAGTGTGTGTCTGTGGGGGAAGGGAGAAGGGAAGGGAGGGAGAGTGGGGTTGGTGTGTATATATGTGTGTCTATGTGAGCCTCCTTTGTGAGATAAAACATGCAAATGGTGGATTATTTAATGCAGTTTTTTTTTCTAGAACCCGAGCTTTAATCCCTAAAGCAGTTGAAATGAAATAGTATATGTTTTCTTTCAAACTCTCTCCCTCCCATCGCTGCTTTTTCTCTTTTTTTTTAATTCCCTGATAGGAATTACAACTACCAGCTGTCTAGGAACAGGATCCTTTTGCACTTTAATTTCTCTCTGGTGTAGTTACAGCCAAAGACTAATGGATACATCTGGATAGCATGGAATCGACTAAAGCTAGTCAGGCTCCGACGGCTCCTATACGCAGTCAAAGTATCATTTTTTTCCCCCGATTGAGTGGTGATAAAAATGTCGAACGTAAAATGAGCTGAATGCTCAGTTTGGTTACTCTGAGTGGCTACAGATGTAAATATGCGCATTATAACACTTGCATCGAGCACACTCACATATATGAATGTAAAAAACACCCAACCCCCCCCCACCCCACCCCCCACCCCCACCCACCAAAAAAAAAAAGAGTCACAGAATTGCAACTGGTTGAAATTAGCCTGCTAGATGCCTGGCCAACTGGCCTCGCGATGCTGCTGAGGCTAGACGCCACAATAACAAACATGCAAACAACCTTTTTATTGTATCCTCCCACACCACAAATGCAAAAATAGAGGAAAAGTCAAGAACCTTCTCTATGAAAGTGTTTTATCAATAAATCACTGCTGACCGAGGGAAGATTTTTTGTGAAATATCGAGGATGAATCAAAGCAAGCAAGAGAGGGAAAAAAAAGAAGAAGCTCGACATCGTTTTCTCTTTAATATCAGGGACAATGAGCATAATTGAGTAAATGTATTTAAGTATTCAGCGAGCTGATTCAGCCTCTGTGGGATGGTTCATATTGTACATAAGCAGAATAATGCCCGAGGCAATTCATTAGTGGTAAATAATTGAGAGGCTCAGATAGTGCTAAGGTAAAATGCCTGTTATTATTTTATGGAGTTTTGTGTTCTTGGGGCTCTCCAGTTTAAGACTATTAAAAATGCACAAGCCTTCCCACAAATTACTCACTCGAAAGATTCACAATGGGTGCTAATGACTAACCATCCATCTTCCATTGTTTTCAAGCTCAGTGAAAGTGTTTCGCTGCACCATTATCAATTGTATTTCTGCTTTTGGTGAAGTTCTTTTATTTTATTTTTCCCCTCATGCTTTTTACTCATTTTATTTGAGGTAATTAAGGCACATCAGCTGCAGCAGGATACATTCCACTGACATTTCATTTGAAAAAAAAAAACCTCTCTGAATCCATTTTTGAAAGCTTGTAGCTCAAACAGCAGCATACTGTTTCTCATATATAGGGGTGATGGAATTCAGTCAGTATGGAGCCGTATAGAAAGGGTCTGTGGTGCATGTGTAGTAGAATAAATCTACCTGCACCTGTATGTTTATCCTCACACAGGCTCATGTAAATGTCATTTCTTACATGAACTTGCATTCAGCAAGTTTGTCTCCACTGAAAGGTTTTTTTCTCTCCTTTGTAAATTCAACTGTTTTTTTCCTTTTACATCTCTTTTATTTATTTGTGAATACTTTTGCTCAGAAGGACTCTTATCTGTTAAAAATTGTCACCTTTACATGTCGGTTTTCCGGTGATGCAACTTAAAGGCCACTGAGGGTTTTTTTTAACATCTTCTACACCCACACACCACCACGTGACAACCAAGAAATGGAGGAGCATCTGAAAGTCTAATCTCTTATTCACAGTGCTCTATGCTCTATAATAGCATGATGTGTTTAAGCCTGTGGTCTGTGGCCTGGGCGCAAGCGCTGTTTGTTCTTAATAAATCAACTGTTGTGTAGACTTGTGTGGCATTTTGTAAGATGTTGACACTTGTGGCTGGACTGCTTTTTTAGTCATGCCTTTCGGTAGTTGCACTCTTTGTCAGTTTGGTCAAGAAGGACTTGGTAGACACGTACACGAGCTCAATGCAGACCTGTTGCTGCATCTACACTTGTAGTTTTTACCATTCAGAGTCTCATGTAACCACGAGATCTACCTTCAGTGTCTGCAGTATCACAGTTAAACATCTCAATTTCAGAATTTCTCTCTGCAATTGAGTTTGTTGATTCACCGATTTGTCAGGTTAAAGCTAAAGAGAGGATGCCTCTAAAGCTAATAAGCAAATTCCAGTCAGGTTTAGCATATCAGATAGCCTGAAATCAAAAGTGCACAGAAGGCGTTCCCTTCTGATTCAACATGGCACCACCCTCAGGCTAAACTGCAATTTTTTTTCACCCTCTGATTCCTGTTGTTTAATGAGCGTTGCATCTTCATCGGGGCCACTAGTCTGGCTGTAGACTTGTTTTATTGAATGTAATGTGCTCTTGATTGCAGAAGCCGATGTTCGCAGGCCATGTTAAAAATGTGAATTCTATTAGATTACTCTCACAGCTGTTCACAACCGACTAGCGCTGTTAGCTGTACATGGAAACAACTCCACTCGTGCCCCGTGATGTTTCCTCTGGTCTCCAAGAAAAGCCTTGGCCCGGTGCCAGCGTTCGGCCCCACTGTCTTGTAGGGGTTTTGTGTGTTTGCTTGTCAGTGTGGGGAGGTGAGCGTGGGGAGGAGGCGTGTTTGAGGTGGAGGGGATGTCAGCTCATTAACCTCCATTCTTCCCCTTCGCACGGCGTTGCATAGAGTCACTGTGTAGTCTCATGTCATTACTCCTCCCCCTGCACGTGTGTTTCTGGGCATGAAGGGGGGTAAGAGCCGAGCAGCCGGAGAAGGAAGGAGGAGGGAAAAGGTTCAATGGGGGGTTGGGGGTATCTTGACATGTTCCCTTTACAAATGCCCTGCTTGTATCTCGCAAACTAAAGCCCCGCAATCTCGTTTCCTTCCCTACTTTTGTCTTCTCTTTTCTCTCTTCTCTTTCTCCCTCCCCTGCTGTCTCTCTCTCTAACCACAGCCCGGTACAGTGTGGGTGAACGAGGGGTGAGGCTCCACACTGCCCCCCTCCAGGCATCAATCCGTCTAGGAAAAGACTGCCCACTGCTGTGGTGAGATACAGTAGCCAAGCCCCCAAATTCTGAAACCTTTTTCTGTTTGTGCTAGTCGATTGATCCGGAAAGGTGTACCTCAAGGTACCAACCTGGGCCCTGAGGAATTCTAGAGGCTCCAGACTGAGTTGCAATGAAATTTCTCTTTGTATTTACTTAAAAAAAAAAAAAACTCATGTAACTCCCTACATGAGCACACACAGACACAATTCTATGCATAAATGTCTCAAAAAGTAATTTTTTTTCTTTGCTACAGCACAAAGTTGTATTCAAAGATAGTGATTTTTACTGGAATTTAAAGATGTTTTACTGCAGTGGTGACATACAGTGGCCAAGCCCCCAAATTTTGATTTTTTTCTTCTGTTTGTGTTAGTTGATTAATCCATGAAGGTGTACCTCGTGGTACCAACCTGGGACCAGAGAAATTCTGTCGGCTCCAAACTGAATTGTAATGAAATTTGTTTTCATATATACTTCTTAAACTTCCTACATGAATGTACACTTATACAGTTTTATTCATAAATGTCTCAAGAAGTATTTTAGCTTTCACACAACACAAACATGTATTCAGAGATAACATTTTTTACTGGAATTTACAGATGTTTCTCACTGCTGTGGTGAGATAGAGTAGCCAAGGCCCTAAATTCTGAAACCTTTTTTTTATTCAATTGATCTTAAAAGGTGCACCTCAAGGTACCAGCCTGGGCCCTGAGAAATTCTGGAGGCTCCAGACTGAGTTGCCGTGAAATTTCTCTTCATATTTACTTTAAAGTACTCATGTATCTCCCCACATAAGCACACACACACATTCACAGTTTTATGCATAAATGTATCAAGAAGTATTTGGTCTCTTACACAACACAAACACGTATTTAAAAATAGTGATTTTTACTGGAATGTACAGATGCTGCTTCATTCCAGTGACATATGTGTGAAAACGTGCAGAGGTGCTAAACACGCCTCTGTAGTTGTTACAGTCAAGTCACACGGTATCGACACCCTGAGAAATTATCTTTGAATCTGAACGCACGGTTGACACATTTTAGACTTTATCTTTACCAATGTTTTTATTAAGTGAATTATAAAAGGATGCATTAAACAATATTTTGACAGACTATGCTAATAGTGCATCTTTTATAATGTGTTGATGTTTCTTTAGGTTTTGTTTTTTTATCACTGTAAGATGTTGTAATGCCATTTCCTGCATTTCTCTTGTTGAAACTATACTAACAATCTGTTGCCCTGTCAGATATTGTTGGTGACAATGAAGCATACTTCCCTATTTAGTGAGCTGTAAAAGTGTGTGTGTGCTACCACATGTGTGGTATTGCTTGGCTATATTTATTTTCAGTTTGAAAGCAAACACACCACAACCGGGTTATCAGCAGCTCTATTGTTTTCTGTTCATTTCTGCATGTTTAACTCCATCGCATGTCGACACCCATGGAAATAGGCTGATGCTCGTAATGATTTATTTTAGTCAGAACAGTCAAACTTCAGGATTTTTTTTCTCTCCTTCTCCCTTTGCTCTTTCATACTTCATTCTGTGCACACAGGCAAGAGAGCAGCAGATTGCAATGAGATAACCAATTATATGCTAGAGGAAACCAGACTTTTTTTCTTTTTCCTGCTGCAGTTATCTGATGCTGCGGTGAGCAGAGGCAAAGGGCTGGGGTAATGTGACATTCACTCTGCCCTTTATCTTCTCTCATCACTGTTTACCCCAGTCAGTTAAAAGTGGCTTGTGCTCTGCATCCTCTTGTGCTCCCAGAGAAACCTCACTGACAAAGACTCACGTAGAGACATGAACGTACTGTATGGACGCTCATATTGTACACGTAGACACACACACACACACACACACGTTCTCACCTCAGACAGTGTGATTGTCAGGTAGACCGACAGGATAACTACTTTCCTCCTAGTAGCACGGATGTTGTTAAGTATAGCGCTACAGCACCTTCTGCAGCTAGCTGCTAATTGCATGTGATGCCATTGTGCTTGATGCTAAGAAGGTGTTTCCCAGTGCTGGTTAGCTGCAGGCCGTTGAAGATCACCACAGCAGGATGAGGGAGGCCATGTGGGTGGCATTTTGGTCTGACATGTTTTTTTTTTCTGTTATACCTTTTGCACATGTGCTCGCACGTGGCGCACTCCACGGTTTTGACCTGTTTTGCACTCTGATCTAGTTACTGCACAGACAGACTGATGGCACTGATGATACTTATTGAACTGTGCTTTCACACCTCTTTGACACAGTACAGCCATACTTCCTCCAACAAGTCTAATCGGCAGAGGAAACATTCATGTAAAGTTGCACTTGGATAACTTTATACAAGAGCATTTGACTGAAGAACTGAAAACCTGCAATAAGAAATGGTTTCACCGTTTTGTTTTGGAAGAAACAAGCTAAAAAGACAACAGTGATTCTCAAGAAGTTGTTTATGTAGCAACATTTGAATTCATTTGGCATCACGGTTTTTGTACAGATAACAAATGTTAAGTCAAATATTCGCTCTTTCTTATTGTCCACTGACTCCTGAGGAGACTATTTAAGGCAAAATGCTCCACTGCGGTCAACTTTTAGAGGTTTCCCTCTAAAAAGAGCTGCCTACTCTGGCACAGATGTGTTCTGAAATACTATATAGTCCAGAAAACACCAAGGAAACAGTAAAATGAGATAAAAGTGAGAATTGAGGGGTCAGGTGATAATTCTTGGTTGATTCGAATGATCCATTGTAAATGTAAAAATGTTTATTGTAGTCGCTTTTCAAACAAAAAATGGCACTAGAAAAGAAAAACTGAGACGTAGTGAAGTAAAGTTACAGGCACTACCAGCAACAATATAGATTTTTTTTTTGCCCCTGTCACATTTTTACTCACTGCTGGCTCTTTTTTTTTTTTGCTTCAATATAAAGTTCTGCACCTCTATGGAAACTTCCCAACCATAGCTAGAAGTAGGAAGAACTTAAATGTGTATATTGTGCAGCATGACACAGTTATAATCCCATAAATCATAAAAAAGAAAAAGAAAAGAACAAAAATTGTGTCTGATCTGCTCTGTGTAAATTCAGCCGAGTTTGGCCAAGAAATCTCTAAAATTTTTGTGATATGACTGTTGGTCAAATCTGAGCAACTAATGACTTTACAATTGTGGTGAAAAGCACAAAACCTCTTGTTTTTTACAGAATATAGTGAACGTAAATGGTTTATTTTGGCAAATTTTTAAATGAGGTGCATAGAATAAAGTGATTTTAATGAAATATGATGATTTCAAGCTCCGCACTTCATAGATGAGTAGTTCAATTACTGTTGGAAAGCTGATGATTCTTTCTGTTTTTACAGTTTCTGGCCATGATAAATGGTGTTATTCTGGCAAGATTTTTTTTTAAAAGACAACCTGCTTTTCCGATCTAGTGGTGGGTTTTGAGGTTCTGAAGGTTTCACACAGCTTACTAAGATGTAAACTGAAAGACTATTCACTTGTTTTCTGTTTGATTTCCTGTATTTGAAAGAGGAGTCATATCTGATTGCTTTATGACACTAATTTGATGATAGATATGTCAAAAACAGAGAATGAAAATCTCACTTTCTTAAACCTTTTGGCCTGTGTAGGGTATCATGCGTCACCATCACCGTTTAGATATTTATCCTGGCGTGAACTCACTAAGTCGCAGTGAACCCGAGTTCACGGTGGAAACAAAACCTTATTTAGCGCCAACCTCCAGCCTCCCCACACTATCTCAATCTGCCCTCCCATCTCTTACCGTCTTCTGCTGCTGCCGACTGTTGCTTCTGTTTTGTGGTTGCTCCAGTGCAACAGAAAAATGGATGAATGGAGCTTCAGCTTGGCTTTTTTTCTTTGTGAGTGTTGCTCATAGGTAGAGCCGGAAACGGTTGAAACGTTTGTGAACAAAAAGAAGTTGATTCTGATCGGATGATATGCGTTTCTGTCTGTTGTTTCACTGCCAGTTGGATGCTATGAAACTATTTTTTCTTTAGCAAAATCAGCTGCAGACATAGATCAGCTTGTCTTTTAATTCAGTTAAATTAAATTTTATTTACGCTAGCGTTCAAAAGTTTGAGGTCACATAGAAATGTCCTTATTTTTGAAAGAAAAGCAGTTTTTGTCAATGAAGATAACATTAATTGAATCAGAAATCCATTCTAGACATCGTTAATGTAGTAAATGACTATTCTAGCTGGAAATCTTTAATGGAATACCTCCACAGGGGTACAGAGGAACATTCCCAGCAACCATCACTCCTGTGTTCTAATGCTACATTGTGTTAGCTAATGGTGCTGAAAGGCTCATTGATGATTAGAAAACCCTTGTGCAGTTATGTTAGCACATGAGTAAAAGCGTGAGTTTTCATGGAGAACATGAAATTGTCCAGGTGACCCCAAACTTTTGAACAGTAGTGTGTATATAGTGCAGATTCACGACATACACCCCCTGTCAAAAGTTTTAAGACGGGTTCTAATTTATTTGAATGAGAAAGTGTCTCAAAACTTTTGACAGGGGGTGTATGTCATCTCAAAGCGCTCAGCATAGTAAGGTACAGACATTACGAATTATAAACAGAGAACACAACCCAATGCTGCTTTTGGATTCCCTGTGAGGGATGGTGGGAAGGAATGAAAAATAGCTTCTGCAGAACCAGGCTCAGGGAAGGCGTCCATCTGCCTCGACCGGTTGGGTGAGAGTGTTCTTGAGGGGGATAGCAGGAGGCTTTAACACTTTTAAAAACGGTGCTTTTAGGAATGCTCAACCCCACCGATTAATGCCCTCTATTCCTGCAACCAAATACTTTCTAGGATGGCACTAAGCCAAAGAATTCCAAAGAGAATTCCATCATATTCCACCTGAGAGAAAAAAGGAGGAAGTTGCACCTTGTAGCTTGTCTATATCTGACCGGGGCGTTCATGTAGTCCGCTGACCGGAGCGCTGAGTGTCCCGATAAACACAACCCGGGCTTTTGCATATGAAAATGAAGCGTGCAGCTGATAAAGGTGAGGCTACAGGAGATGCTGGGTGTTGCTGGATGTGACCCCGGCACTGCTGCTGCTGCTGCAGCTGAGCGTGCACATGTAGTGTGGGTGTAGTGTGTTCAGTGTGTGTGTGTGTGTGTGTGTGTGTGTGTGTGTGTGTGTGCAGGATCAAACTCTCACACCCAGGAAGAGGCCCTGTTTCCCTTATCTAACGACAACAGAGCATGTGTCGCCATGGCCACAGGCTGTGCTTTTTATGGGCTTTGTGTGTCTGTGTGTGTTTGTGTATGTGAGTGTGTGCCATGTTCATTGTTTGCCCATGTTCATTGTTTGCTTGGGGCGTGGTGCAACACCAGAATTGTTACTATAGTCTCTCTTCTCTCTCCTCCTCCCATGCAACTCTGAACATCCACCTACTGCTGCAGCTTTCTTTCTTTCTTTCTTTCTTTCTTTCCGCTGTTTTTTAAGTGTGACTGTATTCCTTCTGTCTGTCTCATCCTCTCTGCTGCCTTTGAACCAGCAGTGACAAGTTGGGCAACATCAAAATTCATTGTCTCAGGTTGAGGTTTGTTAGGTCGCTCCTACGGCTTAATTGAACAGAGAAAGAGAGAGAGTAACGAGAGAGAGAGAGAGAAATAAAGAGGAGAAGGGGGGAAGATGAGGAAGAAGGGTGCTCCAACAGGCATACATATTGCATGAGCCCTCACCAGCACCACCACCACCACACCCCTTTTCTTCACAGAATGGCTGTGTACTGTTCTGGGCTTATTAATTCCGCTCGGTGAGAGAATTATTTTTAGAGACTTGGTGTTCTGGCGAAGGCTTTTAAAGTCACAAGTATTACCCGTTCTGCTTATAGATTCCCTTTTATTAATTGAAAAGTTCAAAAAGTTTGTTGTGGTTGTGCTTTAGTGCGACGGCGTATGTTTTTGTTGCACTTTCACACGTATCGCAGCGCTTTTCTTGAATATAGATTGCGTAAAAGTAAAATTAAAGTAAAAAGATATTACATTATTTACTCTATACTACATGTGACACACAAGATAACTCACTTAAGTAAAAATAATGCGTGAAAAATACTGTAAAAATGTGCCTTAAGTAAAAAAAAACTTTCCATTTATGGTGTATATTATTTGTATAATAGCAGCATATTTCACCATATCATCCGTAGCAGTTGGATGTGTGACACTTCTGCATTTTTTAGGCTTTTTTGTTGTAAAATCTGAATTTGCAGCAAAATATCTATAGAAAAAGTACAGTTTTCCCTTTAAGACGTAGCAAAAAAGAAGGAGGAAGTAGCACAAAATGGAAATACACAAAATAAAAGCCCACTGCTCTTATAATTAGTGTAGCCTTATGATCAAATCATCTATAGTTAAACCCAGATATTAATATTTGCGGACATATGCATTTCAAATAATGACATCCTGTGACGTAACTGAGTTATTTGTGTAACTTGAGTGTTTTTTGAGTCAAAACTGTTTTGGTTTTTTTCCATCACTTTAAGGTAATTTTTCTCTGAAATGACTGGACAGTTATGGCATCACGGAGACACACGAGCAGCTGATCTTCACCCGACCATCTTCACAAACAGATGTTGCCTAGAAGGCTTAGCGAGGAGCTTATACGAAAAGTCCATCAATCAGAGCCCTTCTTCTGTGGAGTCTGTAATGTTTCCCTCCAATCCTGCCTTCAGCTGTCTCACCGCTGCTCTCCATGCACATGAAAAGACCCCAGCATTGTATTGCACCATTAGCGCTGTGTAAATATTACATGTTTTCCCTGGATATGCTAGTTAGCATTACTTCCACCATGTGGCTTCATTATTTTTGAAACGCTCAGCTTTGTCGATGATTGCGAGGCATGACCTAGTTCTGGGACTCACTCTCTTTCTCTCTCTGGCTCCCTCCGTCACTGTCTTTTACTTTCTCACTTCTCTTTCCTCATTTACTCGTCCTCCGTGCTCTTTTTCATGCTCTCTCCACCTCATTTTCCCTCTCAAGCGGAATCCGTCTACCTCCCTTTTTTTAAAAAAATTTCATGTCATTTATTCATTGTCTTTCTCCATTTACTGCCTCAGCATCGCCTTCATCCTTCTAGTCTCTCCTTTCTACCTCCGTGTTGCTCTCATCCTCCCTCTCTCTCATGTATGCATTCTTTATTTCTCAATTTGTCTCTCTTCCACAACCTATTATTATTTTTCTCTGTTCTCACATCCTCCTCTCTCTCTCTCTCTCTCTCTCTCGCTACCCCTCCCTGCCTCCCTACCCTTCTCCTCCATGTTTTTTCATTCCTCTCTACCAGCACCACGTGTGTCACGGAGGGAAACATCGCGAGCAGTGGTCCCTGCTGAACAATTACCATGCAAAGCAATCCAAATAGAGATGTTTGCCGAAAACAACATGTGTGTAATTACTGCTTAATGAGGCCCTTGTCTCAGGCAGAATGCCCAATTAGACTGCCGATGAGGAAGCGATGCCAAGGCCCGCTGAAGAAAGAGAGGAAAAGAGGGGGATAAGGAGGGGAAGGGACTGATGGAGATGGAAAGAGTGGAAGTGGAAAGAGAGGTGGGGATGATGGGAACAGAGGGGAGAGAAAGGAGGAGGTGAGAACCAGTGGAAGATGGAGAGATTGAGAGGACAGATGAGGAGAAAGGGGAAGATTTCTGCAGTATATGCGGAGTAATGGCAGAGCTGATAGCATTGAGCCGAGGATAAATTGGCATTTTAAGTGGGAGAGCGAGCAAGTGCAAAGGAGAGCCATGGAGAGGAACAAGTGGAAACAGCTTTACGTTACAATATATGGGCAGCCATGTTGAGGCACAAAATGGCTGACCTTTCCGGGCTTGTTTTGGCTTTTTGGTAAATATTACGTTAAACGCGCGATCTGTAAAGACGCTGGATTATCTCACTTCGTTTCTTCCTTTGGAGCAGAAAGACAGTGACAAGGCTGTGCACTCGGAGAATTGAGTTTGCAAAATTGGGCTCTAATGTAAGACGTGATGTTGGGGTGGCAAATGGCATTGTTCAGCGGCCGCGCTCTCTTTTCACCCGAGAGAATCTTATCCTAAAGAAGCTCTCAGAAAGGTTTTTTTTTTTTTTTTTTTTTAACGTCAGCAGTGATATCAAAGTGGATTTCAATGGAATGAAATTGCTCAGTTAGGCGAGGACAAGAGGCTTTCATGTGAGAAGTGAAGAGTTTATTGCAGATATGTCACTAAGGTCAACATCACTCTGGCCCTCTCGCTGCGGTCGCTTCTCGCCGCGGTTCAGTCAGGTGATAGATGCCGCCATGCTTGATTAGGCAAATTGGCGTCTTTATCTGCCGCATGTACCGCTGAACAATTAGTCAGCATTCACTCGGAGTAGTTTCTTTTTAATACTGCTGGTACAGGGCTTTTGGATTAATCATGCAAGGTGTGAATGAGGCTTAAATGTGCAGCTCTTGTCTCAGTTTGCTTATGCGGTTAAATGTAAATGTAATCATTAGAATAACCAAGTGAATCCTCACTGGGGCTCCCACGACATGCATCGTTAGCCAACCATTGCCCCGAGGCAGCCGCTCATTCCCCCGGCCCTTCTCCTGCAATAATGTACAGTAATTTCTCTTTCTCACCACTCACATACTCATTTAGCTACTTCGACTTTTTCCTGTCTACCAGTACGATATTAGATTCTCCCTCCCTTCTCCTCCCCCTCTGAGGAATTCTGCCCATTTCCGTCCATTAGTCTACCGATTTGGTCATTGTTTTGAGCAGGTATATCTTCTGATCCACTCGTATCCAGCATGTGTTTATCTTTGAAGCCGCCGGTGGCTTTCTCCGTAGGCACAAAGCGGACCACCTCAGATGAAAAAGGGCCCCCCTCCACCGTATCTTCACATCTGAGGAATTTGACATGGAGTGCCGTCTGGTTTGATCACGTTGTTCCTGCTGTCTGTTCCTGCATTCATATTACAAAGAGTGACCTCAGTCAACAAACAAAACGGGGGCTTGAGTTGACACATCGGGCTCCTCTGCGCGTGCTTCATGAGCGTTATTATCCAGCCTAGTCAAGGTTTGTTTCATTTGCCCGTGAGATGCGGTATGACAAACCTTGATGCCTTTGGAAGCCAAGGGCGTTTCACAATGCAGCTCCTCTTAGCATGGTGGCAGTTTCTCAGTCACCTTGACACTGCACAGGTTCACTCACTGAGCCGTTTGTAGGATGGAATCTCATTTTCTCTGCAGCTAAAAACAGAATCTCAGTTGTTGTTATTTTCTCTTCATTTGTAGCGCGCTCAGAGGAGATTAGCTCATACTAGACAGCAGATTCAGCGTGTTGCATGCTGCTCTCGACCGGTGACCCGGTGTTGTTTTCCAGAACGCCCGGGGGTCAAGGGGTCATTTGTTGTTACGCGAGTCCTAACCTCGTGTCAAGCAGTGTTTTGGCACCTGCAGCAAGTGATCTTTCACTGCCTGATTAGCTCAGTCCTGAAGACACAGCATGCCCTCGCGCTAACACACACCCACAGTGGATAACGGAGCCTGGAAGACGGACCCGCACACACTCCTCCACTGTACGCACTCGCAGAATCATTCACAGTCGTTCTGTTTCTCGCACACACTGCAGAGCCCACAGGGAAAAGCCCATCTCTCGTCACTGTGCTCATGTAGCCTAATTACCGGCCCGCTGACGAACAGTAATTACCCACGCTGCCATGCCACCACGAGGTTTAACCAAAGTGACAAAGTCATTAGTCTCACACTTCAGGCCACCCGTAAAGAGCTTTTCCTCTTCGTACCTCCCCGAGCCCCCACAACCCTCTTGTCTTTTCTTTTTTTTCAAAACCACTCTTGCATACATTATTTATTTCTTCTTTCTGTTTCTGTCCACAGTTTGATGGTGACAACATGTACATGAATGACAACAACCAAGAGTTTCGGTCACCAAACCAGGTAAGAGAGTCTTTTCCTACAAACTCTGCTGACTCAAACAAATAAAATGTCTGAGGAAGCTGGTGTCAGCATTTAACAGGAATGGGGTTAAAAGAATGATATGTTTTGGTACATGTTGGGCAGGTTCTAAATGTGGAAAATAGACACGTTTTGCGGGTAATATGAGTGGAAAATGCAAATCACAGCGACATCACCTTTAAACACTGCCTTTGTTAACAGTTATAAGATGATATGTCCAAATTCTAGCTTCTATCTTTGAAATTATAGCCAAAGTAAAACTTAAAATGGAGTAGTTTGCATAAGGATGAACTGTTTTTCAGGTTTCTGAAATATATAAGTCATTTGATGTGTCATGTTTTACAGTAAATTATGCAAAAGTAGTGTACTTCTGCAAAATCTCATGTAGAAGATGCTTTGGGTAGCCTTAAAATGAGCATCACTCCAAAATTTTTTTAAAAAACATCCGTGAGTTTGACCCTGTTTCTCTTAGGGGAGCGTTTAATGCCTCATAAGCCAAAGTATCCTTTAGCCTCCACACAACACATGCCTCCTGACAGATGATTTTATCCAAAGCCACATTATCATATCTTTAGCAGCAGACGGATTTAACCATCAGCCCTGACAGTTTTGGACTAGACGAGTTGCTACGAACCAGCAGTGATATTTCACCACTCCAAGCTGACTGAAGCACTGGTCCCAGTCTGGAGTCCCAGTCACACAGTCAGTCAGAGAGTCAGAGAGGCACAGGGCTGCTGAGTGCTCCCAGCTGGTGGATGGGAACACATGGCTGGACATATGGCAGAATTTGGAGCCCCAGGATTTGTTGATCCAGCAGCGGGGCCTTCATGTTCTGACAAAACACGACGAGGTGGAGGCTGCACGTCAATTAGCGCCTCGCCAAATAACTCGCCGGACAACGCCAAGAGGCCAAGGACGACAGCACACACACACGTTCTCTGACACAAACTTATTCATGAGCACATTTGCAAGTTGATGTGTAGTTTCACTCACACGCTCTGTCGTACGTCCGCACTTCTATACTCGTAAAGACACAGACCCGCCCTCTGTGGTGTCTGCACGTAGTTCTGGATTTAGGATTTGGTTTGTCTTCCTCTAGAACTTCATCTACCACAATGGTAATGAGAGAAATATGTGGTTCCCTGAAGGTTAAACTGTGAAAGCCTAAGATCAGAGGTGTCAAACTCATTTTAGTTCAGAGGCCACATTCAGCCCAACTTGATGTCCAGAAAAATCACATCATACTAACCTATGAATAACTGTTTTTGTTTTAACAAAGAAGACAGAAAACAACAAAAACAAGACAGAACATTACAAAAACAAGACACAAAACAACAAAAAAATGGACAAATGACACAAGCGAGAAAAAAACACGCCAAAAAAGATACAAAAAACAATGAATAAAGAAAAACAAAATAATAAGGATAAGACAGAACACAAGCGAGACAAAAAGGAAACGCAAAACTACAAAAACGAGAAACAGAACGACTAAAACATGAGACAAATGACAAAAGTCAGACAAAAAAGACAAAAAGCAAGAATGACAAAATGAAACAAAATGACAAAATGGGACAAATCACATGCATCAAAACAAAAAAGAGAAAAATTTGACATAAAAATTGCAAAGTGACAAACAAATGGACGAATGACAAAAACAAGACAACAGATGTCAAAAATGAGAAACAAAACAACAAAAAATACAAAAAAAAACCAAAATATTACAAAAATGAGAGACACAAGAACAATGAGCAATCTAGTGTTTTACTTTATGATCAAAGCAACTTGTCATGGTCGAGAAAATATTTAAAATTTAGAGTTTTACAAATTTACAGTCTGCAGTTAATGTCTTCTCTGTAATGTTTGACTTTACGAAGTCATCCCACGGGTCGGATTGGACCTTCAGGAGGTCCACATGTTTGATACCCCTGCCTTAGATAGTCCCAGAACACTTCCTTTAAATACTTTAACCACCTTCCGCCTTTTTTCATGTTCGATTTATATAACTGACCCATTAAAATGAATCTAATTATAACGCTAACTGTAACAGCATGTCTTAACTCTCTAACAGCCCCTTTGAAGACGTGAAGACCGGCCAACATGTCCTCACTTTCCAAAAATGCGCTTACCCTCATGGTGTAAAACTTAAATTGGGCCTTGCAAAGATTGATGAACAACAACATATGTATGTGCACTTAAACACACACAGATATATACACTCATAAACCCACACATGCTCTCATAAACCCTCACAAGCACACGTAAGCACGCACGCACACCATCATCCTATAGCCATAAGGTTGTCTTTTCTTTGATGTTGGGATTGAGTGACTATAATGAGGGGTCGAGTGGGAGCTTTAGCAGCTTATTGTCTACTTACAGCACACATCACAGACTACGAGGTCCGTCGTTGTTAGCCACGTTTCCCGCTCTGCCCTAATTATGTCACTTTGCGTGCGTACACGGGTGTGTGCTAATTGGGATAAATGTCCAGCTTTGTAGTTTGGCGGCTGCAGCGGTCATGTGTCGATCACCGGCGCCCGCTCCAGGTTTGCAGTGTTGTGTCAACAAATACCTTCTTAGTGGATAAGGCAATTTGGGCTTTTCAAAACATGTCAGTTGCAGTTGATGCTCTGTCAGTGCCGTCAAGTAGAAGCTTACACACCAGTTTCTGAATAACCCTCTGAACACGGAGTTCACCGTTTGCCTCCCGGGCCTTTAATAGAGCACCTTTAATTTGAGATTTCAAAGTGGGAGGATGTGAGCGTTTGCACAGAAATTAATGGCCCAATTCCTCACCTTGTAGCTGTCAAAAATATATTAATATCATAACTAAATAAATGTCTTTACAGATTTTTGGTTTATTTATTGCATCTTTTTTTTTTCAAGCAACCATCCACTGTCTCCAGTTTTCAATTTTTCTCTTCTTATAGCTTAAGTGTTGGCTCTGGAAAGTTGACATTTTTAGCTGTTTTCTGACTGCTCCTAATCCTAAGCCTCGACTCTATTGACAAATAGACAAGTTCAAGTAAAAATCAACATAAAGTGTCTCAGTCGGGCCACTGTTGACATCGGCATTGATTCTCCTGAACTCCACTGGAGGGATAAACATCATTATTCCAAAAGATATTCACTCGTTTGGAGAGTGGTCAGTGCTTATCAACCATCTCATGACTCTTAATACCTGATAGATGCAGTCCCTTCAGAAAAAAAGGCCAAAGGTGGTCACTCAGTTCTCTTGATTTGCAGTAAGAGTAACATTAATCTACAGTAAATACACCCAAACAACTAAATGCCTCCACAGCAAAACAGAGCGCCTGGATCTCCTAAGCGTAGGGGTCAATGGTTCAAGTTTTTCCTTTAATTCGTCACCCATCTGCGCTTCATTTGTTAGCACAGATCTTGATACCGAGGCACAACATTTGCTGAAGTTTGACAGCATCCAGTAAACACCTCTAACCCCAGTCCTTCCTTCTTTTTTTTTTTAGTTGCGTTTGGACTTTCCCAATCATCGCATTTTAGCGGTCTTGTGCATAATTTTCTCTGGTAATTCAGCACGTCCTGCGGTGCAATAATTTCCTCGATCTGAATACTTTTGGGGAGCTTACGATGATTATCCCACCGAAGGATCTGACGAAGTTTACCCATAAATATCTTCAAAGCCACCGCATCCAAGGAATGCCTGCGTTTTCTTTGTGCGTCATGCAAAATTCATCACTCAGGCTGCTTGCTGTGCATGTGAGTCAGTCTTTTTTTAATTGACGCCTGATTGTATGCAATAGCTGTGCAGCGGTTCGGTACATAGGGTTTGCTTTTGAAGTTAAATCGGACAATTAAGAGGTTCAGATATGGAGTTATGTTCTGAAATGGTGATTAATGTCGAGTTAATTGTCTGAGAACGTGCTTACATTCCGGTGTGTGTACACAAAGTACATACATAGACGTAACTTACTGCGTGCGTTGTGCATTTTTTAGTAAGATTTAAGCATTCTCCAGCTGTGTTTAAAGAAGATGGGTTTTCCGCTAGTTCTTTTACGTTTACTGTGTGGGAATAACCCCGCAGTGGGACTTTTATTCCTTGCTACTGAGGACAAAAGTACAGCACCTTCGCCACTGGTCAAGCATATTGGAAAAGAAGGCGCCCATATGCCTTAATGCACGTTTTAACACCGCGGTGAGATGCCCACCCGAGCTTTTACGTGATGTGTGCCTGTGAAAAAGGTGCATGTAGCCAGAACAGAGACTCCTTTGTTTGCATGTCTGGGGTCTTCCACAGCATACACACTGAAGTAGCAGTTTGACACAGCCAGAAGATTGCATTACACATAACATCTCCGGGCTTTTAAAAAGAGAAAACCGCTAATCAGAAACAGCTTTAAAGGGGGCCGTTCGCTGTATGCTTGGACACAATCTGTCCATTCAAACAAGATGTTTTCAAGGCTTTTAAATACTGTACGGTTTCTGTGCAGAGTATGCATACGAGCTGCACATATGGAGCCCCGAGACGGTTTGATGATATTAATGTTTTCCATTTGGTTCATCTGTTGAGGTTTTTCAGCTTATAAGCAGAAAGTGTGGGCGGGTTATTTTGTTGACCAGCTTTGTTTGTGTCCGCCCACACGCAAAGCTACTAAGGGGATAGTTTGTTGAATTAAAGATTATTAAACCTCTAAATTATCCTGATTGACTGAAAATGTTCTTAGTTTTAGGTCTCGTAAACACCCCGGCTCCAGACCTCTGAAAAGCTGCACATGTCTGAGAGTTTTTCACTGATTTAAATACACGCACAGCTCAGATTGGAGCTAAGAATCATTTACAAATCATTATTCACAACTCTTATATGTCTTTTTGAAGCGTGAAACAACCAATGCTGTAGCGACTGAAAATGACGGACACAAAATAAACCACATTCCCAGACATTAAAAAAAATGAACCTACTTCCAGACCTAATAATAAAGTGAAAATGGTGATTCACTCATTATCAGCCTATCACTCATATATATGTAAAATAATGCTGGCTGCGGTGTATATTTTCGCAGCACTGCAATAGCGGCGTGCCAAACCAAAATGGCTTCCTCCAACCACGCCAACACAAATTCTAATTCTGAATAATGGACAATAAGTGTTCTTCATTTGGATTCATATCAGGCCTGATCAGCCTGAGTGGTTGCGCAGACTTCATGCCTCCATGTGTATTTTTGTGTGCTTTGGCCGACTTCTCCTCACCCTACATTATAATCAGTCAGTCTGGATGCATGTACATGTGTGCATGTATGCAAAAACTCGAGGTTTAAAGACATCTCCGGTTGGAGACGGAGCTTGAAATAGAACCAGGCTTGTAGTAGGAAGCAGGAGAGTCATTTTCACTGATTTTTTTGGTTTGTTGTTACATCTCTTTTCCTTCTCTCTCTCGTGTTGTACTTGTTGAATCGCATCCCTTTGCGAGACAAGGGAAGCTCAGGGCCACCGGTCTTTGGAGAAGCAGCAAGTTTCAGGCTGTTTATGCCACTGTGTTTTTCTGCTTCCAGGTGTCTTGCTGAGCCATGTGTCTCTATTGATTTGGCCGGCTGTAAGAGAACAGCGGCTGATGGTCGAGATCAGAATAGAAACCTAACAGGCTCTCTCTCTCCTCGTCTTTAGGTTTCTGTCTCTTTTTTTTTCCAGGCTACACTTCTGTCTGTTCATTTTTGTGTATTTCTTAACTCTGACACTCCCCCACATTCTCCGTCGCTCTCTTGTGCTTCTTTTGCACTTATTTCGCCCATGTTTGCTCACCTCAACCCAGTTTTTCGAGAACGTACGGCACATTTAGCGAAACTTCTCCCTCCCTCGCTTCCACGTCGCTCCAGTTCAATTCAGTTCAGTGAAGCTTTATTGACACTGCGTGTGTTGATCCAATAATATGTCAAAGCAAACATGCACAGATACTCAAAGTAATGACATGCAGCGTGTGGAGTTAAATAACTGGAGCTTTGAAGGTGTTTCAAATCAAAAGTCAAATGGCTTCTTTAATATTTCAGATAGTTTAATGAAAACTCATTTAATAACTGAGTCACTGAACTTGACTATGTTGTCTGGGTTTGACGTCACTTACCAGCATTTATATAGGGATGAATTTTATCAATAATTTAAACATCTAGGATATGCTAAAAGGGCCATGTCTGTGTGTGTTTTATTAGAGAGAACAACGTCTAACTTATAGGTATTAAAGATAAACAGCAAATTACAAAGATCCTTTGTGTAATTTTAGCCCAAATATTTCTACTTTAGGGCCTCTTTTTGTGCTTTCATACCTATTCTTATGTAATTACTCATGGATTTTAATAAGTTCCGACTCAGAGCTAAAGTAAAAACCATACGAACAGTATGACGCACCGTAAGAACACACTAACATTTATTTAGACAAGCTTTGTCTGCCACTTATTTAAAACATTTTTTTTTTCCCTTTTGAATGCTAAATCAAAAGTAGATAAGAACAAAATCTGCTCAAACATCTTGCCTGCAGATGTGCAATGTAACATGCAGAGAAGTATTTAGATTACTGGAATATCTGAACAATGTAACGGTCCAAATGAAATGCCAAGTTAGCATAAAAGTACTGAAAAGTCAGAGTAATAACAACGATTGCACAACAGTAAATCTTTCTACTCTGGGTCTGCCAGGAACAGTGCACTGAAAAACATTGAAATATAGTGATTAGAGGTGGAAAGATAAAACCAAAGCCTGCAATGGTACAAACAAATCCTATACAGTTTCTATTATCCTTCTCATACCAGTCGACCGATCCCTGCAAAAAAAAAAACAAACTACGAGCTGCTGTAGGACACTCAGATTGACATATTCATGGTAGGAAGCATCTTTCTGATAGAAGATCTAAAAACGGCAAATAAATTACACGGCTGGTTTCATAAATGACCCCACTCTGTCGCTTGAAGGTTAAAGGAGTATTATTTTCATGCGTGGAGTTGAATGAGAAGATACCAATGTAGCATCTGTACAGTAAACATGGAGCTGAAGACGGTTTGGTTTTGCTACCTGCAGGCAAATATAATCTGACACACAGCCTCATTACATGGCAATTTTCAAGCAACAACTAAAAAAAGTAACACCGGTATCTATTTGCTGAGATTTGGAAATCTTATTTTTGTAGATTTCTACCCTTTGGACAGAGGTTGAACCTGACTGTTTGTTTCCACTGGTCCTCCAGAGAGCAGAAGGAGATGGTTGTCTTGAAAGCAGCTGACATGGTGGCACTTTGTCAAGCAACCATTAATAGAAATCCAGATGTTGTTTGGCCTGTAGGACCAGCTCCCTCTCTCTCTCTCTCTCTTTCTCTGTCTCTCTTTCTCTCTGAGTCAGAGACACCTCAGTACACCCTGGCACCGTACACCCAATGTGGGCGATGCTGATGTGAAAAGGCACCGTTACTTAATAGTGACTCACAGTGCACCATTATACCCCCACCACCACAACTGCAACGCTCTCCTCACTTCACAACGCTCGCCCTCCCCTTCCAAGCATCCCCTTATACTTCACTGAGTGTGTTTTTCTATCCTCTCTCTCTCTCTCTCTACTTGCATTCTTTTCCCTGTAAGAAAAAGATAGAGAGAGGTAGCGAGGGAGGGAGCGAGGGAGGGGGGGAGACATTTGAGACAAAGGATGAAAAAATGAAAATTGAGGTTCTAAAAACGCCAACACACATCTCACTTCTTCTTTGAGGCTGTACAGAGCCGCCGGCAAGGTCGACCAGAATGAAGTACAGATACATATTGTACAGCGTGTATTTAAATTTCAGGAGAGATTTCAGCATCCCGAATTCAGGCTGAGGAACAGTTTTCGTCTCTAAACTGGCGCTGAGGCATCGATATGTGAAGACAACGCTGGAGGAACATCAGAGGAACATCCACGCAACTTCCACGCCCATGCTAGCGACGGATTGTAAGTTGCAGTCGTAACCAGGGATTGGTAGTTCTTTATGTAGGTCAGACCATGTCAGCCAATAAGTCCAATTACCATTGGTCTCTGAAATAGAACAAGCGGTGACCCCTGCTCAGTCTTCACAGGGCTGGAATGAAAGCAAAGATGCTACGGAGTGAAAAAAAAAAGGCTTTATCGAAATTATGTAAAGATTCATTCAGAATAGACGGATCTTTAAAAGACTAGAGGATGAAAAGTGTTCATAGAGAGAGGTCTGTGGCGATGTGAGAAGTCAACACTTCCCTTGTTTGAAGAATATGAGCAGATTCATCTTTCATCTTTTTTTTGATATCAGAGGCTTTAAAAGAACATCAAAATGACCCATTCTCCCGCTCTTTTTCGCCGTTCTCCCTCGGTTCCCTTCCTCAAATACATACCCCGCAAAAAAGGCACCGCTCCCCCCACCCCACCCCAGAAAAAAAAAAAAACACCAACTTATCAGCAGCAAGAGTGCACTCAATGATTCATACGCTCTTTTAAGAGAACTTGAAACCTTGGCTCTATTTCGGTCCCGGCCTCTCTCTGCTGTATATGCAGCACGACGGAGCGCAGGGATTTAGCGGGACTAAGTAGTTTGATATTTCTATTGGTTTTCCGCATGTATTTTTCGCTCTCTCCCCCCCGCTCTCTCTTCCTCTCTCCTCGTGATCTTTCTCATCATATGGAGACCAAGGTCATGGCTGATTGAAATATAATAGAAGTGTAGACATCTGGCCTAATACTGTGGGAAGTTAAATCTATTTTAATGGCCCCTGCCGCAGTGGATTCTCTCTGATGCACTCTTGCGCTTCACTGACAGTAAATCACAATGTTCTCTTATTGCCCTGACTGGAATGAGGGCATAGAGAAAGAACAATGAGGGATCCACATCATTTGTTTTCACCCCTCCCTCGCTTTTTTTCCCCCCTCTCTCTCTCTTCGGCGCTCCTCCTCTTCTCCCCTCTCCACTCCGTTTGCGACTCATAAAGCAAGGGGCTTAAAGAGAGTGACATCATGAAAATAAAAATAAAGGGGATTATGGGCAAGCTATTGTGCCATATGTGATTACTGGGGCTTCCGTGTTCCCTTGGGGGGGATGAGTGACTACGAGACAACATATTTTATTTATTTATATGATTCTCTCTAATGAATAAGAATAGGAAATGTTGCTGTGCTCAGACCACACTATTGAGCCCCCTTTGTCAAAAAATAAAAATAAAAACCCTGCAGCCTTTGGTTCAAACATTAAAGAATTTCTACTTCTCTCTGTTCCAGTGCAAAGATCAGAGATATTTTTTCACCCTTCATCTTTGATCTATAACTGAGTAGTTTTTCTTCTTCTTCTTCTTCTTCTTCTTCTCTTAAATTGAACTGACATAAATGGTGGCCCTTTTTCACACCTTTTCAAAATGCTTCCTTTTGCGGCCGTGTTTTTTAGAGTTCAGGCGCAATCCAGCACAGGTCCACCCACATCTGCAATGGAGAGTCAGGTCCTTTTTTACCCGCCTAAATGAGATCCATTTTGATGTGACATTTGAGAGAATTACTAGTGTACGGGGGAGCAGGAGAGAGGTTAGCTCCCTCCCTCGCTATTGGTCCAAGCCCACCACGGCCCACCTGTCCTTTAGTGACGGACGCTACCTATGACCCTGAGCTACTATCGGACGTGGTGAAATGCCCACCCTAACCGCACACACACACACACACACACACTTCACTTATCCCAGTTCTGTCTTTCTGTCAGTCAACCTGGTGGGTCTTGCTATTCCCTTCTATTGTGCTGCACCGTCTGCTTCACCCAAATGGAGTTCCTTGCGGTTTCAAAGCCGGGTCGGATGGCCTCAGTGGCCACCTGCAGACCGTCGCTGTAATGGTCACTCAAACACCTTTTCACGACGAGCTTGATTCCTGCCCTTAGGACTCAGCCCTGAAGGTGAATTTTGAAATCCCCCCGTAAGATGTTTAAAAGATTTCCCGTCTATCTGGAACTCACAGGGTAGACGTGGAAACCTTTATGTATGCACGGCCAGCTGTTGTTTGCCGCCAAAACCATGCTGTTCTGTCTTTTTTTTTTTCTGCAAAGAAGCATATGGCTGGATGACTTTCCATAGGACGCTGTATGCTCATTCAAAGTTGTGTGGTTTTGTGATGCAAAACCACATAACTTTGATTAGATATTTTAAACGTTCTGCAGCAGAGTCCATCAAAGACAGACAGCTCTTGTCTTTGGACTATTTGGCCCTCGTCAGCCATGACAGGAGGCTCTTTGGTGCAACGTTTTCATTCTTCTCCCTTTGACGAACACCATCATTGTTCCCAGATGAGCTGTCTTCCACTAAACACCTCATAGGCCACGGATGACTCCATCGCCGAGCTAATGACTTCATCTCATCTTCCCCACCATTTGTGTCAAGGAAAACTTTTAGCTAAGCTGATTAATGTGTTTCCACTTAAAGATAACTTAATTGCCTAAGATGGCTCGACACGGTGGAGATATGTTTGGTTGCGCAGACTTTTCAACCTACGAGCTTACGTGTCAAGGGTAGATTTCAGTTGTTATCGCTGCGTGGCTAACAGTTACTACAGCGTGTGAGAACATGGATTTGCTGAGTCCATCAACCAAACAAAGAGAGAGACACGCAAGAGAGAGGACTGGAAAATATGTTCAAGGTACCTGACTTTCTGTGCTTTAACAGTACATATTGTGACGCCTCATTAAAAGAAATTAAAGCACGTTATTCAACTTAACTTTTATCCGAGGTCCAGAGATCAATGTTTTCTCCTCTTTTCTGCTCCTATATGGCTAAACCTCATTCTCGTTTACCCCCAAATGTTGTGATGTACCGCTTTTATTTTGAAATCAGGAAGTGGAGGCATTCTTTCTCCCATTCATTCCCATGTGGAACCATTATTCCTAAATTTAATTTTAGTTTCACTGCCGTTTTAGTTAGGTTTGTGCAACAAATCTGTTTCGTTAGGTTTTGGGAAATGATCGTGGTCCCATTCAACACATGTGACCCAATGTCTGGGTTTCCATGGCAACATATTATCTAATCTGTTATCTAATATATGATCAGTTGGTTAAAAAGACAGTAGATCTGTAAAATAAATGGCAAAGATATGTTGATTATGCGATGCTTTAGAACAAATATAAAAAATATGTTTCCCTCTGAATGTACTTGAGAATACAGGGGTTTTTTTGGATATGAATAATTTTGTAATTTTCATTAGACAATTTCTCTCAGAGTATATTAATGACAGTGTTTCACCACTTTTTGTGTTGCACCTCTGGGAGTTTAGGTTTAGTTAATAAGTAAAACAGTTGAAAGAATCAGTTCGAGTATTAAGGCCAATTTTAAACACTTGCAAGTGACTGATAACGACAAAACAACAATGCAAACATGGTGTGGTTGGTGCTCAAAAAGTCCAATACTCACTGAAGTACTAGTGTCTTAACTTGTCTTGTAAATAGTGGATCAGTTTCACTTGCACATTTTATTTGGATCTTGGTGAAATAGGCAGAAGGTTTTCCTTAAACATGACATTTTGCGTTCGTTCTTTCTCATGCAGCATCACTTCTGAAAGATCTCGTACTGAAATAGTTTCCTTGAGTTTGTGACACCTCTGTGATTTATTAATCTAACATTGCAAGCTTTAACGAAACAGTAACTATAAGTAAATGCTTTCTTCAGATTCTTCTTCCAACCAGTTTTTCGGTTTGTTTTGTTTTACGATCTCAGTGTCGAACATCAGAAGACGTTGTGCGTCTTTGTCAGAATGTAGCTCCCATAGGTAAATCCTGAACACTTTCTATGAGGGGAATCATCTTATTCTTATTTTTTTTATTATCATTCATAGAGCTAAGGAATGGTTTATGCATGATGACAGTCAATCTGCCTCAGAGGAACATCTCACATCCATAAACTATGATAAAGATTGTGAACGATATGGTGTTTTGATGCTACGTCCCGAGTGAAAAGTGCTTGGTAGTGTAGAAAATTAGAAAAAAGATTTGATACGTGGAGTCTTCAAAGGTCCAAAGTAACGTCCTTGTCCAGGAAAATGACAGATTTGCTTAAATTTCACCTCTGCAGAGACAGAGAAGGGGGGTGAAGGTTAAAGCTTGAGAAGGCTGAATCAACATTTGGCGTTTCTTTCTGACCCCCCTTCTCTTTTATCCACTCTTCTCTATGTCCTGAAAGTCAGTATATTTATGAATTATTTATCCATGTTTGAAAATGTTAAACTTGTGATGTCCTTGTCCTATGTCTTATCTCCAAGGGCATCATAAGAAGCTGTAAAGAGGAAAGGAAGAAGAAAAAAACCACAAAAGATATAGAAGGCAGAGTCATAAAATAGCCTCTGACAGCATTCAAATCTCGGTACATGCATGTGACAACAGTTATGTTTCATCTCCAGGGAGAAGTGTTTGACTGTATCGTCGGATCAATCTGGATTGTTTATGTCCCGCAAACAGCTTCTTTGAGGCTCTGGAGATATATCAACTGTATTGTTGCTTTGCTGCGCAGCATCAGGGTGGCATCTGATGCATTTCTGAACTAGAGGTGAAGAAACGTCAATGTTTTTACCCCAAAATGTAAGCTAATTGAGAATTTGTTCACACTGTTGGTTAACTGCTGAAATATTTAGTCTCTCTGCCCCTCACATCCTTCTCTTTCTTTGACTTAGACATGTTTAATCACTCATTTATGCCAAACAAGACTCTACTTCCCTTTCATTTCAGCCTTGCAGTGATTAGAAAGGTTTGCACCATAAACCATAAAGTTCCTGCCAACATTTGCAGCATGTAGCCCTTAACAGCCAAACAGTGCGTCCATATATCTATGAGCTGTGTGAAGCTCGGCGTAGGGTGATGCTATTGTGGTTGTCACAGATTGATTTTTCAGCTAATCACGCTACAGTTTCAGCTACAATCTCGTATTCACAAAGCTGTGAAGCACTATAAAGAGTGGGCACTATTCTGTTAGCATTGTCTCTTAGCGGCGTCCTTTAGGAAATGTGGCATCACTGCTACAAAAAAACTGTCACTTTTCAGATTGCCTGATCACGCCTAAACTGAAGTTTAATGTGTGCATACCTACATGGATTCCACGCCATGTATAGGCTGGTGGAATTTGTTTGTGTATATTCGTGCATAGGCAGATGTAGATGCACAGACTGGTGGGATTTGTTTGATTTTTCTGCTAATCACATCCCAGCTCTAGTTCCAATCTTGCATTTACAAAGCTGGAAACCTGCTACAGTGATGGATGGATGTTATTCTGTTAGCTTCGTTTCTCTGTCTGTGGTGTCCTTTAGCGAATACAGCATCGCTACTGCAAAAAAGTGTCACTTTACCTGATAACCCCTCACCTGAAATTCAATTTATGCATACCTGCAGAGAGGAAGGTGTGGACGCACAGACTGGTGAGATTTGTTTGTCACAAATGGATTTTTCAGCTGATCACATAGCAGTTTCAGCTCCAAACTTGCATTCACAAAGCTGGAAAACATTGTAAAGGGTTAATGTTATTCTGTTAGCATTGTTTTTCTATTTGAGGTGTCCTTTAACAAACATGGCATCACTACGACAAAAAACTGTCACTTTTCAATTTGCCTGATCAGAAATGTCCTTATTTTTTAAAGAAAAGCGATTTTTTTTGAGTGAAGATATAACATGAAATGAATGATAAATCCAGTGTAGACATTGTTAATGTGGTAAATGACTATTGTAGCTGGAAACGGCTGATTTTTAGTGGAATATCTCTATAGGGGTACAGAGGAACATTTCCAGCAACCATCACTCCTGTGTTCTAATGCTACATTGTGTTAGCTAATGGGGCTGAAAGGCTCATTGATGATTAGAAAACCCTTGTGCAGTTATGCTAGCACATGGATAAAAGTGGGAGTTTTCATTGAAAGCATAAAAATTTGCAAGGGTGACTCCAAACCATTGAACGGTAGTGTACATAGATACTAGCCTAGCCTAGCCGCGCTAGACCCATGTTCTGAAGGCACAAGGGTCTAGGGCCGCTCGACAGGGAGGGAGGCGGGCTAAAAGGTTGTCTTTCAAATCACTCTGCAGCAATTGGGTAGGTATACAACCAATCAGTGCAACGAATAGTCTGACGTAGTTCCTAGAGCACCGGCGGATTGTAGCTAAGTCCCATTAGCTTCCCAACCAGCGGAGCCAACTGGTATATTAAGGATTTGCCATATCCCGTCGGCATAAGTCCAAATACGTCTTTCTTCTCAATGAAACACTTCAGTGCCGTCCTTTGTTTATCTTTCAAGTTGAATTTTAGCTTCAGATCTTTAAGGGCTGTGGCCAAAGCCGAGTCGAAAGATAACTGTTTATTGTGCGCCGGTTGTTTCTGTCAGAATCGTCGCGCCTCTGTCGTCACTTCGTTACGCCCGCCTTCTGACTCTACACTTCATGGTGATTGGTCCGGCCAGTTTTAGGAGCATCCAGCCTCGAGCCTTATGGAGGGTAACTAGACCCACCCTGGCAGAGAATTAAATTCGTTGCCGTGGGTTGTCCAGCGTGGCTAGGCTACATAGATACCACAGCATGTATGGGCAGGTTTGGATGCACAGACTGGTGGGAATTGTTTGTCAGTAAGTGATTTTTCTGCTAATAAGATAATAGTTTCAGCTGTAATCTTCCATTAACAAAGCTGCGAGTCTACTACAATGACAGGCGTTTTGTACTCTGTTAGCATTGTTTCTCTATCTTTTGTCTTTTAGCAAATATGGCATCATTATTACAAGAAACCGTCACTTTACCTGATAACCCCTTACCTGTAGTTTAATGTATACATCCCTACATTGATACCACAGCATGTATGGGCAGGTGCAGATGCACATCCTGGTGAGATTTGTTTGAATTAAACCTGCAGCGGGTGTTTGTTAACAATAATAACGGATGACAACAGTAATAAATGTCAGACGACAAAAGAAACAGACATTTGCAAAAACTTTCATCTTGGGAAAAGGGAATTGTCAGTGATAATATTTCTAAGCAAGCACCAAGCAGTGAGGAGCAGCGAGTGTTATGGGAAGAGAAAATAGCACATCACCCCCTGATAGTAAACATACTCCCTTTTATTATTATTATTTTCTCCCTAATGATAGTGTACATTATGAGACTTTTATCCTATCTTGGAGCAGCGGTTTCTTCTAGCGGGGACGTTGTAGCTGTTCCTCGGCGTTTCTTGCCATTTGTTTGCTAAAAGTATTTGTTTGCAAGATGAATTGCTGCACTGGCAGGCAAGATGACAGCCTACATGAAGATGATATTGAATTGATTTCTGAAATGTTGCAGAACGGACTAGTTGATGTGTACCACGAGACATGAATAATAAAAATTCTATTAAAAAGCTCTTGAATGGCTGACACTGGAATATTATTTGTGATGATTAATTTTCTTCAGTCATTATAAAGGGGAGTTGGCATCAGATTGCCTCTGACAAAATTGCTTTTCACTCCCTGGTGAATACCCTCAGCATGCTTTTTGAGCGCGCACAGCCATATTTCTCGGCGCAATATTATGTCAAGATAGGCTCTGGAAAAGACACTGCTCATGTATCACCTTATTAGTGCCATAAAATCTGTGCTGTTTTAGCTGCCGGGGGGTCATTTGGATATTCTGCATACATTTCATAATGAGGACTGGGAGGTTTTTGTTTCTGTTTTTGAAAAATATGATTGACATTATAATTTTGAGATTATAGAATAGCCGTTAAGCGACTGTCAGCAGTGTTTTTCCACGTAATGAATTTGATTAACTGTATTTTAAAGGCGCGCAGGTTGACAGTGTGTCGCTTCAAAGCTGTCAAGAGCTCGGAAGCAAATTATTCTGTGCAGCAGCTGTTGTTGTCTAACTCTAATTAATTTGCTGTGTACATTTGTGTTTGAATGAATTCTTTACACTTTTGTAAGCGCAACAATTTGCATTTCTAATTATTTTTATTTTCAGGCAAAAAAAGAGAAAAAAAACAGGCTGAATCCACTGCCGCCGCAAACACAAATCTAAACAAGAAGAATCAACAAGTGCATTTAAGAGTTAATTATGAAGCTTTTAATTAGTCTGGAACATCTTTTTGTTCGACGCTTCCTTCCGAGATTGTCACTGAAGTTCGGTTAAATAGCAGCGTCTGATGGGCAAGTTCTCCTTTGTTGAGACGAGGCTTCTGTTTTATTTATAATGCGTCTAACTGTGGCACCGTTTGGAGATGCAGGTACATGTGTTTTTATGTTGTCATGCTGTATTCATGCGGCGCTCTCACCGAGAAATGCAAACTACAATAGGTGAGCAACAGTCTCCAACTTCCACATATGAAAATGTCTCTCTATTTCTGACCTGTCCTGACATTTTTCTTTGAAATTACAAATTACCTCCTAGCAACTCCTAAAAAATGCAGGAACAAAATGACTAATGGGTGCACTTTCCTCTTTATCCGAGTCTAAAATACGGATTCGTTTCTTCTTTTTCTGCTTTTTCAGAGCTATTCCAGTCAAGGCAGAGGCAACGGCGGCGGAGGAGGAGGAGGAGGAGCAGGGGACGAAGACTACGAGATCCCCCCCATCACACCTCCGAACCACGCTGACCCTTCCCTGCTCCATCTCATGGAGCATGAGTCAGGTTACCCCTTCCACTCCCTGCCTCACAATGGCTTGCTCAACACCTACTCCTACCCCGAGCTGCCCGCCCTCATGATGTCCAACATGCTGGGTCAGGACACTCACCTCCTCTCTGGGCCTATGCACTCGGTGAGCACATCTCCTTTTTTGAATCTGTCTCCTTTTAGCTGTGGGCCTTTTGCGATCGCGCGAGTCAAGCGCTGTAGTCGGCTATTAGTCTTCGCGGTCAGAGGGTTGGAAGTTGGCCAGCGAGTCAGCGCTGAGAATATTGTGTCTGAAGGTTTCACATGTTCTTGTTATAGAAAGTTCTGGGTTGTTTTTTTATTTTATTTTCAATCTTATGATACTGCACTGGAGCTTAAATACACAGCAGCCAAACGGTAAAATGACCAGATCGCTGTTTCATAATAGCAAAACCGCCCTTCTATTAGGGTGATAATTAGCTTTGGTTAGAGGCCAAGAAAACCGAGACACCCGAGTCGTGAGCAAGGCCAGCATCTATACATGCAACATTTATAACCGCCTCCTTAACACTCAGACCTTTTGCAGCAAAGCTTCTTTAATATCTATACAGCTGCATAGCTCAAAGATTTCATTGCCTCAAAGTGGAGCCAAGAACGGGAGCGAGGAACTCGGTGCTGCACATTTTCATCCGTTATGATCGGCAAAGCAAAAAAGAAGAAGAAGAAGAAAAAGGGAACAGGGTATAAGGACGGGTGGGAGGCAGAAAATCTTGATGTGGAGGGGGAATATCCCTTGTCAGCGAATATTTTACTTTTCAAAAGAATGCTGAGGACCCCTATTCCTCCCCCTCCCACCTCCAGTAAAGGGACTTTCTCTTGTGTTAAACATGCCTCCGACCAAACATGTAAACACCCCTGGCGAACACATTCAAATGCTTTAATCATAGGATCAAATCAGATGAATTATAGATGGCCTGTGTTGTGAATTATTCAACGTTATATACTTTCATCTGACATAAATATTACTTTTTTCTCTCTGCCCCCTGCGTCATGAATATTTATGCTTTAATGTGAGCATCCGTGGCATTTATCCTCCGTTAATCAGGTCTTATGTGATTTTCAGAATCAAACTGCATAAGTTGCAGGCTTCTTTTTTTTTTTTTTCCGTGGGTGATATCTAAGGCCTCCATTAAAGCCAGTCTTCAGGATTAGGTCACAATCCAGTGGCTACTGTGCTGAAAATGCTTGGTGCAGGGGAGTGCGAGATGCCGGACGTTTACAGTCGGTCTGTGTTTTAGTGTCGACGGACGCTTTGACAATAGTTTGAACATACATGCACAGTTTGTGTGAAGTTTATCCGTGTGGAACAAAGCAGCTCCGTCTTTTGGCCGGCAACATTTCAGAAGCAAACAGAGAGGGAGTGCCTGCTTCTTAAACAGCTTTTGTTTCACCTTTGCAATTATTTATTTTCAAATAGCCCTTCAGGGTAATGTTCCATTTTCTTATTTCACACCCCCTTTTCTCATAAATGAACCGTCATTGCAATAAATCACCGCACAAACAGAGACTTGCACACACTGTGAAAGGTCCAGAGATTTATGTAACACATTCATGTTTCCCACTTCCACATTTTAGTACTACTCTAGCAGAGGCTGGCTAATAATAGCCGCTATTAATATTTCTT